>NW_026061858.1:2465657-2773865 GCF_023897955.1 Schistocerca gregaria
AATTCTAGTTTTAGTTGTCGATTATTCACTCTTTAGCCGGCTTTGGTGGCTTGGACATGACCTAGGACCTTAAGATTTTGCATGAAAGGAGGACTAGCAGCCGCGATGCACGGGAGAATGTGAAGAGTGTTCATATGTAGTAAAAACCTGAGATATCCGTCCGTTTTCGTCATTTGTTATCGAATCGACTTAAAGCCAGATCGTCACATTGGCCGCTTTTCTCTCTGAGACGGTTACATTTATCGTCTGCAAAGCTACGTCGCGTGCTGCGGTGTGCGGAGACACTAAAAGCACCATAGTAGAACACAGAAGAAGCTTCTAAGTTGAAGTAATAGCCAGTAAGAATTAGTACAATTCAAGTTTTAGTTGTCGATTATTCACTTTTTAGCCGGCTTTGGTGGCTTGGACATGACCTAGGACCTTAAGATTTTGCATGAAAGGAGGAATAGCAGCCGCGTTGCACGGGAAAATGTGAAAAGTGTTCATATGTAGTAAAAACCTGAGAAATCCGTCCGTTTTCGTCATTTGTTATCGAATCGACTTAAAGCCAGATCGTCACATTGGCCGCTTTTCTCTCTGAGAAGGTTACATATACTGTCTGCAAAGCTATGTCGCGTGCTGCGGTATGCGGAGACACTAAAAGCACCATAGAAGAACACAGAAGATGCTTCTAAGTTGAAGTAATAGCCAGTAAGAAGCAGTACAATTCAAGTTTTAGTTGTCTATTATTCACATTTTAGCCGGATTTGGTGGTTTGGACATGACCTAGGACATTAAAAATTTGCATGAAAGGAGTAGTTTCAGCCGCGTTGCACGGGAGAATGTGAAATGTGTTCATATGTAGTAAAAACCTGAGAAATCCGTCCGTTTTCGTCATTAGTTATCGAATCGACTTAAAGCCAGATCGCCACATTGGCCGCTCTTCTCTCTGAAACGGTTACATTTATCGTCTACAAAGCTATGTCGCGTGCTGCGGTATGCAGAAACACTAAAAGCACCATAGTAGAACACAGAATAAGCTTCTATGTTGACGTAACAGCCAGTAAGAAGTAGTACAATTGAAGTTTTATTTGCCGATTATTTACTTTTTAGCCGGCTTTGGTGGCTTGGACATGACCTAGGACCTTATGATTTTGCCTGAAATGAGGACTAGCAGCCACGTTGCATGGGAGAATATGAAAGGTGTTCATATGTAGTAAAAACCTGAGAAATCCGTCCGTTTTCGTCATTTGTTATCGAATCGACCCAAAGCCAGATCGTCACATTGGCCGCCTTTCACTCTGAGAAGGTTACATTTATTGTCTGCAAAGCTATGTCGCGTGCTGCGGTATGCGGAGACACTAAAAGCACCATAGAAGAACACAGAAGATGCTTCTAAGTTGAAGTAATAACCAGTAAGAAGTAGTACAATTCAAGTTTTTACTTGTCGATTATTCACTTTTTAGACGGCTTTGGTGGCTTGGACATCACCTAGGACGTTAAGATTATACATGAAAGGAGGACTGGAAGCCGCGTTGCACGGGAGAATGTGAAAAGTGTTCATATGTAGTAAAAACCTGAGAAATGCGTCCGTTTTCGTCATTTGTTATCGAATCGACTTAAAGCCAGATCGTCACATTGGCCGCTATTCTCTCTGAGACGGTTACATTTATCGTCTTTAACGCTATGTCACGTGCTGCGGTATACGGAGACACTAAAAGCACCATAGTAGAACACAGGAGAAGCTTCTAAGTTGAAGTAATAGCCAGTAAGAAGTAGTACAATTCAAGTTTTAGTTATTGATTAGTAACTTTTTAGCCGGCTTTGGTGGCTTGGACATGACCTAGGACATTAAGATTTTGCATGAAGGGAAGACTAGCAGCCGCGTTGCTTGGGAGAATGTGAAAAGTGTTCATATGTAGTAAAAACCTGAGAAATCCGTCCGGTTTCGTCTTTGTTATTGAATCGACTTAAAGCCAGATCGTCACATGGTCGCTCTTCTCTCTGAGACGGTTACATTTATCGTCTGCAAAGCTATGTCGCGTGCTGCGGTATGCGGAGACACTAAAAGCACGATAGTAGAACACAGAAGAAGCTTCTAAGTTGAAGTAAAAGCGAGTAAGAAGTAGTACAATTCAAGTTTTAGTTGTCGATTATTCACTCTTTAGCCGGCTTTGGTGGCTTGGACATGACCTAGGACCTTAAGATTTTGCATGAAAGGAGGACTAGCAGCTGCGTTGCACGGGAGAATGTGAAAAGTGTTCATATGTAGTAAAAACCTGAGAAATCCGTCCGTTTTCGTCATTTGTTATCGAATCGACTTAAAGCCAGATCGTCACATTGGCCGCTTTTCTCTCTGAGACGGTCACATTTATCGTCTGCAAAGCTATGTCGCGTGCTGCGGTATGCGGAGACACTAAAGGCACCATAGTAGAACACAGATGAAGCTTCTAAGTTGAAGTAATAGCCAGTAAGAAGTAGTACTATTCAAGTTTTAGTTGTCGATTATTCACTTTTTAGCCGGCTATGGTGGCTCGGACATGAGTTGGAACCTTAAGATTTTGCATCAAAGGAGGACTAGCAGCCGCGTTGCACGGGAGAATGTGAAAAGTGTTCATATGTAGTAAAAACATAAGAAATCTATCCGTTTTCGTCATTTGTTATCGAATCGACTTAAAGCCAGATCGTCACATTGGCCGCTTTTCTCTCTGAGACGGTCACATTTATCGTCTGCAAAGCTATGTCGCGTGCTGCGGTATGCGGAGACACTAAAGGCACCATAGTAGAACACAGATGAAGCTTCTAAGTTGAAGTAATAGCCAGTAAGAAGTAGTACAATTCAAGTTTTAGGTGTCGATTATTTACTCTTTAGCCGGCTTTGGTGGCTTGGACATGACCTAGGACCTTAAGATTTTGCATGAAAGGAGGACTAGCAGCCGCGTTGCACGGGAGAATGTGAAGAGTGTTCATATGTAGTAAAAACCTGAGAAATCCGCCCGTTTTCACATTTGTAATCGAATCGACTTGAAGTGAGATCCTCACATTGGCCCCCTTTTCTCTCTGAGACGGTTACATTTGTTGTCTGCAAAGCTATGTCGCGTGCTGCGGTATGCGGAGACACTAAAAGCACCATAGTAGAACACAGAAGAAGCTTCTAAGTTGAAGTAATAGCCAGTAATAAGTAGTACTATTCAAGTTTTAGTATTCGATTATTCACTCTTTAGCCGGCTTTGGTGGCTTGGACATGACCTAGGACCTTAAGATTTTGCATGAAAGGAGGACTAGCAGCCGCGTTGCACGCGAGAATGTGAAAAGTGTTCATATGTAGTAAAAACCTGAGAAATCCGTCCGTTTTCATCATTTGTTATCGAATCGACTTAAAGCAAGATCGTCACATTGGCCGCTCTTCACTCTGAAACGGTTACATTTATCCTCTACAAAGCTATTTCGCGTGCTGCGGTATGCCGAAACACTAAAAGCACCATAGTAGAACACAGAAGAAGCTTCTAAGTTGAAGTAACAGCCAGTAAGAAATAGTAAAATTCAAGTTTTTGTTGTCGATTATTCACATTTTAGCCGGCTTTGGTGGCTTGGACATGACCTAGGACCTTAAGATTTTGCATGAAAGGAGGACTAGCAGCCGCGTTGCATGGGAGAATGTGAGAAGTGTTCATATGTATTAAAAACCTGAGAAATGCGTCCGTTTTCGTCATTTGTTATCGAATCGACTTAAAGCCAGATCATCACATTGGCCGCTCTTCTCTCTGAGACGGTTACATTTATCGTCTGCAAAACTACGTCGCGTGCTGCGGTGTGCGGAGACACTAAAAGCACCATAGTAGAACACAGAAGAAGCTTCTAAGTTGAAGTAATAGCCAGTAAGAATTAGTACAATTCAAGTTTTAGTTGTCGATTATTCACTTTTTAGCCGGCTTTGGTGGCTTGGACATGACCTAGGGCCTTAAGATTTTGCATGAAAGGAGGAATAGCAGCCGCGTTGCACGGGAAAATGTGAAAAGTGTTCATATGTAGTAAAAACCTGAGAAATCCGTCCGTTTTCGTCTTTTGTTATCGAATCGACTTAAAGCCAGATCGTCACATAGGCCGCTTTTCTCTCTGAGAAGGTTACATATACTGTCTGCAAAGCTATGTCGCGTGCTGCGGTATGCGGAGATACTAAAAGCGCTATATTAGAACACAGAAGAAGCTTCTAAGTTGAAGTAATAGCCAGTAAGAAACAGTACAATTCAAGTTTTAGTTGTCTATTATTCACATTTTAGCCGGATTTGGTGGTTTGGACATGACCTAGGACATTAAGAATTTGCATGAAAGGAGTAGTTTCAGCCGCGTTGCACGGGAGAATGTGAAATGTGTTCATATGTAGTAAAAACCTGAGAAATCCGTCCGTTTTCGTCATTTGTTATCGAATCGACTTAAAGCCAGATCGTCACATTGGCCGCCTTTCACTCCGAGAAGGTTACATTAATTGTCTGCAAAGCTATGTCGCGTGCTGCGGTCTGCGGAGACACTAAAAGCACCATAGGAGAACACAGAAGAAGCTTTTATGTTGAAGTAACAGCCAGTACGAAGTAGTACAATTGAAGTTTTGGTTGTCGATTATTCACTTTTTAGCCGGCTTTGGTGGCTTGGACATGATCTATTACCTTAAGATTTTGCATGAAAGGAGGACTAGCAGCCACGTTGCATGGGAGAATGTGAAAAGTGTTCATATGTAGTGAAAACCTGAGAAATCCGTCCGTCTTCGTCATTTGTTATCGCATCGACTTAAAGCCAGATCGTCACATTGGCCGCTTTTCTCTCTGAGACGGTTACATTTATCGCCTGCAAAGCTATGTCGCGTGCTGCGGTATGCGGAGACACTAAAAGCACCATAGTAGAACACAGAAGAAGCTTCTAAGTTGAAGTAATAGCCAGTAAGAAGTAGTACTATTCAAGTTTTAGTTGTCGATTATTCACTTTTTAGCCGGCTTTGGTGGCTTGGACATGAGGTGGAACCTTAATATTTTGCATCAAAGGAGGACTTGCATCCGCGTTGCAAGGGAGAATGTGAAAAGTGTTCATATGTAGTAAAAACTTGAGAAATCCGTCCGTTTTCGTCATTTGTTATCGAATCGACTTAAAGACAGATCGTCACATTGGCCGCTCTTCTCTCTGAAATGGTTACATTTATCGTCTGCAAAGCTATGTCGCGTGCTGCGGTATGGGGAAACACTTAAAGCACCATAGTAGAACACAGAAGAAGCTTCTAAGTTGAAGTAATAGGCAGTAATATGTAGTACTATTCAAGTTTTAGTTGTTGATTATTCCCTTTTTAGCCGGCTTTGGTGGCTTGGACATGACCTAGGACCTTAAGATTTTGCATGAAAGGAGTACTTGCAGCCGCGTTGCACGGGAGAATGTGAAATGTGTTCATATGTAGTAAAAACCTGAGAAATCCGTCCGTTTTCGTCATTTGTTATCGAATCGACTTAAAGCCAGATCGTCACATTGGCCGCTTTTCTCTCTGAGACGGTCACATTTATCGTCTGCAAAGCTATGTCGCGTGCTGCGGTATGCGGAGACACTAAAAGCACCATTGAAAAACCCAGAAGATGCTTCTAAGTTGAAGTAATAGCCAGTAAGAAGTAGTACAATTCAAGTTTTAGTTATTGATTATTCACTTTTGAGCCGGCTTTGGTGGCTTGGACATGAGGTGGAACCTTAAGATTTTGCATGAAAGGAGGACTAGCAGCCGCGTTGCACGGGAGAATGTGAAAAGTGTTCATATGTAGTACAAACCTGAGAAATCCGGCCGTTTTCATCATTTGTTATCGAATCGACTTAAAGCCAGATCGTCACATTGGCCGCTCTTCTCTCTGAAATGGTACATTTATCGTCTACAAAGCTATGTCGAGTGCTGCGGTATGCGGAAACACTAAAAGCACCATAGTAGAACACTGAAGGAGCTTCTAAGTTGAAGTAAAAGCCAGTAAGAAGTAGTACAATTCAAGTTTTAGTTGTCGATTGTTCACTTTTTAGCCGGCTTTGGTGGCTATGACATGACCTAGGATCATAAGATTTTGCATGAGAGGAGGACTAGCAGCCGCGTTGCACGGGAGAATGTGAAAAGTGTTCATATGTAGTACAAACCTGAGAAATCCGTCCGTTTTCATCATTTGTTATCGAATCGACTTAAAGCCAGATCGTCACATTGGCCGCTCTTCTCTCTGAAATGGTACATTTATCGTCTACAAAGCTATGTCGCGTGCTGCGGTATGCGGAAACACTAAAAGCACCATAGTAGAACACAGAAGATGCTTCTATGTTGAAGTAATAGCCAGTAAGAAGTAGTACAATAGAAGTTTTAGTTAACAATTATTCACTTTTTAGCCGCCTTTGTTGGCTTGAACATGCCCTAGGACCTTAAGATTTTGCATGAAAGGAGGACTAGCAGCCGCGTTGCATGGGAGAATGTGAAAAGTGTTCATATGTAGTAAAAACCTGATAAATCCTTCCGTTTTCGTCATTTGTTATCGAATCGACTTAAAGCCAGATCGTCACATTGGCCGCTTTTCTCTCTGAAACGGTTACATTTATCGTCTGTAAAGCTATGTCGCGTGCTGCGGTATGCGGAGACACTAAAGGCACCATAGTAGAACACAGATGAAGCTTCTAAGTTGAAGTAATAGCCAGTAAGAAGTAGTACAATTCAAGTTTTAGCTGTCGATTATTCACTCTTTAGCCGGCTTTGGTGGCTTGGACATGACCTAGGACCTTAAGATTTTGCATGAAAGGAGGACTAGCAGCCGCGTTGCACGGGAGAATGTGAAATGTGTTCATATGTAGTAAAAACCTGAGAAATCCGTCCGTTTTCGTCATTTGTTATCGAATCGACTTAAAGCCAGATCGTCACATTGGCGCTTTTCTCTCTGAGACGGTTACATTTGTTGTCTGCAAAGCTATGTCGCGTGCTTCGGTATGCGGAGACACTAAAAGCACGATAGTAGAACACAGAAGAAGCTCCTAAGTTGAAGTAATAGCCAGTATGAAGTAGTACAATTCTAGTTTTAGTTGTCGATTGTTCACTTATTAGCCGGCTTTGGTGGCTATGACATGACCTAGGACCTTAAGATTTTCCATGAGAGGAGGACTAGCAACCGCGTTGCACGGGAGAATGTGAAATGTGTTCATATGTAGTAAAAACCTGAGAAATCCGTCCATTTTGGTCATTTGTTATCGAATCGCCTTAAAGCCAGATCGTCACATTGGCCGCTCTTCTCTCTGAGACGGTTACATTAATCGTCTGCAAAGCTATGTCGCGAACTGCAGTATGCGGAGACACTAAAAGCACCATAGTAGAACACAGAAGAAGCTTCTAAGTTGAAGTGATAGCCAGTAAGAAGTTGTACAATTCAAGTTTTAGTTATCGATTATTCACTTTTTATCCGGCTCTGGAGGCTTGGACATGAGGTGGAACGTTAAGATTTTGCATGAAAGGAGGACTAGCAGCCACGTTGCACGGGAGAATGTGAAAAGTGTTCATATGTAGTAAAAACCTGAGAAATCTGTCCGTTTTCGTCATTTGTTATCGAATCGACTTATAGCCAGATCGTCACATTGGCCGCTTTTCTCTCTGACACGGTCACATTTATCGTCTGCAAAGCTATGTCGCGTGCTGCGGTATGCGGAGACACTAAAAGCACGATAGTAGAACACAGAAGAAGCTTCTAAGTTGAAGTAAAAGCCAGTAAGGAGTAGTACAATTCAAGTTTTAGTTGTCGATTGTTCACTTTTAGCCGGCTTTGGTGGCTATGACATGACCTAGGATCATAAGATTTTGCATGAAAGGAGGACTAGCAGCCGCGTTGCACGGGAGAATGTGAAAAGTGTTCATATGTAGTACAAACCTGAGACATCCGTCCGTTTTCATCATTTGTTATCGAATCGACTTAAAGCCAGATCGTCACATTGGCCGCTCTTCTCTCTGAAATGGTACATTTATCGTCTACAAAGCTATGTCGCGTGCTGCGGTATGCGGAAACACTAAAAGCACCATAGTAGAACACAGAAGAAGCTTCTATGTTGAAGTAATATCCAGTAAGATGTAGTACAATTGAAGTTTTAGTTGTCAATTATTCACTTTTTAGCAGCCTTTGTTGGCTTGGACATGCCCTAGGACCTTAAGATTTTGCATGAAAGGAGGTCTAGCAGCCGCGTTGCATGGGAGAATGTGAAAAGTGTTCATATGTAGTAAAAACCTGTGAAATCCGTCCGTTTTCGTCATTTGTTATCGAATCGACTTAAAGCCAGATCGTCACATTGGCCGCTTTTCTCTCTGAGACGGTTACATTTGTTGTCTGCAAAGCTATGTCGCGTGCTGCGGTATGCGGAAACACTAAAAGCACCATAGTAGAATACAGAAGAAGCTTCTATGTTGAAGTAATAGCCAGTAAGAAGTAGTACAATCCAAGTTTTAGTTGTCGATTATTCACTTTTTAGCCGGCTTTGGTGGCTTGGACATGACCTGGGACCTTACGATTTAGCATGAAAGGAGGACTAGCAGCCGCGTTGCACGGGAGAATGTGAAGAGTGTTCATATGTAGTAAAAACCTGAGAAATCCGTCCGTTTTCGTCATTTGTTATCGAATCGACTTAAAGCCAGATCGTCACATTGGCCGCTTTTCTCTCTGAGACGGTTACATTTATCGTCTGCAAAGCTATGTCGCGTGCTTCGGTATGCGGAGACACTAAAAGCACCATAGTAGAACACTGAAGAAGCTTCTAAGTTGAAGTAATAGCCAGTAAGAAGTAGTACAATTCAAGTTTTAGTTGTCGATTATTCACTTTTTAGCCTTCTTTGGTGGCTTGGACATGACATAGGACCTTAAAATTTTCCATGAAAGGAGGACTTGCAGCCGCGTTGCACGGGAGAATGTGAAAAGTGTTCATATGTAGTAAAAACCTGAGAAATCCGTCCGTTTTCGTCAGTTGTTATCGAATCGACTTAAAGCCAGATCGTCACATTGGCCGTTCTTCTCTCTGAAACGGTTACATTTATCGTCTGCAAAGCTTTGTCGCGTGCTGCGGAATGCGGAGACACTAAAAGCACCATAGAAGAACACAGAAGAAGCTTCTACGTTGAAGTAATAGCCAGTAAGACGTAGTACAATTCAAGTTTTAGTTGTCGATTATTCACTTTTTAGACGGCTTTGGTGGCTTGGACATGACCCATAACCTTAAGATTTTGCATGGAAGGAGGACTATCAGCCGCGTTGCATGGGAGAATGTGAAAAGTGTTCATATGTAGTAAAAACCTGAGAAATCCGTCCGTTTTCGTCATTTGATATCGAATGGACTTAAAGCCAGATCGCTCTTCTCTCTGAAACGGTTACACTTATCGGCTGCAAAGCTATTTTGCGTGCTGCGGTATGCGGAAACACTAAAAGCACCATAGAACAACACAGAAGAAGCTTCTAAGTTGAAGTAATAGCCAGTAAGAAGTAGTACAATTCAAGTTTTAGTTGTCGATTATTTACTTTTTAGCCGGCTTTGGTGGCTTGGACATGACCTAGGACCTTAAGATTTTGCATGGAAGGAGGACTAGCAGCCGCGTTGCACGGGAGAATGTGAAAAGTGTTCATATGTAGTACAAACCTGAGAAATCCGGCCGTTTTCATCATTTGTTATCGAGTCGACTTAAAGCCAGATCGTCACATTGGCCGCTCTTCTCTCTGAAATGGTACATTTATCGTCTACAAAGCTATGTCGCGTGCTGCGGTATGCGGAAACACTAAAAGCACCATAGTAGAACACAGAAGAAGCTTCTATGTTGAAGTAATAGCCAGTAAGAAGTAGTACAATTGAAGTTTTAGTTGTCAATTATTCACTTTTTAGCCGCCTTTGTTGGCTTGAACATGCCCTAGGACCTTAAGATTTTGCATGAAAGGAGGACTAGCAGCCGCGTTGCATGGGAGAATGTGAAAAGTGTTCATATGTAGTAAAAACCTGAGAAATCCGTACGTTTTCGTCATTTGTTATCGAATCGACTTAAAGCCAGATCGTCACATAGGCCGCTTTTCTCTCTAAGACGGTTACATTTATCGTCTGCAAAGCTATGTCGTGTGCTTCGTTATGCGGAAACACTAAAAGCACCATAGTAGAACACAGAAGAAGCTTCTAAGTTGATGCAATAGCCAGTAAGAAGTAGTACAATTCAAGTTTTAGTTATCGATTATTCACCTGATAGCCGGCTTTGGTGGCTTGGACATGACCTAGGACCTTACGATTTTGCATGAAAGGAGGACTAGCAGCCGCGTTGCATGGGAGAATGTGAAATGTGTTCATACGTAGTAGAAACCTGACAAATCCGTCCGTTTTTGTCATTTGTTATCGAATCGACTTAAAGCCAGATCGTCACATTGGCCGCTTTTCTCTCTGAGACGGTTACATTTATCGTCTGCAAAGCTATGTCGCGTGGTGCGGTATGCGGAAACACTAAAAGCACCATAGTAGAACACAGAAGAATCTTCTAAGTTGAAGTAATAGCCAGTAAGAAGTAGTACAATTCAAGTTTTAGTTGTCGATTATTCACTTTTTAGCCTTCTTTGGTGGCTTGGACATGACCTAGGACCTTAAGATTTTCCATGAAAGGAGGACTTGCAGCCGCGTTGCACGGGAGAATGTGAAAAGTGTTCATATGTAGTAAAAACCTGAGAAATCCGTCCGTTTTCGTCATTTGTTATCGAATCGACTTAAAGCCAGATCGTCACATTGGCCGTTCTTCTCTCTGAAACGGTTACATTTATCGTCTGCAAAGCTATGTCGCGTGCTGCGGTATGCGGAGACACTAAAAGCACCATAGAAGAACACAGAAGAAGCTTCTACGTTGAAGTAATAGCCAGTAAGACGTAGTACAATTCAAGTTTTAGTTGTCGATTATTCACTTTTTAGCCGGCTTTGGTGGCTTGGACATGACCTAGGACCTTAAGATATTGCATGGAAGGAGGACTATCAGCCGCGTTGCACGGGAGAATGTGAAAAGTGTTCATATGTAGTAAAAACCTGAGAAATCCGTCCGTTTTCGTCATTTGATATCGAATCGACTTAAAGCCAGATCGCTCTTCTCTCTGAAACGGTTACACTTATCGGCTGCAAAGCTATTTTGCGTGCTGCGGTATGCGGAAGCACTAAAAGCACCATAGAACAACACAGAAGAAGCTTCTAAGTTGAAGTAATAGCCAGTAAGAAGTAGTACAATTCAAGTTTTAGTTGTCGATTATTTACTTTTTAGCCGGTTTTGGTTGCTTCGACATGACCTAGGACCTTAAGATTTTGCATGAAAGGAGGACTAGCAGCCGAGTTGCACGGGAGAATGTGAAAAGTGTTCATATGCAGTAAAAACCTGAGAAATCCGTCCGTTTTCGTCATTTTTTATCGAATCGACTTAAAGCCAGATCTTCACATTGGCCGCTTTTCTCTCTGATACGGTTACATTTGTTGTCTGCAAAGCTATGTCGCGTGCTGCGGTATGCGGAAACACTAAAAGCACCATAGTAGAACACAGAAGAAGCTTCTATGTTGAAGTAATAGCCAGTAAGAAGTAGTACAATTCAAGTTTTAGCTGTCGATTATTCACTTTTTAGCCGGCTTTGGTGGCTTGGACATGACCTAAGACCTTACGATTTAGCATGAAAGGAGGACTAGCAGCCGCGTTGCATGGGAGAATGTGAAAAGTGTTCATATGTAGTAAAAACCTGAGAAATCCGTCCGTTTTCGTCATTTGTTATCGAATCGACTTAAAGCCAGATCGTCACATTGGCCGCTTTTCTCTCTGAGGCGGTTACATTTATCGTCTGCAAAGCTATGTCGCGTGCTGCGGTAAGCGGAGACACTAAAAGCACCATAGTGGAACACAGAAGAAACTTCTAAGTTGAAGTATTAGCCAGTAAGAAGTAGTACAATTCAAGTTTTAGTTATCGATTATTCACTTTTTAGCCGTCTTTGGTGGCTTGGACATAACCTAGGACCTTAAGATTTTGCATGAAAAGAGGACTAGCAGCAGCGTTGCATGGGAGAATGTGAAAAGTGTTCATATGTAGTAAAAACCTGAGAAATCCGTGGGTTTTCGTCATTTGTTATCGTATCGACTTAAAGCCAGATCGTCACATTGGCCGCTTTTCTCTCTGAGACGGTTACATTTATCGTCTGCAAAGCTATGTCGCGTGCTGCGGTATGCCGAAACACTAAAAGTACCATAGTAGAACACAGAAGAAGCTTCTAATTTGAAGTAATAGCCAGTAAGAAGTAGTACAATTCAAGTTTTAGTTGTCGATTATTCACTTTTTAGCCGGCTTTGGTGGCTTTGACATTAGGTGGAACCTTAAGATTTTGCATGAAAGGAGGACTAGCAGCCGCGTTGCACGCGAGAATGTGAAAAGTGTTCATATGTAGTAAAAACCTGAGAAATCCGTCCGCTTTCGTCATTTCTTATCGAATCGACTTAAAGCCAGATCGTCACATTGGCCGCTCTTCTCTCTGAAACGGTTACATTTATCGTCTGCAAAGCTATGTCGCGTGCTGCGGTATGCGGAAACACTAAAAGCACCATAGTAGAACACAGAAACGCTTCTAAGTTGAAGTAATAGCCAGAAAGAAGTAGTACAATTCAAGTTTTAGTTGTCGATTATTCACTTTTTAGCCGGCTTTGGTGGCTTGGACATGACCTAGGACCTTAAGATTTTGCATGAAAGGAGGACTAGCAGCCGCGTTGCATGGGAGAATGTGAAAAGTGTTCATATGTAGTAAAAACCTGAGAAATCCGTCCGTTTTCGTCATTTGTTATCGAATCGACTTAAAGCCAGATCGTCACATTAGCCGTTCTTCTCTCTGAAACAGTTACATTTATCGTCTGCAAAGCTATGTCGCGTGCTGCGGTATGCCGAAACTCTAAAAGCACCATAGGAGAACACAGAGGAAGCTTCTAATTTGGAGTAATAGCCAGTAAGAAGTAGTACAATTCAAGTTTTAGTTGTCGATTATTCACATTTTAGCCGGCTTTGGTGGCTTTGACATTAGGTGGAACCTTAAGATTTTGCATGAAAGGAGGACTAGCAGCCGCGTTGCACGCGAGAATGTGAAAAGTGTTCATATGTAGTAAAAACCTGAGAAATCCGTCCGTTTTCGTCATTTGTTATCGAATCGACTTAAAGCCAGATCGTCACATTGGCCGCTTTTCTCTCAGAGACGGTTACATTTATCGTCTGCAAAGCTATGTCGCGTGCTGCGGTATGCGGAAACACTAAAAGCACCATAGTAGAACACAGAAGAAGCTTGTAAGTTGAAGTAATAGCCAGTAAGAAGTAGTACAATTCAAGTTTTAGTTGTCGATTATTCACTTTTTAGCCTTCTTTGGTGGCTTGGACATGACATGGGACCTTAAGATTTTCCATGAAAGGAGGACTAGCAGCCGCGTTGCACGCGAGAATGTGAAAAGTGTTCATATGTAGTAAAAACCTGAGAAATCCGTCCGCTTTCGTCACTTGTTATCGAATCGACTTAAAGCCAGATCGTCACATTGGCCGCTTTTCTCTCTGAGACGGTTACATTTATCGTCTGCAAAGCTATGTCGCGTGCTGCGGTATGACGAAACACTAAAAGCACCATAGTAGAACACAGAAGAAGCTTCTAATTTGAAGTAATAGCCAGTAAGAAGTAGTAGAATTCAAGTTTTAGTTGTCGATTATTCACTATTTAGCCGGCTTTGGTGGCTTTGACATTAGGTGGAACCTTAAGATTTTGCATGAAAGGAGGACTAGCAGCCGCGTTGCACGCGAGAATGTGAAAAGTGTTCATATGTAGTAAAAACCTGAGAAATCCGTCCGCTTTCGTCATTTGTTATCGAATCGACTTAAAGCCAGATCGTCAAATTGGCCGCTCTTCTCTCTGAAACGGTTACATTTATCGTCTGCAAAGCTATGTCGCGTGCTGCGGTATGCGGAAACACTAAAAGCACCATAGTAGAACACAGAAAAGCTTCTAAGTTGACGTAATAGCCAGAAAGAAGTAGTACTATTCAAGTTTTAGTTGTCGATTATTCACTTTTTAGCCGGCTTTGGTGGCTTGGACATGACCTAGGACCTTAAGATTTTGCATGAAAGGAGGACTAACAGCCGCGTTGCATGGGAGAATGTGAAAAGTGTTCATATGTAGTAAAAACCTGAGAAATCCGTCCGTTTTCCTCATTTGTTATCGAATCGACTTAAAGCCAGATCGTCACATTGGGCGCTTTTCTCTCTGATACGGTTACATTTATCGTCTGCAAAGCTATGTCGCGTGCTGCGGTATGCGTAAACACTAAAAGCACAATAGTAGAACACAGAAGAAGCTTCTAATTAGAAGTAATAGCCAGTAAGAAGTAGTACAATTAAAGTTTTAGTTGTCGATTATTCACTTTTTATCCGGCTTTGGAGGCTTGGACATGACCTAGGACCTTAAGATTTTGCATGAAAGGAGGAGTAGCAGCCGCGTTGCCCGCAAGAATGTGAAAAGTGTTCATATGTAGTAAAAACCTGAGAAATCCGTCCGTTTTCGTCATTTGTTATCGAATCGACTTAAAGACAGATCGTCACATTGGCCGCTTTTCTCTCTGAGGCGGTTACATTTATCGTCTGCAAAGCTATGTCGCGTGCTGCGGTATGCGGAGACACTAAAAGCACCATAGTAGAACACAGAAGAAGCTTCTAAGTTGAAACAATGGCCAGTAAGAAGTAGTACAATTCAAGTTTTATTTGTCAATTATTCACTTTTTAGCCGGCTTTGGTGGCTTGGACATCACTTAGGACCTTAAGATATTGCATGAAAGGAGGACTTGCACCCGCGTTGCAAGGGAGAATGTGAAAAGTGTTCATATGTAGCAAAAACCTGAGAAATCCGTCCTTTTTCGTCATTTGTTATCGAATCGACTTAAAGCCAGATCGTCACATTGGCTGCTCTTCTCTCTGAAACGGTTACATAAATCGTCTGCAAAGCTATGTCGCGTACTGCGGTATGCGGAAACACTAAAAGCACCATAGTAGAACACAGAAGAAGCTTCTATGTTGAAGTAATAGCCAGTAAGAAGTAGTACAATTCAAGTTTTAGTTGTCGATTATTCACTTTTTAGCCTGCTTTGGTGGCTTGGACATGACCTAGGACCTTAAGATTTTGCATGAAAGGAGGACTAGCAGGCGCGTTGCATGGGAGAATGAGAAAAGTGTTCATTTGTAGTAAAAACCTGAGAAATCAGTCCGTTTTCGTCATTTGTAATCGAATCGACTTAAAGCACACACGCGAGACAGATCGCTTTTCTCTCTGAGACGGTTACATTTATCGTCTGCAAAGCTATGTCGCGTGCTGCGGTATGCGGATATACTTAAAGCACCATAGTAGAACACAGAAGAAGCTTCTATGTTGAAGTTATAGCCAGTAAGAAGTAGTACAATTCAAGTTTTAGTTGTCGATTATTCACTTTTTAGCCGGCTTTGGTGGCTTGGACATGACCTAGGACCTTAAGATTTTCCATGAAAGGAGGACTTGCAGCCGCGTTGCACGAGAGAATGTGAAAAGTGTTCATATGTAGTAAAAACCTGAGAAATCCGTCCGTTTTCGTCATTTGTTATCGAATCGACTTAAAGCCAGATCGTCACATTAGCCGTTCTTCTCTCTGAAACAGTTACATTTATCGTCTGCAAAGCTATGTCGCGTGCTGCGGTATGCCGAAACTCTAAAAGCACCATAGGAGAACACAGAGGAAGCTTCTAATTTGGAGTAATAGCCAGTAAGAAGTAGTACAATTCAAGTTTTAGTTGTCGATTATTCACATTTTAGCCGGCTTTGGTGGCTTTGACATTAGGTGGAACCTTAAGATTTTGCATGAAAGGAGGACTAGCAGCCGCGTTGCACGCGAGAATGTGAAAAGTGTTCATATGTAGTAAAAACCTGAGAAATCCGTCCGTTTTCGTCATTTGTTATCGAATCGACTTAAAGCCAGATCGTCACATTGGCCGCTTTTCTCTCAGAGACGGTTACATTTATCGTCTGCAAAGCTATGTCGCGTGCTGCGGTATGCGGAAACACTAAAAGCACCATAGTAGAACACAGAAGAAGCTTGTAAGTTGAAGTAATAGCCAGTAAGAAGTAGTACAATTCAAGTTTTAGTTGTCGATTATTCACTTTTTAGCCTTCTTTGGTGGCTTGGACATGACATGGGACCTTAAGATTTTCCATGAAAGGAGGACTAGCAGCCGCGTTGCACGCGAGAATGTGAAAAGTGTTCATATGTAGTAAAAACCTGAGAAATCCGTCCGCTTTCGTCACTTGTTATCGAATCGACTTAAAGCCAGATCGTCACATTGGCCGCTTTTCTCTCTGAGACGGTTACATTTATCGTCTGCAAAGCTATGTCGCGTGCTGCGGTATGACGAAACACTAAAAGCACCATAGTAGAACACAGAAGAAGCTTCTAATTTGAAGTAATAGCCAGTAAGAAGTAGTAGAATTCAAGTTTTAGTTGTCGATTATTCACTATTTAGCCGGCTTTGGTGGCTTTGACATTAGGTGGAACCTTAAGATTTTGCATGAAAGGAGGACTAGCAGCCGCGTTGCACGCGAGAATGTGAAAAGTGTTCATATGTAGTAAAAACCTGAGAAATCCGTCCGCTTTCGTCATTTGTTATCGAATCGACTTAAAGCCAGATCGTCAAATTGGCCGCTCTTCTCTCTGAAACGGTTACATTTATCGTCTGCAAAGCTATGTCGCGTGCTGCGGTATGCGGAAACACTAAAAGCACCATAGTAGAACACAGAAAAGCTTCTAAGTTGACGTAATAGCCAGAAAGAAGTAGTACTATTCAAGTTTTAGTTGTCGATTATTCACTTTTTAGCCGGCTTTGGTGGCTTGGACATGACCTAGGACCTTAAGATTTTGCATGAAAGGAGGACTAACAGCCGCGTTGCATGGGAGAATGTGAAAAGTGTTCATATGTAGTAAAAACCTGAGAAATCCGTCCGTTTTCCTCATTTGTTATCGAATCGACTTAAAGCCAGATCGTCACATTGGGCGCTTTTCTCTCTGATACGGTTACATTTATCGTCTGCAAAGCTATGTCGCGTGCTGCGGTATGCGTAAACACTAAAAGCACAATAGTAGAACACAGAAGAAGCTTCTAATTTGAAGTAATAGCCAGTAAGAAGTAGTACAATTAAAGTTTTAGTTGTCGATTATTCACTTTTTAGCCGGCTTTGGAGGCTTGGACATGACCTAGGACCTTAAGATTTTGCATGAAAGGAGGAGTAGCAGCCGCGTTGCCCGCAAGAATGTGAAAAGTGTTCATATGTAGTAAAAACCTGAGAAATCCGTCCGTTTTCGTCATTTGTTATCGAATCGACTTAAAGACAGATCGTCACATTGGCCGCTTTTCTCTCTGAGGCGGTTACATTTATCGTCTGCAAAGCTATGTCGCGTGCTGCGGTATGCGGAGACACTAAAAGCACCATAGTAGAACACAGAAGAAGCTTCTAAGTTGAAACAATGGCCAGTAAGAAGTAGTACAATTCAAGTTTTATTTGTCAATTATTCACTTTTTAGCCGGCTTTGGTGGCTTGGACATCACTTAGGACCTTAAGATATTGCATGAAAGGAGGACTTGCACCCGCGTTGCAAGGGAGAATGTGAAAAGTGTTCATATGTAGCAAAAACCTGAGAAATCCGTCCGTTTTCGTCATTTGTTATCGAATCGACTTAAAGCCAGATCGTCACATTGGCTGCTCTTCTCTCTGAAACGGTTACATAAATCGTCTGCAAAGCTATGTCGCGTACTGCGGTATGCGGAAACACTAAAAGCACCATAGTAGAACACAGAAGAAGCTTCTATGTTGAAGTAATAGCCAGTAAGAAGTAGTACAATTCAAGTTTTAGTTGTCGATTATTCACTTTTTAGCCTGCTTTGGTGGCTTGGACATGACCTAGGACCTTAAGATTTTGCATGAAAGGAGGACTAGCAGGCGCGTTGCATGGGAGAATGAGAAAAGTGTTCATTTGTAGTAAAAACCTGAGAAATCAGTCCGTTTTCGTCATTTGTAATCGAATCGACTTAAAGCCAGATCGTCGCATTGGCCGCTTTTCTCTCTGAGACGGTTACATTTATCGTCTGCAAAGCTATGTCGCGTGCTGCGGTATGCGGATATACTTAAAGCACCATAGTAGAACACAGAAGAAGCTTCTATGTTGAAGTTATAGCCAGTAAGAAGTAGTACAATTCAAGTTTTAGTTGTCGATTATTCACTTTTTAGCCGGCTTTGGTGGCTTGGACATGACCTAGGACCTTAAGATTTTCCATGAAAGGAGGACTTGCAGCCGCGTTGCACGAGAGAATGTGAAAAGTGTTCATATGTAGTAAAAACCTGAGAAATCCGTCCGTTTTCGTCATTTGTTATCGAATCGACTTAAAGCCAGATCGTCACATTAGCCGTTCTTCTCTCTGAAACAGTTACATTTATCGTCTGCAAAGCTATGTCGCGTGCTGCGGTATGCCGAAACTCTAAAAGCACCATAGGAGAACACAGAGGAAGCTTCTAATTTGGAGTAATAGCCAGTAAGAAGTAGTACAATTCAAGTTTTAGTTGTCGATTATTCACATTTTAGCCGGCTTTGGTGGCTTTGACATTAGGTGGAACCTTAAGATTTTGCATGAAAGGAGGACTAGCAGCCGCGTTGCACGCGAGAATGTGAAAAGTGTTCATATGTAGTAAAAACCTGAGAAATCCGTCCGTTTTCGTCATTTGTTATCGAATCGACTTAAAGCCAGATCGTCACATTGGCCGCTTTTCTCTCAGAGACGGTTACATTTATCGTCTGCAAAGCTATGTCGCGTGCTGCGGTATGCGGAAACACTAAAAGCACCATAGTAGAACACAGAAGAAGCTTGTAAGTTGAAGTAATAGCCAGTAAGAAGTAGTACAATTCAAGTTTTAGTTGTCGATTATTCACTTTTTAGCCTTCTTTGGTGGCTTGGACATGACATGGGACCTTAAGATTTTCCATGAAAGGAGGACTAGCAGCCGCGTTGCACGCGAGAATGTGAAAAGTGTTCATATGTAGTAAAAACCTGAGAAATCCGTCCGCTTTCGTCACTTGTTATCGAATCGACTTAAAGCCAGATCGTCACATTGGCCGCTTTTCTCTCTGAGACGGTTACATTTATCGTCTGCAAAGCTATGTCGCGTGCTGCGGTATGACGAAACACTAAAAGCACCATAGTAGAACACAGAAGAAGCTTCTAATTTGAAGTAATAGCCAGTAAGAAGTAGTAGAATTCAAGTTTTAGTTGTCGATTATTCACTATTTAGCCGGCTTTGGTGGCTTTGACATTAGGTGGAACCTTAAGATTTTGCATGAAAGGAGGACTAGCAGCCGCGTTGCACGCGAGAATGTGAAAAGTGTTCATATGTAGTAAAAACCTGAGAAATCCGTCCGCTTTCGTCATTTGTTATCGAATCGACTTAAAGCCAGATCGTCAAATTGGCCGCTCTTCTCTCTGAAACGGTTACATTTATCGTCTGCAAAGCTATGTCGCGTGCTGCGGTATGCGGAAACACTAAAAGCACCATAGTAGAACACAGAAAAGCTTCTAAGTTGACGTAATAGCCAGAAAGAAGTAGTACTATTCAAGTTTTAGTTGTCGATTATTCACTTTTTAGCCGGCTTTGGTGGCTTGGACATGACCTAGGACCTTAAGATTTTGCATGAAAGGAGGACTAACAGCCGCGTTGCATGGGAGAATGTGAAAAGTGTTCATATGTAGTAAAAACCTGAGAAATCCGTCCGTTTTCCTCATTTGTTATCGAATCGACTTAAAGCCAGATCGTCACATTGGGCGCTTTTCTCTCTGATACGGTTACATTTATCGTCTGCAAAGCTATGTCGCGTGCTGCGGTATGCGTAAACACTAAAAGCACAATAGTAGAACACAGAAGAAGCTTCTAATTTGAAGTAATAGCCAGTAAGAAGTAGTACAATTAAAGTTTTAGTTGTCGATTATTCACTTTTTAGCCGGCTTTGGAGGCTTGGACATGACCTAGGACCTTAAGATTTTGCATGAAAGGAGGAGTAGCAGCCGCGTTGCCCGCAAGAATGTGAAAAGTGTTCATATGTAGTAAAAACCTGAGAAATCCGTCCGTTTTCGTCATTTGTTATCGAATCGACTTAAAGACAGATCGTCACATTGGCCGCTTTTCTCTCTGAGGCGGTTACATTTATCGTCTGCAAAGCTATGTCGCGTGCTGCGGTATGCGGAGACACTAAAAGCACCATAGTAGAACACAGAAGAAGCTTCTAAGTTGAAACAATGGCCAGTAAGAAGTAGTACAATTCAAGTTTTATTTGTCAATTATTCACTTTTTAGCCGGCTTTGGTGGCTTGGACATCACTTAGGACCTTAAGATATTGCATGAAAGGAGGACTTGCACCCGCGTTGCAAGGGAGAATGTGAAAAGTGTTCATTTGTAGTAAAAACCTGAGAAATCAGTCCGTTTTCGTCATTTGTAATCGAATCGACTTAAAGCCAGATCGTCGCATTGGCCGCTTTTCTCTCTGAGACGGTTACATTTATCGTCTGCAAAGCTATGTCGCGTGCTGCGGTATGCGGATATACTTAAAGCACCATAGTAGAACACAGAAGAAGCTTCTATGTTGAAGTTATAGCCAGTAAGAAGTAGTACAATTGAAGTTTTAGTTGTCAATTATTCACTTTTTAGCCGCCTTTGTTGGCTTGAACATGCCCTAGGACCTTAAGATTTTGCATGAAAGGAGGACTAGCAGCCGCGTTGCATGGGAGAATGTGAAAAGTGTTCATATGTAGTAAAAACCTGAGAAATCCGTACGTTTTCGTCATTTGTTATCGAATCGACTTAAAGCCAGATCGTCACATAGGCCGCTTTTCTCTCTAAGACGGTTACATTTATCGTCTGCAAAGCTATGTCGTGTGCTTCGTTATGCGGAAACACTAAAAGCACCATAGTAGAACACAGAAGAAGCTTCTAAGTTGATGCAATAGCCAGTAAGAAGTAGTACAATTCAAGTTTTAGTTATCGATTATTCACCTGATAGCCGGCTTTGGTGGCTTGGACATGACCTAGGACCTTACGATTTTGCATGAAAGGAGGACTAGCAGCCGCGTTGCATGGGAGAATGTGAAATGTGTTCATACGTAGTAGAAACCTGACAAATCCGTCCGTTTTTGTCATTTGTTATCGAATCGACTTAAAGCCAGATCGTCACATTGGCCGCTTTTCTCTCTGAGACGGTTACATTTATCGTCTGCAAAGCTATGTCGCGTGGTGCGGTATGCGGAAACACTAAAAGCACCATAGTAGAACACAGAAGAATCTTCTAAGTTGAAGTAATAGCCAGTAAGAAGTAGTACAATTCAAGTTTTAGTTGTCGATTATTCACTTTTTAGCCTTCTTTGGTGGCTTGGACATGACCTAGGACCTTAAGATTTTCCATGAAAGGAGGACTTGCAGCCGCGTTGCACGGGAGAATGTGAAAAGTGTTCATATGTAGTAAAAACCTGAGAAATCCGTCCGTTTTCGTCATTTGTTATCGAATCGACTTAAAGCCAGATCGTCACATTGGCCGTTCTTCTCTCTGAAACGGTTACATTTATCGTCTGCAAAGCTATGTCGCGTGCTGCGGTATGCGGAGACACTAAAAGCACCATAGAAGAACACAGAAGAAGCTTCTACGTTGAAGTAATAGCCAGTAAGACGTAGTACAATTCAAGTTTTAGTTGTCGATTATTCACTTTTTAGCCGGCTTTGGTGGCTTGGACATGACCTAGGACCTTAAGATTTTGCATGGAAGGAGGACTATCAGCCGCGTTGCACGGGAGAATGTGAAAAGTGTTCATATGTAGTAAAAACCTGAGAAATCCGTCCGTTTTCGTCATTTGATATCGAATCGACTTAAAGCCAGATCGCTCTTCTCTCTGAAACGGTTACACTTATCGGCTGCAAAGCTATTTTGCGTGCTGCGGTATGCGGAAGCACTAAAAGCACCATAGAACAACACAGAAGAAGCTTCTAAGTTGAAGTAATAGCCAGTAAGAAGTAGTACAATTCAAGTTTTAGTTGTCGATTATTTACTTTTTAGCCGGTTTTGGTTGCTTCGACATGACCTAGGACCTTAAGATTTTGCATGAAAGGAGGACTAGCAGCCGAGTTGCACGGGAGAATGTGAAAAGTGTTCATATGCAGTAAAAACCTGAGAAATCCGTCCGTTTTCGTCATTTTTTATCGAATCGACTTAAAGCCAGATCTTCACATTGGCCGCTTTTCTCTCTGATACGGTTACATTTGTTGTCTGCAAAGCTATGTCGCGTGCTGCGGTATGCGGAAACACTAAAAGCACCATAGTAGAACACAGAAGAAGCTTCTATGTTGAAGTAATAGCCAGTAAGAAGTAGTACAATTCAAGTTTTAGCTGTCGATTATTCACTTTTTAGCCGGCTTTGGTGGCTTGGACATGACCTAAGACCTTACGATTTAGCATGAAAGGAGGACTAGCAGCCGCGTTGCATGGGAGAATGTGAAAAGTGTTCATATGTAGTAAAAACCTGAGAAATCCGTCCGTTTTCGTCATTTGTTATCGAATCGACTTAAAGCCAGATCGTCACATTGGCCGCTTTTCTCTCTGAGGCGGTTACATTTATCGTCTGCAAAGCTATGTCGCGTGCTGCGGTAAGCGGAGACACTAAAAGCACCATAGTGGAACACAGAAGAAACTTCTAAGTTGAAGTATTAGCCAGTAAGAAGTAGTACAATTCAAGTTTTAGTTATCGATTATTCACTTTTTAGCCGTCTTTGGTGGCTTGGACATAACCTAGGACCTTAAGATTTTGCATGAAAAGAGGACTAGCAGCAGCGTTGCATGGGAGAATGTGAAAAGTGTTCATATGTAGTAAAAACCTGAGAAATCCGTGGGTTTTCGTCATTTGTTATCGTATCGACTTAAAGCCAGATCGTCACATTGGCCGCTTTTCTCTCTGAGACGGTTACATTTATCGTCTGCAAAGCTATGTCGCGTGCTGCGGTATGCCGAAACACTAAAAGTACCATAGTAGAACACAGAAGAAGCTTCTAATTTGAAGTAATAGCCAGTAAGAAGTAGTACAATTCAAGTTTTAGTTGTCGATTATTCACTTTTTAGCCGGCTTTGGTGGCTTTGACATTAGGTGGAACCTTAAGATTTTCCATGAAAGGAGGACTAGCAGCCGCGTTGCACGCGAGAATGTGAAAAGTGTTCATATGTAGTAAAAACCTGAGAAATCCGTCCGCTTTCGTCATTTCTTATCGAATCGACTTAAAGCCAGATCGTCACATTGGCCGCTCTTCTCTCTGAAACGGTTACATTTATCGTCTGCAAAGCTATGTCGCGTGCTGCGGTATGCGGAAACACTAAAAGCACCATAGTAGAACACAGAAACGCTTCTAAGTTGAAGTAATAGCCAGAAAGAAGTAGTACAATTCAAGTTTTAGTTGTCGATTATTCACTTTTTAGCCGGCTTTGGTGGCTTGGACATGACCTAGGACCTTAAGATTTTGCATGAAAGGAGGACTAGCAGCCGCGTTGCATGGGAGAATGTGAAAAGTGTTCATATGTAGTAAAAACCTGAGAAATCCGTCCGTTTTCGTCATTTGTTATCGAATCGACTTAAAGCCAGATCGTCACATTAGCCGTTCTTCTCTCTGAAACAGTTACATTTATCGTCTGCAAAGCTATGTCGCGTGCTGCGGTATGCCGAAACTCTAAAAGCACCATAGGAGAACACAGAGGAAGCTTCTAATTTGGAGTAATAGCCAGTAAGAAGTAGTACAATTCAAGTTTTAGTTGTCGATTATTCACATTTTAGCCGGCTTTGGTGGCTTTGACATTAGGTGGAACCTTAAGATTTTGCATGAAAGGAGGACTAGCAGCCGCGTTGCACGCGAGAATGTGAAAAGTGTTCATATGTAGTAAAAACCTGAGAAATCCGTCCGTTTTCGTCATTTGTTATCGAATCGACTTAAAGCCAGATCGTCACATTGGCCGCTTTTCTCTCAGAGACGGTTACATTTATCGTCTGCAAAGCTATGTCGCGTGCTGCGGTATGCGGAAACACTAAAAGCACCATAGTAGAACACAGAAGAAGCTTGTAAGTTGAAGTAATAGCCAGTAAGAAGTAGTACAATTCAAGTTTTAGTTGTCGATTATTCACTTTTTAGCCTTCTTTGGTGGCTTGGACATGACATGGGACCTTAAGATTTTCCATGAAAGGAGGACTAGCAGCCGCGTTGCACGCGAGAATGTGAAAAGTGTTCATATGTAGTAAAAACCTGAGAAATCCGTCCGCTTTCGTCACTTGTTATCGAATCGACTTAAAGCCAGATCGTCACATTGGCCGCTTTTCTCTCTGAGACGGTTACATTTATCGTCTGCAAAGCTATGTCGCGTGCTGCGGTATGACGAAACACTAAAAGCACCATAGTAGAACACAGAAGAAGCTTCTAATTTGAAGTAATAGCCAGTAAGAAGTAGTAGAATTCAAGTTTTAGTTGTCGATTATTCACTATTTAGCCGGCTTTGGTGGCTTTGACATTAGGTGGAACCTTAAGATTTTGCATGAAAGGAGGACTAGCAGCCGCGTTGCACGCGAGAATGTGAAAAGTGTTCATATGTAGTAAAAACCTGAGAAATCCGTCCGCTTTCGTCATTTGTTATCGAATCGACTTAAAGCCAGATCGTCAAATTGGCCGCTCTTCTCTCTGAAACGGTTACATTTATCGTCTGCAAAGCTATGTCGCGTGCTGCGGTATGCGGAAACACTAAAAGCACCATAGTAGAACACAGAAAAGCTTCTAAGTTGACGTAATAGCCAGAAAGAAGTAGTACTATTCAAGTTTTAGTTGTCGATTATTCACTTTTTAGCCGGCTTTGGTGGCTTGGACATGACCTAGGACCTTAAGATTTTGCATGAAAGGAGGACTAACAGCCGCGTTGCATGGGAGAATGTGAAAAGTGTTCATATGTAGTAAAAACCTGAGAAATCCGTCCGTTTTCCTCATTTGTTATCGAATCGACTTAAAGCCAGATCGTCACATTGGGCGCTTTTCTCTCTGATACGGTTACATTTATCGTCTGCAAAGCTATGTCGCGTGCTGCGGTATGCGTAAACACTAAAAGCACAATAGTAGAACACAGAAGAAGCTTCTAATTAGAAGTAATAGCCAGTAAGAAGTAGTACAATTAAAGTTTTAGTTGTCGATTATTCACTTTTTATCCGGCTTTGGAGGCTTGGACATGACCTAGGACCTTAAGATTTTGCATGAAAGGAGGAGTAGCAGCCGCGTTGCCCGCAAGAATGTGAAAAGTGTTCATATGTAGTAAAAACCTGAGAAATCCGTCCGTTTTCGTCATTTGTTATCGAATCGACTTAAAGACAGATCGTCACATTGGCCGCTTTTCTCTCTGAGGCGGTTACATTTATCGTCTGCAAAGCTATGTCGCGTGCTGCGGTATGCGGAGACACTAAAAGCACCATAGTAGAACACAGAAGAAGCTTCTAAGTTGAAACAATGGCCAGTAAGAAGTAGTACAATTCAAGTTTTATTTGTCAATTATTCACTTTTTAGCCGGCTTTGGTGGCTTGGACATCACTTAGGACCTTAAGATATTGCATGAAAGGAGGACTTGCACCCGCGTTGCAAGGGAGAATGTGAAAAGTGTTCATATGTAGCAAAAACCTGAGAAATCCGTCCTTTTTCGTCATTTGTTATCGAATCGACTTAAAGCCAGATCGTCACATTGGCTGCTCTTCTCTCTGAAACGGTTACATAAATCGTCTGCAAAGCTATGTCGCGTACTGCGGTATGCGGAAACACTAAAAGCACCATAGTAGAACACAGAAGAAGCTTCTATGTTGAAGTAATAGCCAGTAAGAAGTAGTACAATTCAAGTTTTAGTTGTCGATTATTCACTTTTTAGCCTGCTTTGGTGGCTTGGACATGACCTAGGACCTTAAGATTTTGCATGAAAGGAGGACTAGCAGGCGCGTTGCATGGGAGAATGAGAAAAGTGTTCATTTGTAGTAAAAACCTGAGAAATCAGTCCGTTTTCGTCATTTGTAATCGAATCGACTTAAAGCCAGATCGTCGCATTGGCCGCTTTTCTCTCTGAGACGGTTACATTTATCGTCTGCAAAGCTATGTCGCGTGCTGCGGTATGCGGATATACTTAAAGCACCATAGTAGAACACAGAAGAAGCTTCTATGTTGAAGTTATAGCCAGTAAGAAGTAGTACAATTCAAGTTTTAGTTGTCGATTATTCACTTTTTAGCCGGCTTTGGTGGCTTGGACATGACCTAGGACCTTAAGATTTTCCATGAAAGGAGGACTTGCAGCCGCGTTGCACGAGAGAATGTGAAAAGTGTTCATATGTAGTAAAAACCTGAGAAATCCGTCCGTTTTCGTCATTTGTTATCGAATCGACTTAAAGCCAGATCGTCACATTAGCCGTTCTTCTCTCTGAAACAGTTACATTTATCGTCTGCAAAGCTATGTCGCGTGCTGCGGTATGCCGAAACTCTAAAAGCACCATAGGAGAACACAGAGGAAGCTTCTAATTTGGAGTAATAGCCAGTAAGAAGTAGTACAATTCAAGTTTTAGTTGTCGATTATTCACATTTTAGCCGGCTTTGGTGGCTTTGACATTAGGTGGAACCTTAAGATTTTGCATGAAAGGAGGACTAGCAGCCGCGTTGCACGCGAGAATGTGAAAAGTGTTCATATGTAGTAAAAACCTGAGAAATCCGTCCGTTTTCGTCATTTGTTATCGAATCGACTTAAAGCCAGATCGTCACATTGGCCGCTTTTCTCTCAGAGACGGTTACATTTATCGTCTGCAAAGCTATGTCGCGTGCTGCGGTATGCGGAAACACTAAAAGCACCATAGTAGAACACAGAAGAAGCTTGTAAGTTGAAGTAATAGCCAGTAAGAAGTAGTACAATTCAAGTTTTAGTTGTCGATTATTCACTTTTTAGCCTTCTTTGGTGGCTTGGACATGACATGGGACCTTAAGATTTTCCATGAAAGGAGGACTAGCAGCCGCGTTGCACGCGAGAATGTGAAAAGTGTTCATATGTAGTAAAAACCTGAGAAATCCGTCCGCTTTCGTCACTTGTTATCGAATCGACTTAAAGCCAGATCGTCACATTGGCCGCTTTTCTCTCTGAGACGGTTACATTTATCGTCTGCAAAGCTATGTCGCGTGCTGCGGTATGACGAAACACTAAAAGCACCATAGTAGAACACAGAAGAAGCTTCTAATTTGAAGTAATAGCCAGTAAGAAGTAGTAGAATTCAAGTTTTAGTTGTCGATTATTCACTATTTAGCCGGCTTTGGTGGCTTTGACATTAGGTGGAACCTTAAGATTTTGCATGAAAGGAGGACTAGCAGCCGCGTTGCACGCGAGAATGTGAAAAGTGTTCATATGTAGTAAAAACCTGAGAAATCCGTCCGCTTTCGTCATTTGTTATCGAATCGACTTAAAGCCAGATCGTCAAATTGGCCGCTCTTCTCTCTGAAACGGTTACATTTATCGTCTGCAAAGCTATGTCGCGTGCTGCGGTATGCGGAAACACTAAAAGCACCATAGTAGAACACAGAAAAGCTTCTAAGTTGACGTAATAGCCAGAAAGAAGTAGTACTATTCAAGTTTTAGTTGTCGATTATTCACTTTTTAGCCGGCTTTGGTGGCTTGGACATGACCTAGGACCTTAAGATTTTGCATGAAAGGAGGACTAACAGCCGCGTTGCATGGGAGAATGTGAAAAGTGTTCATATGTAGTAAAAACCTGAGAAATCCGTCCGTTTTCCTCATTTGTTATCGAATCGACTTAAAGCCAGATCGTCACATTGGGCGCTTTTCTCTCTGATACGGTTACATTTATCGTCTGCAAAGCTATGTCGCGTGCTGCGGTATGCGTAAACACTAAAAGCACAATAGTAGAACACAGAAGAAGCTTCTAATTTGAAGTAATAGCCAGTAAGAAGTAGTACAATTAAAGTTTTAGTTGTCGATTATTCACTTTTTAGCCGGCTTTGGAGGCTTGGACATGACCTAGGACCTTAAGATTTTGCATGAAAGGAGGAGTAGCAGCCGCGTTGCCCGCAAGAATGTGAAAAGTGTTCATATGTAGTAAAAACCTGAGAAATCCGTCCGTTTTCGTCATTTGTTATCGAATCGACTTAAAGACAGATCGTCACATTGGCCGCTTTTCTCTCTGAGGCGGTTACATTTATCGTCTGCAAAGCTATGTCGCGTGCTGCGGTATGCGGAGACACTAAAAGCACCATAGTAGAACACAGAAGAAGCTTCTAAGTTGAAACAATGGCCAGTAAGAAGTAGTACAATTCAAGTTTTATTTGTCAATTATTCACTTTTTAGCCGGCTTTGGTGGCTTGGACATCACTTAGGACCTTAAGATATTGCATGAAAGGAGGACTTGCACCCGCGTTGCAAGGGAGAATGTGAAAAGTGTTCATATGTAGCAAAAACCTGAGAAATCCGTCCGTTTTCGTCATTTGTTATCGAATCGACTTAAAGCCAGATCGTCACATTGGCTGCTCTTCTCTCTGAAACGGTTACATAAATCGTCTGCAAAGCTATGTCGCGTACTGCGGTATGCGGAAACACTAAAAGCACCATAGTAGAACACAGAAGAAGCTTCTATGTTGAAGTAATAGCCAGTAAGAAGTAGTACAATTCAAGTTTTAGTTGTCGATTATTCACTTTTTAGCCTGCTTTGGTGGCTTGGACATGACCTAGGACCTTAAGATTTTGCATGAAAGGAGGACTAGCAGGCGCGTTGCATGGGAGAATGAGAAAAGTGTTCATTTGTAGTAAAAACCTGAGAAATCAGTCCGTTTTCGTCATTTGTAATCGAATCGACTTAAAGCCAGATCGTCGCATTGGCCGCTTTTCTCTCTGAGACGGTTACATTTATCGTCTGCAAAGCTATGTCGCGTGCTGCGGTATGCGGATATACTTAAAGCACCATAGTAGAACACAGAAGAAGCTTCTATGTTGAAGTTATAGCCAGTAAGAAGTAGTACAATTCAAGTTTTAGTTGTCGATTATTCACTTTTTAGCCGGCTTTGGTGGCTTGGACATGACCTAGGACCTTAAGATTTTCCATGAAAGGAGGACTTGCAGCCGCGTTGCACGAGAGAATGTGAAAAGTGTTCATATGTAGTAAAAACCTGAGAAATCCGTCCGTTTTCGTCATTTGTTATCGAATCGACTTAAAGCCAGATCGTCACATTAGCCGTTCTTCTCTCTGAAACAGTTACATTTATCGTCTGCAAAGCTATGTCGCGTGCTGCGGTATGCCGAAACTCTAAAAGCACCATAGGAGAACACAGAGGAAGCTTCTAATTTGGAGTAATAGCCAGTAAGAAGTAGTACAATTCAAGTTTTAGTTGTCGATTATTCACATTTTAGCCGGCTTTGGTGGCTTTGACATTAGGTGGAACCTTAAGATTTTGCATGAAAGGAGGACTAGCAGCCGCGTTGCACGCGAGAATGTGAAAAGTGTTCATATGTAGTAAAAACCTGAGAAATCCGTCCGTTTTCGTCATTTGTTATCGAATCGACTTAAAGCCAGATCGTCACATTGGCCGCTTTTCTCTCAGAGACGGTTACATTTATCGTCTGCAAAGCTATGTCGCGTGCTGCGGTATGCGGAAACACTAAAAGCACCATAGTAGAACACAGAAGAAGCTTGTAAGTTGAAGTAATAGCCAGTAAGAAGTAGTACAATTCAAGTTTTAGTTGTCGATTATTCACTTTTTAGCCTTCTTTGGTGGCTTGGACATGACATGGGACCTTAAGATTTTCCATGAAAGGAGGACTAGCAGCCGCGTTGCACGCGAGAATGTGAAAAGTGTTCATATGTAGTAAAAACCTGAGAAATCCGTCCGCTTTCGTCACTTGTTATCGAATCGACTTAAAGCCAGATCGTCACATTGGCCGCTTTTCTCTCTGAGACGGTTACATTTATCGTCTGCAAAGCTATGTCGCGTGCTGCGGTATGACGAAACACTAAAAGCACCATAGTAGAACACAGAAGAAGCTTCTAATTTGAAGTAATAGCCAGTAAGAAGTAGTAGAATTCAAGTTTTAGTTGTCGATTATTCACTATTTAGCCGGCTTTGGTGGCTTTGACATTAGGTGGAACCTTAAGATTTTGCATGAAAGGAGGACTAGCAGCCGCGTTGCACGCGAGAATGTGAAAAGTGTTCATATGTAGTAAAAACCTGAGAAATCCGTCCGCTTTCGTCATTTGTTATCGAATCGACTTAAAGCCAGATCGTCAAATTGGCCGCTCTTCTCTCTGAAACGGTTACATTTATCGTCTGCAAAGCTATGTCGCGTGCTGCGGTATGCGGAAACACTAAAAGCACCATAGTAGAACACAGAAAAGCTTCTAAGTTGACGTAATAGCCAGAAAGAAGTAGTACTATTCAAGTTTTAGTTGTCGATTATTCACTTTTTAGCCGGCTTTGGTGGCTTGGACATGACCTAGGACCTTAAGATTTTGCATGAAAGGAGGACTAACAGCCGCGTTGCATGGGAGAATGTGAAAAGTGTTCATATGTAGTAAAAACCTGAGAAATCCGTCCGTTTTCCTCATTTGTTATCGAATCGACTTAAAGCCAGATCGTCACATTGGGCGCTTTTCTCTCTGATACGGTTACATTTATCGTCTGCAAAGCTATGTCGCGTGCTGCGGTATGCGTAAACACTAAAAGCACAATAGTAGAACACAGAAGAAGCTTCTAATTTGAAGTAATAGCCAGTAAGAAGTAGTACAATTAAAGTTTTAGTTGTCGATTATTCACTTTTTAGCCGGCTTTGGAGGCTTGGACATGACCTAGGACCTTAAGATTTTGCATGAAAGGAGGAGTAGCAGCCGCGTTGCCCGCAAGAATGTGAAAAGTGTTCATATGTAGTAAAAACCTGAGAAATCCGTCCGTTTTCGTCATTTGTTATCGAATCGACTTAAAGACAGATCGTCACATTGGCCGCTTTTCTCTCTGAGGCGGTTACATTTATCGTCTGCAAAGCTATGTCGCGTGCTGCGGTATGCGGAGACACTAAAAGCACCATAGTAGAACACAGAAGAAGCTTCTAAGTTGAAACAATGGCCAGTAAGAAGTAGTACAATTCAAGTTTTATTTGTCAATTATTCACTTTTTAGCCGGCTTTGGTGGCTTGGACATCACTTAGGACCTTAAGATATTGCATGAAAGGAGGACTTGCACCCGCGTTGCAAGGGAGAATGTGAAAAGTGTTCATATGTAGCAAAAACCTGAGAAATCCGTCCGTTTTCGTCATTTGTTATCGAATCGACTTAAAGCCAGATCGTCACATTGGCTGCTCTTCTCTCTGAAACGGTTACATAAATCGTCTGCAAAGCTATGTCGCGTACTGCGGTATGCGGAAACACTAAAAGCACCATAGTAGAACACAGAAGAAGCTTCTATGTTGAAGTAATAGCCAGTAAGAAGTAGTACAATTCAAGTTTTAGTTGTCGATTATTCACTTTTTAGCCTGCTTTGGTGGCTTGGACATGACCTAGGACCTTAAGATTTTGCATGAAAGGAGGACTAGCAGGCGCGTTGCATGGGAGAATGAGAAAAGTGTTCATTTGTAGTAAAAACCTGAGAAATCAGTCCGTTTTCGTCATTTGTAATCGAATCGACTTAAAGCCAGATCGTCGCATTGGCCGCTTTTCTCTCTGAGACGGTTACATTTATCGTCTGCAAAGCTATGTCGCGTGCTGCGGTATGCGGATATACTTAAAGCACCATAGTAGAACACAGAAGAAGCTTCTATGTTGAAGTTATAGCCAGTAAGAAGTAGTACAATTCAAGTTTTAGTTGTCGATTATTCACTTTTTAGCCGGCTTTGGTGGCTTGGACATGACCTAGGACCTTAAGATTTTCCATGAAAGGAGGACTTGCAGCCGCGTTGCACGAGAGAATGTGAAAAGTGTTCATATGTAGTAAAAACCTGAGAAATCCGTCCGTTTTCGTCATTTGTTATCGAATCGACTTAAAGCCAGATCGTCGCATTGGCCGCTTTTCTCTCTGAGACGGTTACATTTATCGTCTGCAAAGCTATGTCGCGTGCTGCAGTATGCGTAAACACTAAAAGCACCATAGTAGAACACAGAAGAAGGTTCTAAGTTGAAGTAGTAGCCAGTAAGAAGTAGTACAATTCAAGTTTTAGTTGTCGATTATTCACTTTTTAGCCGGCTTTTGTGGCTATGACATGACCTAGGACCATAAGATTTTGCATGAAAGGAGGACTAGCAGCCGAGTTGCACGGGAAAATGTGAAAAGTGTTCATATGTAGTAAAAACCTTAGAAATCCGTTCGTTTTCGTCACTTGTTGTCGAATCGACTTAAAGCCACATCGTCACTTTGGCCGCTCTTCTGTCTGAAACGGTTACATTTATCGTCTGCAAAGCTATGTCGCGTGCTGCGGTATGCGGAAACACTAAAAGCACCATAGTAGAACACAGAAGAAGCTTCTATGTTGAAGTAATATCCAGTAAGAAGTAGTACAATTCAAGTTTTAGTTGTCGATTATTCACTTTTTAGCCTGCTTTGGTGGCTTGGACATGACCTATGACCATAAGATTTTGCATGAAAGGAGGACTTGCAGCCGCGTTGCATGGGAGAATGTGAAAAGTGTTCATAAGTAGTAAAAACATGAGAAATCTGTCCGTTTTCGTCATTTGTTATCGAATCGACTTAAAGCCAGATCGTCACATTGGCCGATCTTCTCTCTGAAACGGTTACATTTATCGTCTGCAAAGCTATGTCGCGTGCTGCGGTATGCGGAAACACTAAAAGCAACATAGTAGAATACAGAAGAAGCTTCTAATTTGAAGTAATAGCCAGTAAGAAGTAGTACAATTCAAGTTTTAGTTGTCGATTATTAACTTTTTAGCCTTCTTTGGTGGCTTGGACATGACCTAGGACCTTAAGATTTTCCATGAAAGGAGGACTTGCAGCTGCGTTGCACGGGAGAATGTGAAAAGTGTTCATATGCATTAAAAACATGAGAAATCGGTTCGTTTTCGTCATTTGTTATCGAATCGACTTAAAGCCAGACCGTCAAATTGGACGCTCTTCTCTTTGAAACGGTTACATTTATCGTCTGCAAAGCTATGTCGCGTGCTGCGGTATGCCGAAACACTAAAAGGACCATAGTAGAACACAGAAGAAGCTTCTAATTTGAAGTAATAGCCAGTAAGAAGTAGTACAATTCAAGTTTTAGTTGTCGATTATTCACTTTTTAGCCGGCTTTGGTGGCTTGGACATGACCTAGGACCTTAAGATTTTGCATGAAAGGAGGGGTAGCAGCCGCGTTGCCCGCGAGAATGTGAAAAGTGTTCATATGTAGTAAAAACCTGAGAAATCAGTCCGTTTTCGTCATTTGTTATCGAATCGACTTAAAGTCAGATCGTCACATTGGCCGCTTTTCTCTCTGAGACGGTTACATTTATCGTCTGCAAAGCTATGTCGCGTGCTGCGGTATGCGGAGACACTAAAAGCACCATAGTAGAACACAGAAGAAGCTTCGAAGTTGAAGTAATAGCCATTAAGAAGTAGTACAATTCAAGTTTTAGTCGTCTTTGGTGGTTTGGACATGACCTAGGACCTTAAGATTTTGCATGAAAGGAGGAGTAGCAGCCGCGTTGCCCGCGAGAATGTGAAAATTGTTCATATGTAGTGAAAACCTGAGAAATCCGTCCGCTTTCGTCACTTGTTATCGAATCGACTTAAAGTCAGATCGTCACATTGGCCGCTTTTCTCTCTGAGACGGTAACATTTATCGTCTGCAAAGCTATGTCGCGTGCTGCGGTATGCGGAGACACTAAAAGCACCATAGTAGAACACAGAAGAAGCTTCTAAGTTGAAGCAATAGCCAGTAAGAAGTAGTACAATTCAAGTTTTAGTTGTCGATTATTCACTTTTTAGCCGGCTTTGGTGGTTTGGACATCACCTAGGACCTTAAGATTTTGCAGGAAAGGAGGACTTGCAGCCGCGTTGCAAGGGAGAATGTGAAAAGTGTTCATATGTAGTAAAAACCTGAGAAATCCGTCCGTTTTCGTCATTTGTTATCGAATCGACTTAAAGCCAGATCGTCACATTGGCCGCTTTTCTCTCTGAAACGGTTACATTTATCGTCTGCAAAGCTATGTCGCGTGCTGCGGTATGCGGAAACACTAAAAGCACCATAGTAGAACACAGAAGAAGCTTCTATGTTGAAGTAATAGCCAGTAAGAAGTAGTACAATTGAAGTTTTAGTTGTCGATTATTCACTTTTTAGCCCGCTTTGGTGGCTTGGACATGACCTATGACCTTAAGATTTTGCATGAAAGGAGGACTAGCAGCCGCGTTGCATGGGAGAATGTGAAATGTGTTCATATGTAGTAAAAACCTGAGAAATCCGTCCGTTTTCGTCATTTGTTATCGAATCGACTTAAAGCCAGATCGTCACATTGGCCGCTTTTCTCTCTGAGACGGTTACATTTATCGTCTGCAAAGCTATGTCGCGTGCTGCGGTATGCGGAAACACTTAAAGCACCATAGTAGAACACAGAAGAAGCTTCTAAGTTGAAGTAATAGCCAGTAAGAAGTAGTACAATTCAAGTTTTAGTTGTCGATTATTCACATTTTAGCCGGCTTTGGTGGCTTGGACATGACCTAGCACCTTAAGAATTTGCATGAAAGGAGGACTAGCAGCCGCGTTGCACGGGAGAATGTGAAAAGTGTTCATATGTAGTAAAAACCTGATAAATCCGTCCGTTTCGTCATTTGTTATCGAATCGACTTAAAGCCAGATCGTCACATTGGCCGTTCTTCTCTCTGAAAGGGTTACATTTATCGTCTGCAAAGCTATGTCGCGTGCTGCGGTATGCCGAAACACTAAAAGCACCATAGTAGAACACAGAAGAAGCTTCTAATTTGAAGTAATAGCCAGTAAGAAGTAGTACAATTCAAGTTTTAGTTGTCGATTATTCACTTTTTAGCCGGCCTTGGTGTCTTCGACATTAGGTGGAACATTAATATTTTGCATGAAAGGAGGAGTAGCAGCCGCGTTGCACGGGAGAATGTGAAAAGTGTTCATATGTAGAAAAACCTGAGAAATCCGTCCGTTTTCGTCATTTGTTATCGAATCGTCTTAAAGCCAGATCGTCACATTGGCCGCTCTTCTCTCTGAAACGGTTACATTTATCGTCTGCAAAGTTATGTCGCGTGCTGCAGTATGCGGAAACACTAAAAGCACCATAGTAGAACACAGAAGAAGCTTCTAATTTGAAGTAATAGCCAGTAAGATGTAGTACAATTCAAGTTTTAGTTGTCGATTATTCACTTTTTAGCCGGCTTTGGTGGCTATGACATGTCCTTGGACCATAAGATTTTGCATGAAAGGAGGACTAGGAGCCGCGTTGCACGGGAGAATGTGAAAAGTGTTCATATGTAGTAAAAACCTTAGAAATCCGTTCGGTTTCGTCACTTGTTGTCGAATCGACTTAAAGCCAGATCGTCACATTGGCCGCTCTTCTGTCTGAAACGGTTACATTTATCGTCTGCAAAGCTATGTCGCGTGCTGCGGTATGCGGAGACACAAAAAGCACCATAGTAGAACACAGAAGAAGCTTCTAAGTTGAAGTAATAGCCAGTAAGAAGTAGTAAAATTCAAGTTTTAGTTATCGATTATTCACTTTTTAGCCGTCTTTGGTAGCTTGGACATGACCTAGGACCTTAAGATTTTGCATGAAAGGCGGACTAGCAGCAGCGTTGCATGGGAGAATGTGAAAAGTGTTCATATGTAGTAAAAACCTGAGAAATCCGTCCGTTTTCGTCATTTATTATCGAATTGACTTAAAGCCAGATCGTCACATTTGCCGCTTTTCGCTCTGAGACGGTTACATTTATCGTCTGCAAAGATAAGTCGCTTGCTGCGGTATGCGGAAACACTAAAAGCACCATAGTAGAACACAGAAGAAGCTTCTAATTTGAAGTAATAACCAGTAAGAAGTAGTACAATTCAAGTTTTAGTTGTCGATTATTCACTTTTTAGCCGGCTTTGGTAGCTTTGACATTAGGTGGAACCTTAAGATTTTGCATGAAAGGAGGACTAGCTGCCGCGTTGCACGCGAGAATGTGAAAAGTGTTCATATGTAGTAAAAACCTGAGAAATCCGTCCGTTTTCGTCATTCGTTATCGAATCGACTTAAAGCCAGATCGTCACATTGGCCGTTCTTCTCTCTGAAACGGTTACATTTATCGCCTGCAAAGCTATGTCGCGTGCTGCGGAATGCCGAAACACTAAAAGCACCATAGTAGAACACAGAAGAAGCATGTAATTTGAAGTAATAGCCAGTAAGAAGTAGTACAATTCAAGTTTTAGTTGTCGATTATTCACTTTTTAGCCGGCTTTGGTGGCTTTGACATTAGGTGGAACCTTAAGATTTTGCATGAAAGGAGGACAAGCTGCCGCGTTGCACGCGAGAATGTGAAAAGTGTTCATATGTAGTAAAAACCTGAGAAATCCGTCCGCTTTCGTCATTTGTTATCGAATCGACTTAAAGCCAGATCGTCACATTGGCCGTTCTTCTCTCTAAAACGGTTACATTTATTGTCTGCAAAGCTATGTCGCGTGCTGCGGTATGCGGAAACACTAAAAGCACCATAGTAGAACATAGAAGAAGCTTCTATGTTGAAGTAATAGCCAGTAAGAAGTAGTACAATTGAAGTTTTAGTTGTCGATTATTCACTTTTTAGCCGGCTTTGGTGGCTGGGACATGACCTAGGACCTTAAGATTTTGCATGAAAGGAGGAGTAGCAGCCGCGTTGCCCGCGAGAATGTGAAAATTGTTCAGATGTAGTAAAAACCTGAGAAATCCGTCCGCTGTCGTCACTTGTTATCGAATCGACTTAAAGCCAGATTGTCACATTGGCCGTTCTTCTCTCTGAAACGTTTACATTTATCGTCTGCAAAGGTATGTCGCGTGCTGCGGTATGCCGAAACACTAAAAGCACCATAGTAGAACACACAAGAAGCTTCTAACTTGAAGTAATAGCCAGTAAGAAGTAGTACAATTCAAGTTTTAGTTGTCGATTATTCACTTTTTAGCCGGCTTTGGTGGTTTGGACATGACCTAGGACCTTAAGATTTTGCATGAAAGGAGGAGTAGCAGCCGCTTTGCCCGCGAGAATGTGAAAATTGTTCATATGTAGTGAAAACCTGAGAAATCCGTCCGCTTTCGTCACTTGTTATCGAATCGACTTAAAGTCAGATCGTCACATTGGCCGCTTTTCTCTCTGAGACGGTAACATTTATCGTCTGCAAAGCTATGTCGCGTGCTGCGGTATGCGGACACTCTAAAAGCACCATAGTAGAACACAGAAGAAGCTTCTAAGTTGAAGCAATAGCCAGTAAGAAGTAGTACAATTCAAGTTTTAGTTGTCGATTATTCACTTTTTAGCCGGCTTTGGTGGCTTGGACATCACCTAGGACCTTAAGATTTTGCAGGAAAGGAGGACTTGCAGCCGCGTTGCAAGGGAGAATTTGAAAAGTGTTCATATGTAGTAAAAACCTGAGAAATCCGTCCGTTTTCGTCATTTGTTATCGAATCGACTTAAAGCCAGATCGCCACATTGGCCGCTTTTCTCTCTGAAACGGTTACATTTATCGTCTGCAAAGCTATGTCGCGTGCTGCGGTATGCGGAAACACTAAAAGCACCATAGTAGAACACAGAAGAAGCTTCTATGTTGAAGTAATAGCCAGTAAGAAGTAGTACAATTGAAGTTTTAGTTGTCGATTATTCACTTTTTAGCCGGCTTTGGTGGCTTGGACATCACCTAGGACCTTAAGATTTTGCAGGAAAGGAGGACTTGCAGCCGCGTTGCAAGGGAGAATTTGAAAAGTGTTCATATGTAGTAAAAACCTGAGAAATCCGTCCGTTTTCGTCATTTGTTATCGAATCGATTTAAAGCCAGATCGTCACTTTGGCCGTTCTTCTCTCTGAAACGGTTACATTTATCGTCTGCAAAGCTATGTCGCGTGCTGCGGTATGCCGAAACACTAAAAGCACCATAGTAGAACACAGAAGAAGCTTCTAAGTTGAAGTAATAGCCAGTAAGAAGTAGTACAATTCAAGTTTTAGTTGTCGATTATTCACTTTTTAGCCGGCTTTGGTGTCTTCGACATTAGGTGGAACCTTAATATTTTGCATGAAAGGAGGAGTAGCAGCCGCGTTGCACGGGAGAATGTGAAAAGTGTTCATATGTAGAAAAACCTGAGAAATCCGTCCGTTTTCGTCATTTGTTATCGAATCGACTTAAAGCCAGATCGTCACATTGGCCGCTCTTCTCTCTGAAACGGTTACATTTATCGTCTGCAAAGTTATGTCGCGTGCTGCAGTATGCGGAAACACTAAAAGCACCATAGTAGAACACAGAAGAAGCTTCTAATTTGAAGTAATAGCCAGTAAGATGTAGTACAATTCAAGTTTTAGTTGTCGATTATTCACTTTTTAGCCGGCTTTGGTGGCTATGACATGTCCTTGGACCATAAGATTTTGCATGAAAGGAGGACTAGCAGCCGCGTTGCACGGGAGAATGTGAAAAGTGTTCATATGTAGTAAAAACCTTAGAAATCCGTTCGTTTTCGTCACTTGTTGTCGAATCGACTTAAAGCCAGATCGTCACATTGGCCGCTCTTCTGTCTGAAACGGTTACATTTATCGTCTGCAAAGCTATGTCGCGTGCTGCGGTATGCGGAGACACAAAAAGCACCATAGTAGAACACAGATGAAGCTTCTAATTTGAAGTAATAGCCAGTAAGAAGTAGTACAATTCAAGTTTTAGTTGTCGATTATTCACTTTTTAGCCGGCTTTGGTAGCTTTGACATTAGGTGGAACCTTAAGATTTTGCATGAAAGGAGGACTAGCTGCCGCGTTGCACGCGAGAATGTGAAAAGTGTTCATATGTAGTAAAAACCTGAGAAATCAGTCCGTTTTCGTCATTTGTTATCGAATCGACTTAAAGTCAGATCGTCACATTGGCCGCTCTTCTGTCTGAAACGGTTACATTTATCGTCTGCAAAGCTATGTCGCGTGCTGCGGTATGCGGAGACACTAAAAGCACCATAGTAGAACACAGAAGAAGCTTCGAAGTTGAAGTAATAGCCGTTAAGAAGTAGTACAATTCAAGTTTTAGTCGTCTTTGGTGGTTTGGACATGACCTAGGACCTTAAGATTTTGCATGAAAGGAGGAGTAGCAGCCGCGTTGCCCGCGAGAATGTGAAAATTGTTCATATGTAGTGAAAACCTGAGAAATCCTTCCGCTTTCGTCACTTGTTATCGAATCGACTTAAAGTCAGATCGTCACATTGGCCGCTTTTCTCTGTGAGACGGTAACATTTATCGTCTGCAAAGCTATGTCGCGTGCTGCGGTATGCGGAGACACTAAAAGCACCATAGTAGAACACAGAAGAAGCTTCTAAGTTGAAGCAATAGCCAGTAAGAAGTAGTACAATTCAAGTTTTAGTTGTCGATTATTCACTTTTTAGCCGGCTTTGGTGGTTTGGACATCACCTAGGACCTTAAGATTTTGCAGGAAAGGAGGACTTGCAGCCGCGTTGCAAGGGAGAATGTGAAAAGTGTTCATATGTAGTAAAAACCTGAGAAATCCGTCCGTTTTCATCATTTATTATCGAATTGACTTAAAGCCAGATCGTCACATTTGCCGCTTTTCGCTCTGAGACGGTTACATTTATCGTCTGCAAAGCTAAGTCGCTTGCTGCGGTATGCGGAAACACTAAAAGCACCATAGTAGAACACAGAAGAAGCTTCTAATTTGAAGTAATAGCCAGTAAGAAGTAGTACAATTCAAGTTTTAGTTGTCGATTATTCACTTTTTAGCCGGCTTTGGTAGCTTTGACATTAGGTGGAACCTTAAGATTTTGCATGAAAGGAGGACTAGCTGCCGCGTTGCACGCGAGAATGTGAAAAGTGTTCATATGTAGTAAAAACCTGAGAAATCCGTCCGTTTTCGTCATTTGTTATCGAATCGACTTAAAGCCAGATCGTCACATTGGCCGTTCTTCTCTCTGAAACGGTTACATTTATCGCCTGCATAGCTATGTCGCGTGCTGCGGTATGCCGAAACACTAAAAGCACCATAGTAGAACACAGAAGAAGCATGTAATTTGAAGTAATAGCCAGTAAGATGTAGTACAATTCAAGTTTTAGTTGTCGATTATTCACTTTTTAGCCGGCTTTGGTGGCTTTGACATTAGGTGGAACCTTAAGATTTTGCATGAAAGGAGGACAAGCTGCCGCGTTGCACGCGAGAATGTGAAAAGTGTTCATATGTAGTAAAAACCTGAGAAATCCGTCCGCTTTCGTCATTTGTTATCGAATTGACTTAAAGCCAGATCGTCACATTGGCTGCTCTTCTCTCTAAAACGGTTACATTTATTGTATGCAAAGCTATGTCGCGTGCTGCGGTATGCGGAAACACTAAAAGCACCATAGTAGAACACAGAAGAAGCTTCGAAGTTGAAGTAATAGCCATTAAGAAGTAGTACAATTCAAGTTTTAGTCGTCTTTGGTGGTTTGGACATGACCTAGGACCTTAAGATTTTGCATGAAAGGAGGAGTAGCAGCCGCGTTGCCCGCGAGAATGTGAAAATTGTTCATATATAGTGAAAACCTGAGAAATCCGTCCGATTTCGTCACTTGTTATCGAATCGACTTAAAGTCAGATCGTCACATTGGCCGCTTTTCTCTCTGAGACGGTAACATTTATCGTCTGCAAAGCTATGTCGCGTGCTGCGGTATGCGGAGACTCTAAAAGCACCATAGTAGAACACAGAAGAAGCTTCTAAGTTGAAGCAATAGCCAGTAAGAAGTAGTACAATTCAAGTATTAGTTGTCGATTATTCACTTTTTAGCCGGCTTTGGTGGTTTGGACATCACCTAGGACCTTAAGATTTTGCAGGAAAGGAGGACTTGCAGCCGCGTTGCAAGGGAGAGTGTGAAAAGTGTTCATATGTAGTAAAAACCTGAGAAATCCGTCCGTTTTCGTCATTTGTTATCGAATCGACTTAAAGCCAGATCGTCACATTGGCCGCTTTTCTCTCTGAAACGGTTACATTTATCGTCTGCAAAGCTATGTCGCGTGCTGCGGTATGCGGAAACACTAAAAGCACCATAGTAGAACACAGAAGAAGCTTCTATGTTGAAGTAATAGCCAGTAAGAAGTAGTACAATTGAAGTTTTAGTTGTCGATTATTCACTTTTTAGCCTGCTTTGGTGGCTTGGACATGACCTATGACCTTAAGATTTTGCATGAAAGGAGGACTAGCAGCCGCGTTGCATGGGAGAATGTGAAATGTGTTCATAAGTAGTAAAAACCTGAGAAATCCGTCCGTTTTCGTCATTTGTTATCGAATCGACTTAAAGCCAGATCGTCACATTGGCCGCTTTTCTCTCTGAGACGGTTACATTTATCGTCTGCAAAGCTATGTCGCGTGCTGCGGTATGCGGAAACACTTAAAGCACCATAGTAGAACACAGAAGAAGCTTCTAAGTTGAAGTAATAGCCAGTAAGAAGTAGTACAATTCAAGTTTTAGTTGTCGATTATTCACATTTTAGCCGGCTTTGGTGGCTTGGACATGACCTAGCACCTTAAGAATTTGCATGAAAGGAGGACTAGCAGCCGCGTTGCACGGGAGAATGTGAAAAGTGTTCATATGTAGTAAAAACCTGATAAATCCGTCCGTTTCGTCATTTGTTATCGAATCGACTTAAAGCCAGATCGTCACATTGGCCGTTCTTCTCTCTGAAACGGTTACATTTATCGTCTGCAAAGCTATGTCGCGTGCTGCGGTATGCCGAAACACTAAAAGCACCATAGTAGAACACAGAAGAAGCTTCTAATTTGAAGTAATAGCCAGTAAGATGTAGTACAATTCAAGTTTTAGTTGTCGATTATTCACTTTTTAGCCGGCTTTGGTGGCTATGACATGTCTTTGGACCATAAGATTTTGCATGAAAGGAGGACTAGCAGCCGCGTTGCACGGGAGAATGTGAAAAGTGTTCATATGTAGTAAAAACCTTAGAAATCCGTTCGTTTTCGTCACTTGTTGTCGAATCGACTTAAAGCCAGATCGTCACATTGGCCGCTCTTCTGTCTGAAACGGTTACATTTATCGTCTGCAAAGCTATGTCGCGTGCTGCGGTATGCGGAGACACAAAAAGCACCATAGTAGAACACAGAAGAAGCTTCTAAGTTGAACTAATAGCCAGTAAGAAGTAGTAAAATTCAAGTTTTAGTTATCGATTATTCACTTTTTAGCCGTCTTTGGTAGCTTGGACATGACCTAGGACCTTAAGATTTTGCATGAAAGGCGGACTAGCAGCAGCGTTGCATGGGAGAATGTGAAAAGTGTTCATATGTAGTAAAAACCTGAGAAATCCGTCCGTTTTCGTCATTTATTATCGAATTGACTTAAAGCCAGATCGTCACATTTGCCGCTTTTCGCTCTGAGACGGTTACATTTATCGTCTGCAAAGCTAAGTCGCTTGCTGCGGTATGCGGAAACACTAAAAGCACCATAGTAGAACACAGAAGAAGCTTCTAATTTGAAGTAAGAGCCAGTAAGAAGTAGTACAATTCAAGTTTTAGTTGTCGATTATTCACTTTTTAGCCGGCTTTGGTGTCTTCGACATTAGGTGGAACCTTAATATTTTGCATGAAAGGAGGAGTAGCAGCCGCGTTGCACGGGAGAATGTAAAAAGTGTTCATATGTAGAAAAACCTGAGAAATCCGTCCGTTTTCGTCATTTGTTATCGAATCGACTTAAAGCCAGATCGTCACATTGGCCGCTCTTCTCTCTGAAACGGTTACATTTATCGTCTGCAAAGTTATGTCGCGTGCTGCAGTATGCGGAAACACTAAAAGCACCATAGTAGAACACAGAAGAAGCTTCTAATTTGAAGTAATAGCCAGTAAGATGTAGTACAATTCAAGTTTTAGTTGTCGATTATTCACTTTTTAGCCGGCTTTGGTCGCTATGACATGTCCTTGGACCATAAGATTTTGCATGAAAGGAGGACTAGCAGCCGCGTTGCACGGGAGAATGTGAAAAGTGTTCATATGTAGTAAAAACCTTAGAAATCCGTTCGTTTTCGTCACTTGTTGTCGAATCGACTTAAAGCCAGATCGTCACATTGGACGCTCTTCTGTCTGAAACGGTTACATTTATCGTCTGGAAAGCTATGTCGCGTGCTGCGGTATGCGGAGACACAAAAAGCACCATAGTAGAACACAGAAGAAGCTTCTAAGTTGAACTAATAGCCAGTAAGAAGTAGTAAAATTGAAGTTTTAGTTATCGATTATTCACTTTTTAGCCGTCTTTGGTAGCTTGGACATGACCTAGGACCTTAAGATTTTGCATGAAAGGCGGACTAGCAGCAGCGTTGCATGGGAGAATGTGAAAAGTGTTCATATGTAGTAAAAACCTGAGAAATCCGTCCGTTTTCGTCATTTATTATCGAATTGACTTAAAGCCAGATCGTCACATTTGCCGCTTTTCGCTCTGAGACGGTTACATTTATCGTCTGCAAAGCTAAGTCGCTTGCTGCGGTATGCGGAAACACTAAAAGCACCATAGTAGAACACAGAAGAAGCTTCTAATTTGAAGTAAGAGCCAGTAAGAAGTAGTACAATTCAAGTTTTAGTTGTCGATTATTCACTTTTTAGCCGGCTTTGGTAGCTTTGACATTAGGTGGAACCTTAAGATTTTGCATGAAAGGAGGACTAGCTGCCGCGTTGCACGCGAGAATGTGAAAAGTGTTCATATGTAGTAAAAACCTGAGAAATCCGTCCGTTTTCGTCATTTGTTATCGAATCGACTTAAAGCCAGATCGTCACATTGGCCGTTCTTCTCTCTGAAACGGTTACATTTATCGCATGCAAAGCTATGTCGCGTGCTGCGGTATGCCGAAACACTAAAAGCACCATAGTAGAACACAGAAGAAGCATGTAATTTGAAGTAATAGCCAGTAAGAAGTAGTACAATTCAAGTTTTAGTTGTCGATTATTCACTTTTTAGCCGGCTTTGGTGGCTTTGACATTAGGTGGAACCTTAAGATTTTGCATGAAAGGAGGACAAGCTGCCGCGTTGCACGCGAGAATGTGAAAAGTGTTCATATGTAGAAAAAACCTGAGAAATCCGTCCGCTTTCGTCATTTTTTATCGAATTGACTTAAAGCCAGATCGTCACATTGGCTGCTCTTCTCTCTAAAACGGTTACATTTATTGTCTGCAAAGCTATGTCGCGTGCTGCGGTATGCGGAAACACTAAAAGCACCATAGTAGAACACAGAAGAAGCTTCTATGTTGAAGTAATAGCCAGTAAGAAGTAGTACAATTGAAGTTTTAGTTGTCGATTATTCACTTTTTAGCCGGCTTTGGTGGCTGGGACATGACCTAGGACCTTAAGATTTTGCATGAAAGTAGGAGTAGCAGCCGCGTTGCCCGCGAGAATGTGAAAATGGTTCAGATGTAGTAAAAACCTGAGAAATCCGTCCGCTGTCGTCACTTGTTATCGAATCGACCTAAAGTTAGATTGTCACATTGGCCGTTCTTCTCTCTGAAACGGTTACATTTATCGTCTGCAAAGCTATGTCGCGTGCTGCGGTATGCCGAAACACTAAAAGCACCATAGTAGAACACAGAAGAAGCTTCTAATTTGAAGTAATAGCCAGTAAGAAGTAGTACAATACAAGTTTTAGTTGTCGATTATTCACTTTTTAGCCGGCTTTGGTGGCTTGGACATGACCTAGGACCTTAAGATTTTGCATGAAAAGAGGGGTAGCAGCCGCGTTGCCCGCGAGAATGTGAAAAGTGTTCATATGTAGTAAAAACCTGAGAAATCAGTCCGTTTTCGTCATTTGTTATCGAATCGACTTAAAGTCAGATCGTCACATTGGCCGCTTTTCTCTCTGAGACGGTCACATTTATCGTCTGCAAAGCTATGTCGCGTGCTGCGGTATGCGGAGACACTAAAAGCACCATAGTAGAACAGAGAAGAAGCTTCGAAGTTGAAGTAATAGCCATTAAGATGTAGTACAATTCAAGTTTTAGTTGTCGATTATTCACTTTTTAGTCGGCTTTGGTGGCTTGGACATCACCTGGGACCTTAAGATTTTGCATGAAAGTAGGAGTAGCAGCCGCGTTGCAAGGGAGAATGTGAAAAGTGTTCAATTGTAGTAAAAACCTTAGAAATCCGTTCGTTTTCGTCACTTGTTGTCGAATCGACTTAAAGCCAGATCGTCACATTGGCCGCTCTTCTGTCTGAAACGGTTACATTTATCGTCTGCAAAGCTATGTCGCGTGCTGCGGTATGCGGAGACACAAAAAGCACCATAGTAGAACACAGAAGAAGCTTCTAAGTTGAAGTAATAGCCAGTAAGAAGGAGTAAAATTCAAGTTTTAGTTATCGATTATTCACTTTTTAGCCGTCTTTGGTAGCTTGGACATGACCTAGGACCTTAAGATTTTGCATGAAAGGCGGACTAGCAGCAGCGTTGCATGGGAGAATGTGAAAAGTGTTCATATGTAGTAAAAACCTGAGAAATCCGTCCGTTTTCGTCATTTATTATCGAATTGACTTAAAGACAGATCGTCACATTTGCCGCTTTTCGCTCTGAGACGGTTACATTTATCGTCTGCAAAGCTAATTCGCTTGCTGCGGTATGCGGAAACACTAAAAGCACCATAGTAGAACACAGAAGAAGCTTCTAATTTGAAGTAATAGCCAGTAAGAAGTAGTACAATTCAAGTTTTAGTTGTCGATTATTCACTTTTTAGCCGACTTTGGTAGCTTTGACATTAGGTGGAACCTTAAGATTTTGCATGAAAGGAGGACTAGCTGCCGCGTTGCACGCGAGAATGTGAAAAGTGTTCATATGTAGTAAAAACCTGAGAAATCCGTCCGTTTTCGTCATTTGTTATCGAATCGACTTAAAGCCAGATCGTCACATTGGCCGTTCTTCTCTCTGAAACGGTTACATTTATCGCCTGCAAAGCTATGTCGCGTGCTGCGGTATGCGGAAACACTAAAATCACCATAGTAGAACACAGAAGAAGCTTCTATGTTGAAGTAATAGCCAGTAAGAAATAGTACAATTGAAGTTTTAGCTGTTGATTATTCACTTTTTAGCCTGCTTTGGTGGCTTGGACATGACCTATGACCTTAAGATTTTGCATGAAAGGAGGACTAGCAGCCGCGTTGCATGGGAGAATGTGAAATGTGTCATATGTAGTAAAAACCTGAGAAATCCGTCCGTTATCGTCATTTGTTATCGAATCGACTTAAAGCCAGATCGTCACATTGGCCGCTTTTCTCTCTGAGACGGTTACATTTATCGTCTGCAAAGCTATGTCGCGTGCTGCGGTATGCGGAAACACTTAAAGCACCATAGTAGAACACAGAAGAAGCTTCTAAGTTGAAGTAATAGCCAGTAAGAAGTAGTACAATTCAAGTTTTAGTTGTCGATTATTCACATTTTAGCCGGCTTTGGTGGCTTGGACATGACCTAGCACCTTAAGAATTTGCATGAAAGGAGGACTAGCAGCCGCGTTGCACGGGAGAATGTGAAAAGTGTTCATATGTAGTACAAACCTGATAAATCCGTCCGTTTCGTCATTTGTTATCGAATCGACTTAAAGCCAGATCGTCACATTGGCCGTTCTTCTCTCTGAAACGGTTACATTTATCGTCTGCAAAGCTATGTCGCGTGCTGCGGTATGCCGAAACACTAAAAGCATCATAGTAGAACACAGAAGAAGCTTCTAATTTGAAGTAATAGCCAGTAAGAAGTAGTACAATTCAAGTTTTAGTTGTCGATTATTCACTTTTTAGCCGGCTTTGGTGTCTTCGACATTAGGTGGAACCTTAATATTTTGCATGAAAGGAGGAGTAGCAGCCGCGTTGCACGGGAGAATGTGAAAAGTGTTCATATGTAGAAAAACCTGAGAAATCCGTCCGTTTTCGTCATTTGTTATCGAATCGACTTAAAGCCAGATCGTCACATTGGCCGCTCTTCTCTCTGAAACGGTTACATTTATCGTCTGCAAAGTTATGTCGCGTGCTGCAGTATGCGGAAACACTAAAAGCACCATAGTAGAACACAGAAGAAGCTTCTAATTTGAAGTAATAGCCCGTAAGATGTAGTACAATTCAAGTTTTAGTTGTCGATTATTCACTTCTTAGCCGGCTTTGGTGGCTATGACATGTCCTTGGACCATAAGATTTTGCATGAAAGGAGGACTAGCAGCCGCGTTGCACGGGAGAATGTGAAAAGTGTTCATATGTAGTAAAAACCTTAGAAATCCGTTCGTTTTCGTCACTTGTTGTCGAATCGACTTAAAGCCAGATCGTCACATTGGCCGCTCTTCTCTCTGAAACGGTTACATTTATCGTCTGCAAAGCTATGTCGCGTGCTGCGGTATGCGGAGACACAAAAAGCACCATAGTAGAACACAGAAGAAGCTTCTAAGTTGAAGTAATAGCCAGTAAGAAGTAGTAAAATTGAAGTTTTAGTTATCGATTATTCACTTTTTAGCCGTCTTTGGTAGCTTGGACATGACCTAGGACCTTAAGATTTTGCATGAAAGGCGGACTAGCAGCAGCGTTGCATGGGAGAATGTGAAAAGTGTTCATATGTAGTAAAAACCTGAGAAATCCGTCCGTTTTCGTCATTTATTATCGAATTGACTTAAAGCCAGATCGTCACATTTGCCGCTTTTCCCTCTGAGACGGTTACATTTATCGTCTGCAAAGCTAAGTCGCTTGCTGCGGTATGCGGAAACACTAAAAGCACCATAGTAGAACACAGAAGAAGCTTCTAATTTGAAGTAATAGCCAGTAAGAAGTAGTACAATTCAAGTTTTAGTTGTCGATTATTCACTTTTTAGCCGGCTTTTGTAGCTTTGACATTAGGTGGAACCTTAAGATTTTGCATGAAAGGAGGACTAGCTGCCGCGTTGCACGCGAGAATGTGAAAAGTGTTCATATGTAGTAAAAACCTGAGAAATCCGTCCGTTTTCGTCATTTGTTATCGAATCGACTTAAAGCCAGATCGTCACATTGGCCGTTCTTCTCTCTGAAACGGTTACATTTATCGTCTGCAAAGCTATGTCGCGTGCTGCGGTATGCCGAAACACTAAAAGCACCATAGTAGAACACAGAAGAAGCATGTAATTTGAAGTAATAGCCAGTAAGAAGTAGTACAATTCAAGTTTTAGTTGTCGATTATTCACTTTTTAGCCGGCTTTGGTGGCTTTGACATTAGGTGGAACCTTAAGATTTTGCATGAAAGGAGGACAAGCTGCCGCGTTGCACGCGAGAATGTGAAAAGTGTTCATATGTAGAAAAAACCTGAGAAATCCGTCCGCTTTCGTCATTTGTTATCGAATTGACTTAAAGCCAAATCGTCACATTGGCTGCTCTTCTCTCTAAAACGGTTACATTTATTGTCTGCAAAGCTATGTCGCGTGCTGCGGTATGCGGAAACACTAAAAGCACCATAGTAGAACACTGAAGAAGCTTCTATGTTGAAGTAATAGCCAGTAAGAAGTAGTACAATTGAAGTTTTAGTTGTCGATTATTCACTTTTTAGCCGGCTTTGGTGGCTTGGACATGACCTAGGACCTTAAGATTTTGCATGAAAGGAGGACTAGCAGCCGCGTTGCCCGGGGAATGTGAAAAGTGTTCATATGCAGTAAAAACCTGAGAAATCCGTCCGTTTTCGTCATTCGTTATCGAATCGACTTAAAGCCAGATTGTCACATTGGCCGCTCTTCTCTCTGAAACGGTTACATTTATCGTCTGCAAAGCTATGTCGCGTGCTGCGGTATGCGGAAACACTAAAAGCACCATAGTAGAACACAGAAGAAGCTTCTATGTTGAAGTAATAGACAGTAAGAAGTAGTACAATTCAAGTTTTAGTTGTGGATTATTCACTTTTTAGCCGGCTTTGGTGGCTTTGACATTAGGTGGAACCTTAAGATTTTGCATGAAAGGAGGACAAGCTGCCGCGTTGCACGCGAGAATGTGAAAAGTGTACATATGTAGTAAAAACCTGAGAAATCCGTCCGCTTTCGTCACTTGTTATCGAATCGACTTAAAGTCAGATCGTCACATTGGCCGCTTTTCTGTCTGAGACGGTTACATTTATCGTATGCAAAGCTATGTCGCGTGCTGCGGTATGCGGAGACACTAAAAGCACCATAGTAGAACACAGAAGAAGCTTCTAAGTTGAAGCAACAGCCAGTAAGAAGTAGTACAATTCAAGTTTTAGTTGTCGATTATTCACTTTTTAGCCCTCTTTGGTGGCTTGGGCATGACATAGGACCTTAACATTTTGCATGAAAGGAGGACTAGCAGCCGCGTTGCACGGGAGAATGTGAAAAGTGTTCATATGCAGTAAAAACCTGAGAAATCCGTCCGTTTTCGTCATTTGTTATCGAATCGACTTAAAGCCAGATCGTCACATTGGCCGCTATTCTGTCTGAAACGGTTACATTTATCGTCTGCAAAGCTATGTCGCGTGCTGCGGTATGCGGAGACGCAAAAAGCACCATAGTAGAACACAGGAGAAGCTTCTAAGTTGAACTAATAGCCAGTAAGAAGTAGTAAAATTCAAGTTTTAGTTGTCGATTATTCACTTTTTAGCCGGCTTTGGTGGATTGGACATGACCTAGGACTTTAAGATGTTGCATGAAAGGATGACTAGCAGCCGCGTTGCATGGGAGAATGTGAGAAGTGTTCATATGTAGTAAAAACCTGAGAAATCAGTCCGTTTTCGTCATTTGTTATCGAATCGACTTAAAGCCAGATCGTCACATTGGCCGCTTTTCTCTCTGAGACGGTTACATTTATCGTCTGCAAAGCTATGACGCGTGCTGCGGTATGCGGAGACACTAAAAGCACCATAGTAGAGCACAGAAGAAGCTTCTAAGTTGAAGTAATAGCCAGTAAGAAGTAGTACAATTCAAGTTTTAGTTATCGATTATTCACTTTTTAGCCGTCTTTGGTGGCTTGGACATGACCTAGGACCTTAAGATTTTGCATGAAAGGAGGAGTAGCAGCGGCGTTGCCTGCGAGAATGTGAAAAGTGTTCATATGTAGTAAAAACATGAGAAATCCGTCCGCTTTCGTCACTTGTTATCGAATCGACTTAAAGTCAGATCGTCACATTGGCCGCTTTTCTCTCTGAGGCGGTTACATTTATCGTATGCAAAGCTATCTCGCGTGCTGCGGTATGCGGAGACACTAAAAGCACCATAGTAGAACACAGAAGAAGCTTCTAAGTTGAAGCAAAAGCCAGTAAGATGTAGTACAATTCAAGTTTTAGTTGTCGATTATTCACTTTGTAGCCGGCTTTGGTGGCTTGGGCATGACCTAGGACCTTAAGATTTTGCATGAAAGGAGGACTAGCAGCCGCGTTGCACGGGAGAATGTGAAAAGTGTACATATGCAGTAAAAACCTGAGAAATCCGTCCGTTTTCGTCATTTGTTATCGAATCGACTTAAAGCCAGATCGTCACATTGGCCGCTCTTCTCTCTGAAACGGTTACATTTATCGTCTGCAAAGCTATGTCGCGTGCTGCGGTATGCGGAAACACTAAAAGCACCATAGTAGAACACAGAAGAAGCTTCTATGTTGAAGTAATAGCCAGTGAGAAGTAGTACAATTCAAGTTTTAGTTGTCGATTATTCACTTTTTAGCCGGCTTTGGTGGATTGGACATGACCTAGGACTTTAAGATGTTGCATGAAAGGAGGACTAGCAGCCGCGTTGCATGGGAGAATGTGAAAAGTGTTCATATGTAGAAAAACCTGAGAAATCCGTCCGTTTTCGTCATTTGTTATCGAATCGACTTAAAGCCAGATCGTCACATTGGCCGCTCTTCTCTCTGAAACGGTTACATTTATCGTCTGCAAAGTTATGTCGCGTGCTGCAGTATGCGGAAACACTAAAAGCACCATAGTAGAACACAGAAGAAGCTTCTATGTTGAAGTAATAGCCAGTAAGATGTAGTACAATTCAAGTGTTAGTTGTCGATTATTCACTTTTTAGCCGGCTTTGGTGGCTATGACATGTCCTAGGACCATAAGATTTTGCATGAAAGGAGGACTAGCAGTCGCGTTGCACGGGAGAATGTGAAAAGTGTTCATATGTAGAAAAACCTGAGAAATCCGTCCGTTTTCGTCATTTGTTATCGAATCGACTTAAAGCCAGATCGTCACATTGGCCGCTTTTCTCTCTGAGACGGTTACATTTATCGTCTGCAAAGCTATGTCGCGTGCTGCGGTATGCGGAGACACTAAAAGCACCATAGTAGAGCACAGAAGAAGCTTCTAAGTTGAAGTAATAGCCAGTAAGAAGTAGTACAATTCAAGTTTTAGTTATCGATTATTCACTTTTTAGCCGTCTTTGGTGGCTTGGACATGACCTAGGACCTTAAGATTTTGCATGAAAGGAGGAGTAGCAGCCGCGTTGCCCGCGAGAATGTGAAAAGTGTTCATATGTAGTAAAAACCTGAGAAATCCGTCCGCTTTCGTCACTTGTTATCGAATCGACTTAAAGTCAGATAGTCACATTGGCCGCTTTTCTCTCTGAGACGGTTACATTTATCGTATGCAAAGCTATGTCGCGTGCTGCGGTATGCGGAGACACTAAAAGCACCATAGTAGAACACAGAAGAAGCTTCTAAGTTGAAGCAAAAGCCAGTAAGAAGTAGTACAATTCAAGTTTTAGTTGTCGATTATTCACTTTTTAGCCGGCTTTGGTGGCTTGGGCATGACCTAGGACCTTAAGATTTTGCATGAAAGGAGGACTAGCAGCCGCGTTGCACGGGAGAATGTGAAAAGTGTACATATGCAGTAAAAACCTGAGAAATCCGTCCGTTTTCGTCATTTGTTATGGAATCGACTTAAAGCCAGATCGTCACATTGGCCGCTCTTCTCTCTGAAACGGTTACATTTATCGTCTGCAAAGCTATGTCGCGTGCTGCGGTATGCGGAAACACTAAAAGCACCATAGTAGAACACAGAAGAAGCTTCTATGTTGAAGTAATAGCCAGTAAGAAGTAGTACAATTCAAGTTTTAGTTGTCGATTATTCACTTTTTAGCCGGCTTTGGTGGATTGGACATGACCTAGGACTTTAAGATGTTGCATGAAAGGAGGACTAGCTGCCGCGTTGCACGGGAGAATGTGAAAAGTGTTCATATGTAGAAAAACCTGAGAAATCCGTCCGTTTTCGTCATTTGTTATCGAATCGACTTAAAGCCAGATCGTCACATTGGCCGCTCTTCTCTCTGAAACGGTTACATTTATCGTCTGCAAAGTTATGTCGCGTGCTGCAGTATGCGGAAACACTAAAAGCACCATAGTAGAACACAGAAGAAGCTTCTATGTTGAAGTAATAGCCAGTAAGATGTAGTACAATTCAAGTGTTAGTTGTCGATTATTCACTTTTTAGCCGGCTTTGGTGGCTATGACATGTCCTAGGACCATAAGATTTTGCATGAAAGGACGACTAGCAGCCGCGTTGCACGGGAGAATGTGAAAAGTGTTCATATGTAGAAAAACCTGAGAAATCCGTCCGTTTTCGTCATTTGTTATCGAATCGACTTAAAGCCAGATCGTCACACTGGCCGTTCTTCTCTCTGAAACAGTTACATTTATCGCCTGCAAAGCTATGTCGCGTGCTGCGGTATGCGGAAACACTAAAAGCACCATAGTAGAACACAGAAGAAGCATGTAATTTGAAGTAATAGCCAGTAAGAAGTAGTACAATTCAAGTTTTAGTTGTCGATTATTCACTTTTTAGCCGGCTTTGGTGGCTTCGACATTAGATGGAACCTTAAGATTTTGCATGAAAGGAGGACAAGCTGCCGCGTTGCACGCGAGAATGTGAAAAGTGTTCATATGTAGTAAAAACCTGAGAAATCCGTCCGCTTTCGTCACTTGTTATCGAATCGACTTAAAGTCAGATCGTCACATTGGCCGCTTTTCTCTCTGAGACGGTTACATTTATCGTATGCAAAGCTATGTCGCGTGCTGCGGTATGCGGAGACACTAAAAGCACCATAGTAGAACACAGAAGAAGCTTCTAAGTTGAAGCAACAGCCAGTAAGAAGTAGTACAATTCAAGTTTTAGTTGTCGATTATTCACTTTTTAGCCGGCTTTGGTGGATTGGACATGACCTAGGACTTTAAGATGTTGCATGAAAGGAGGACTAGCAGCCGCGTTGCATGGGAGAATGTGAAAAGTGTTCATAAGTAGTAAAAACCTTAGAAATACGTTCGTTTTCGTCACTTGTTGTCGAATCGATTTAAAGCCAGATCGTCACATTGGCCGCTCTTCTGTCTGAAACGGTTACATTTATCGTCTGCAAAGCTATGTCGCTTGCTGCAGTATGCGGAGACGCAAAAAGCACCATAGTAGAACACAGAAGAAGCTTCTAAGTTGAACTAATAGCCAGTAAGAAGTAGTAAAATTCAAGTTTTAGTTGTCGATTATTCACTTTTTAGCCGACTTTGGTGGCTTGGGCATGACCTAGGACCTTAACATTTTGCATGAAAGGAGGACTAGCAGCCGCGTTGCCCGCGAGAATGTGAAAAGTGTTCATATGTAGTAAAAACCTGAGAAATCCGTCCGCTTTCGTCACTTGTTATCGAATCGACTTAAAGTCAGATCGTCACATTGGCCGCTTTTCTCTCTGAGACGGTTACATTTATCGTATGCAAAGCTATGTCGCGTGCTGCGGTAGGCGGAGACACTAAAAGCACCATAGTAGAACACAGAAGAAGCTTCTACGTTGAAGCAATAGCCAGTGAGAAGTAGTACAATTCAAGTTTTAGTTGTCGATTATTCACTTTTTAGCCGGCTTTGGTGGCTTCGACATTAGGTGGAACCTTAAGATTTTGCATGAAAGGAGGACAAGCTGCCGCGTTGCACGCGAGAATGTGAAAAGTGTTCATATGTAGTAAAAACCTGAGAAATCCGTCCGCTTTCGTCACTTGTTATCGAATCGACTTAAAGTCAGATAGTCACATTGGCCGCTTTTCTCTCTGAGACGGTTACATTTATCGTATGCAAAGCTATGTCGCGTGCTGCGGTATGCGGAGACACTAAAAGCACCATAGTAGAACACAGAAGAAGCTTCTAAGTTGAAGCAAAAGCCAGTAAGAAGTAGTACAATTCAAGTTTTAGTTGTCGATTATTCACTTTTTAGCCGGCTTTGGTGGCTTGGGCATGACCTAGGACCTTAAGATTTTGCATGAAAGGAGGACTAGCAGCCGCGTTGCACGGGAGAATGTGAAAAGTGTACATATGCAGTAAAAACCTGAGAAATCCGTCCGTTTTCGTCATTTGTTATGGAATCGACTTAAAGCCAGATCGTCACATTGGCCGCTCTTCTCTCTGAAACGGTTACATTTATCGTCTGCAAAGCTATGTCGCGTGCTGCGGTATGCGGAAACACTAAAAGCACCATAGTAGAACACAGAAGAAGCTTCTATGTTGAAGTAATAGCCAGTAAGAAGTAGTACAATTCAAGTTTTAGTTGTCGATTATTCACTTTTTAGCCGGCTTTGGTGGATTGGACATGACCTAGGACTTTAAGATGTTGCATGAAAGGAGGACTAGCTGCCGCGTTGCACGGGAGAATGTGAAAAGTGTTCATATGTAGAAAAACCTGAGAAATCCGTCCGTTTTCGTCATTTGTTATCGAATCGACTTAAAGCCAGATCGTCACATTGGCCGCTCTTCTCTCTGAAACGGTTACATTTATCGTCTGCAAAGTTATGTCGCGTGCTGCAGTATGCGGAAACACTAAAAGCACCATAGTAGAACACAGAAGAAGCTTCTATGTTGAAGTAATAGCCAGTAAGATGTAGTACAATTCAAGTGTTAGTTGTCGATTATTCACTTTTTAGCCGGCTTTGGTGGCTATGACATGTCCTAGGACCATAAGATTTTGCATGAAAGGACGACTAGCAGCCGCGTTGCACGGGAGAATGTGAAAAGTGTTCATATGTAGAAAAACCTGAGAAATCCGTCCGTTTTCGTCATTTGTTATCGAATCGACTTAAAGCCAGATCGTCACACTGGCCGTTCTTCTCTCTGAAACAGTTACATTTATCGCCTGCAAAGCTATGTCGCGTGCTGCGGTATGCGGAAACACTAAAAGCACCATAGTAGAACACAGAAGAAGCATGTAATTTGAAGTAATAGCCAGTAAGAAGTAGTACAATTCAAGTTTTAGTTGTCGATTATTCACTTTTTAGCCGGCTTTGGTGGCTTCGACATTAGATGGAACCTTAAGATTTTGCATGAAAGGAGGACAAGCTGCCGCGTTGCACGCGAGAATGTGAAAAGTGTTCATATGTAGTAAAAACCTGAGAAATCCGTCCGCTTTCGTCACTTGTTATCGAATCGACTTAAAGTCAGATCGTCACATTGGCCGCTTTTCTCTCTGAGACGGTTACATTTATCGTATGCAAAGCTATGTCGCGTGCTGCGGTATGCGGAGACACTAAAAGCACCATAGTAGAACACAGAAGAAGCTTCTAAGTTGAAGCAACAGCCAGTAAGAAGTAGTACAATTCAAGTTTTAGTTGTCGATTATTCACTTTTTAGCCGGCTTTGGTGGATTGGACATGACCTAGGACTTTAAGATGTTGCATGAAAGGAGGACTAGCAGCCGCGTTGCATGGGAGAATGTGAAAAGTGTTCATAAGTAGTAAAAACCTTAGAAATACGTTCGTTTTCGTCACTTGTTGTCGAATCGATTTAAAGCCAGATCGTCACATTGGCCGCTCTTCTGTCTGAAACGGTTACATTTATCGTCTGCAAAGCTATGTCGCTTGCTGCAGTATGCGGAGACGCAAAAAGCACCATAGTAGAACACAGAAGAAGCTTCTAAGTTGAACTAATAGCCAGTAAGAAGTAGTAAAATTCAAGTTTTAGTTGTCGATTATTCACTTTTTAGCCGGCTTTGGTGGCTTGGGCATGACCTAGGACCTTAACATTTTGCATGAAAGGAGGACTAGCAGCCGCGTTGCCCGCGAGAATGTGAAAAGTGTTCATATGTAGTAAAAACCTGAGAAATCCGTCCGCTTTCGTCACTTGTTATCGAATCGACTTAAAGTCAGATCGTCACATTGGCCGCTTTTCTCTCTGAGACGGTTACATTTATCGTATGCAAAGCTATGTCGCGTGCTGCGGTAGGCGGAGACACTAAAAGCACCATAGTAGAACACAGAAGAAGCTTCTACGTTGAAGCAATAGCCAGTGAGAAGTAGTACAATTCAAGTTTTAGTTGTCGATTATTCACTTTTTAGCCGGCTTTGGTGGCTTCGACATTAGGTGGAACCTTAAGATTTTGCATGAAAGGAGGACAAGCTGCCGCGTTGCACGCGAGAATGTGAAAAGTGTTCATATGTAGTAAAAACCTGAGAAATCCGTCCGCTTTCGTCATTTGTTATCGAATTGACTTACAGCCAGATCGTTACATTGGCTGCTCTTCTCTCTAAAACGGTTACATTTATTGTCTGCAAAGCTATGTCGCGTGCTGCGGTATGCGGAAACACTAAAAGCACCATAGTAGAACACAGAAGAAGCTTCTATGTTGAAGTAATAGCCAGTAAGAAGTAGTACAATTGAAGTTTTAGTTGTCGATTATTCACTTTTTAGCCGGCTTTGGTGGATTGGATATGACCTAGGACTTTAAGATGTTGCATGAAAGGAGGACTAGCAGCCGCGTTGCATGGGAGAATGTGAAAAGTGTTCATATGTAGTAAAAACCTGAGAAATCAGTCCGTTTTCGTCATTTGTTATCGAATCGACTTAAAGCAAGATCGTCACATTGGCCGCTTTTCTCTCTGAGACGGTTACATTTATCGTCTGCAAAGCTATGTCGCGTGCTGCGGTATGCGGAGACACTAAAAGCACCATAGTAGAGCACAGAAGAAGCTTCTAAGTTGAAGTAATAGCCAGTAAGAAGTAGTACAATTCAAGTTTTAGTTATCGATTATTCACTTTTTAGCCGTCTTTGGTGGCTTGGACATGACCTAGGACCTTAAGATTTTGCACGAAAGGAGGAGTAGCAGCCGCGTTGCCCGCGAGAATGTGAAAAGTGTTCATATGTAGTAAAAACCTGAGAAATCCGTCCGCTTTCGTCACTTGTTATCGAATCGACTTAAAGTCAGATCGTCACATTGGCCGCTTTTCTCTCTGAGACGGTTACATTTATCGTATGCAAAGCTATGTCGCGTGCTGCGGTATGCGGAGACACTAAAAGCACCATAGTAGAACACAGAAAAAGCTTCTAAGTTGAAGCAACAGCCAGTAAGAAGTAGTACAATTCAAGTTTTAGTTGTCAATTATTCACTTTTTAGCCGTCTTTGGTGGCTTGGGCATGACCTAGGACCTTAACATTTTGCATGAAAGGAGGACTAGCAGCCGCGTTGCACGGGAGAATGTGAAAAGTGTTCATATGCAGTAAAAACCTGAGAAATCCGTCCGTTTTCGTCATTTGTTATCGAATCGACTTAAAGCCAGATCGTTACATTGGCCGTTCTTCTCTCTGAAACGGTTACATTTATCGTCTGCAAAGCTATGTCGCGTGCTGCGGTATGCGGAAACACTAAAAGCACCATAGTAGAACACAGAAGAAGCTTCTATGTTGAAGTAATAGACAGTAAGAAGTAGTACAATTCAAGTTTTAGTTGTCGATTATTCACTTTTTAGCCGGCTTTGGTGGATTGGACATGACCTAGGACTTTGAGATGTTGCATGAAAGGAGGACTAGCAGCCGCGTTGCATGGGAGAATGTGAAAAGTGTTCATATGTAGTAAAAACCTTAGAAATACGTTCGTTTTCGTCACTTGTTGTCGAATCGACTTAAAGCCAGATCGTCACATTGGCCGCTCTTCTGTCTGAAACGGTTACATTTATCGTCTGCAAAGCTATGTCGCGTGCTGCAGTATGCGGAGACGCAAAAAGCACCATAGTAGAACACAGAAGAAGCTTCTAAGTTGAACTAACAGCCAGTAAGAAGTAGTAAAATTCAAGTTTTAGTTGTCGATTATTCACTTTTTAGCCGGCTTTGGTGGCTTGGGCATGACCTAGGACCTTAAGATTTTGCATGAAAGGAGGACTAGCAGCCGCGTTGCACGGGAGAATGTGAAAAGTGTTCATATGCAGTAAAAACCTGAGAAATCCGTCCGTTTTCGTCATTTGTTATCGAATCGACTTAAAGCCAGATCGTCACATTGGCCGCTCTTCTGTCTGAAACGGTTACATTTATCGTCTGCAAAGCTATGTCGCGTGCTGCGGTATGCGGAAACACTAAAAGCACCATAGTAGAACACAGATGAAGCTTCTATGTTGAAGTAATAGACAGTAAGAAGTAGTACAATTCAAGTTTTAGTTGTCGATTATTCACTTTTTAGCCGGCTTTGGTGGATTGGACATGACCTAGGACTTTAAGATGTTGCATGAAAGGAGGACTAGCAGCCGCGTTGCATGGGAGAATGTGAAAAGTGTTCATAAGTAGTAAAAACCTTAGAAATACGTTCGTTTTCGTCACTTGTTGTCGAATCGACTTAAAGCCAGATCGTCACATTGGCCGCTCTTCTGTCTGAAACGGTTACATTTATCGTCTGCAAAGCTATGTCGCGTGCTGCGGTATGCGGAAACACTAAAAGCACCATAGTAGAACACAGATGAAGCTTCTATGTTGAAGTAATAGACAGTAAGAAGTAGTACAATTCAAGTTTTAGTTGTCGATTATTCACTTTTTAGCCGGCTTTGGTGGATTGGACATGACCTACGACTTTAAGATGTTGCATGAAAGGAGGACTAGCAGCCGCGTTGCATGGGAGAATGTGAAAACTGTTCATATGTAGTAAAAACCTGAGAAATCAGTCCGTTTTCGTCATTTGTTATCGAATCGACTTAATGCCAGATCGTCACATTGGCCGCTTTTCTCTCTGAGACGGTTACATTTATCGTCTGCAAAGCTATGTCCCGTGCTGCGGTATGCGGAGACACTAAAAGCACCATAGTAGAGCACAGAAGAAGCTTCTAAGTTGAAGCAATAGCCAGTGAGAAGTAGTACAATTCAAGTTTTAGTTGTCGATTATTCACTTTTTAGCCGTCTTTGGTGGCTTGGACATGACCTAGGACCTTAAGATTTTGCACGAAAGGAGGAGTAGCAGCCGCGTTGCCCGCGAGAATGTGAAAAGTGTTCATATGTAGTAAAAACCTGAGAAATCCGTCCGCTTTCGTCACTTGTTATCGAATCGACTTAAAGTCAGATCGTCACATTGGCCGCTTTTCTCTCTGAGACGGTTACATTTATCGTATGCAAAGCTATGTCGCGTGCTGCGGTATGCGGAGACACTAAAAGCACCATAGTAGAACACAGAAGAAGCTTCTAAGTTGAAGCAACAGCCAGTAAGAAGTAGTACAATTCAAGTTTTAGTTGTCGATTATTCACTTTTTAGCCGGCTTTGTTGGCTTGGGCATGACCTAGGACCTTAACATTTTGCATGAAACGAGGACTAGCAGCCGCGTTGCACGGGAGAATGTGAAAAGTGTTCATATGCAGTAAAAACCAGAGAAATCCGTCCGTTTTCGTCATTTGTTATCGAATCGACTTAAAGCCAGATCGTTACATTGGCCGTTCTTCTCTCTGAAACGGTTACATTTATCGTCTGCAAAGCTATGTCGCGTGCTGCGGTATGCGGAAACACTAAAAGCACCATAGTAGAACACAGAAGAAGCTTCTATGTTGAAGTAATAGACAGTAAGAAGTAGTACAATTCAAGTTTTAGTTGTCGATTATTCACTTTTTAGCCGGCTTTGGTGGATTGGACATGACCTAGGACTTTGAGATGTTGCATGAAAGGAGGACTAGCAGCCGCGTTGCATGGGAGAATGTGAAAAGTGTTCATATGTAGTAAAAACCTTAGAAATACGTTCGTTTTCGTCACTTGTTGTCGAATCGACTTAAAGCCAGATCGTCACATTGGCCGCTCTTCTGTCTGAAACGGTTACATTTATCGTCTGCAAAGCTATGTCGCGTGCTGCAGTATGCGGAGACGCAAAAAGCACCATAGTAGAACACAGAAGAAGCTTCTAAGTTGAACTAATAGCCAGTAAGAAGTAGTAAAATTCAAGTTTTAGTTGTCGATTATTCACTTTTTAGCCGGCTTTGGTGGCTTGGGCATGACCTAGGACCTTAAGATTTTGCATGAAAGGAGGACTAGCAGCCGCGTTGCACGGGAGAATGTGAAAAGTGTTCATATGCAGTAAAAACCTGAGAAATCCGTCCGTTTTCGTCATTTGTTATCGAATCGACTTAAAGCCAGATCGTCACATTGGCCGCTCTTCTGTCTGAAACGGTTACATTTATCGTCTGCAAAGCTATGTCGCGTGCTGCGGTATGCGGAAACACTAAAAGCACCATAGTAGAACACAGATGAAGCTTCTATGTTTAAGTAATAGACAGTAAGAAGTAGTACAATTCAAGTTTTAGTTGTCGATTATTCACTTTTTAGCCGGCTTTGGTGGATTGGACATGACCTACGACTTTAAGATGTTGCATGAAAGGAGGACTAGCAGCCGCGTTGCATGGGAGAATGTGAAAACTGTTCATATGTAGTAAAAACCTGAGAAATCAGTCCGTTTTCGTCATTTGTTATCGAATCGACTTAAAGCCAGATCGTCACATTGGCCGCTTTTCTCTCTGAGACGGTTACATTTATCGTCTGCAAAGCTATGTCCCGTGCTGCGGTATGCGGAGACACTAAAAGCACCATAGTAGAGCACAGAAGAAGCTTCTAAGTTGAAGTAATAGCCAGTAAGAAGTAGTACAATTCAAGTTTTAGTTATCGATTATTCACTTTTTAGCCGTCTTTGGTGGCTTGCACATGCCCTAGGTCATTAAGATTTTGCATGAAAGGAGGAGTAGCAGCGGCGTTGCCCGCGAGAATGTGAAAAGTGTTCATATGTAGTAAAAACCTGAGAAATCCGTCCGCTTTCGTCACTTGTTATCGAATCGACTTAAAGTCAGATCGTCACATTGGCCGCTTTTCTCTCTGAGACGGTTACATTTATCGTATGCAAAGCTATGTCGCGTGCTGCGGTAGGCGGAGACACTAAAAGCACCATAGTAGAACACAGAAGAAGCTTCTACGTTGAAGCAATAGCCAGTGAGAAGTAGTACAATTGAAGTTTTAGTTGTCGATTATTCACTTTTTAGCCGACTTTGGTGGCTTGGGCATGACCTAGGACCTTAAGATTTTGCATGAAAGGAGGACTAGCAGCCGCTTTGCACGCGGGATGTGAAAAGTGTTCATATGCAGTAAAAACCTGAGAAATCCGTCCGTTTTCGTCATTTGTTATCGAATCGACTTAAAGCCAGATCGTCACATTGGACGCTCTTCTCACTGAAACGGTTACATTTATCGTCTGCAAAGCTATGTCGCGTGCTGCGGTATGCGGAAACACTAAAAGCACCATAGTAGAACACAGAAGAAGCTTCTATGTTGAAGTAATAGCCAGTAAGAAGTAGTACAATTGAAGTTTTAGTTGTCGATTATTCACTTTTTAGCCTGATTTGGTGGCTTGGACATGACCTAGAACCTTAAGATTTTGCATGAAAGGAGGACTAACAGCCGCGTTGCATGGGAGAAAGTGAAAAGTGTTCATATGTAGTAAAAACCTGAGAAATCCGTCCGTTTTCGTCATTTGTTATCGAATCGACTTAAAGACAGTTCGTCACATTGGCCGCTCTTCTCTCTGAAACGGTTACATTTATCGTCTGCAAAGCTATGTCGCGTGCTGCGGTATGCGGAAACACTAAAAGCACCATAGTAGAAAACAGAAGAAGCTTCTATGTTGAAGTAATAGCTAGTAAGAAGTAGTACAATTGAAGTTTTAGTTGTCGATTATTCACTTTTTAGCCTGCTTTGGTGGCTTGGACATGACCTAGGACCTTAAGATTTTGCATGAAAGGAGGACTAGCAGCCGCGTTGCACGGGAGAATGTGAAAAGTGTTCATATGTAGTAAAAACCTGAGAAATCCGTCCGTTTTCGTCATTTGTTATCGAATCGACTTAAAGCCAGATCGTCACATTGGCCGTTCTTCTCTCTGAAACGGTTACATTTATCGTCTGCAAAGCTATGTCGCGTGCTGCAGTATACCGAAACACTAAAAGCACCATAGTAGAACACAGAAGAAGCTTCTAATTTGAAGTAATATCCAGTAAGAGGTAGTACAAATCAAGTTTTAGTTGTCGATTATTCACTTTTTAGCCGGATTTGGTGGCTTGGACATGACCTAGGACCTTAAGATGTTGCATGAAAGGAGGAGTAGCAGCGGCGTTGCCCGCGAGAATGTGAAAAGTGTTCATATGTAGTAAAAACCTGAGAAATCCGTCCGCTTTCGTCACTTGCTATCGAATCGACTTAAAGTCAGATCGTCACATTGGCCGCTTTTCTCTCTGAGACGGTTACATTTATCGTATGCAAAGCTATGTCGCGTGCTGCGGTATGCGGAAACACTAAAAGCACCATAGTAGAACACAGAAGAAGCTTCTATGTTGAAGTAATAGCCAGTAAGAAGTAGTACAATTGAAGTTTTAGTTGTCGATTATTCACTTTTTAGCCTGATTTGGTGGCTTGGACATGACCTAGAACCTTAAGATTTTGCATGAAAGGAGGACTAACAGCCGCGTTGCATGGGAGAAAGTGAAAAGTGTTCATATGTAGTAAAAACCTGAGAAATCCGTCCGTTTTCGTCATTTGTTATCGAATCGACTTAAAGACAGTTCGTCACATTGGCCGCTCTTCTCTCTGAAACGGTTACATTTATCGTCTGCAAAGCTATGTCGCGTGCTGCGGTATGCGGAAACACTAAAAGCACCATAGTAGAAAACAGAAGAAGCTTCTATGTTGAAGTAATAGCTAGTAAGAAGTAGTACAATTGAAGTTTTAGTTGTCGATTATTCACTTTTTAGCCTGCTTTGGTGGCTTGGACATGACCTAGGACCTTAAGATTTTGCATGAAAGGAGGACTAGCAGCCGCGTTGCACGGGAGAATGTGAAAAGTGTTCATATGTAGTAAAAACCTGAGAAATCCGTCCGTTTTCGTCATTTGTTATCGAATCGACTTAAAGCCAGATCGTCACATTGGCCGTTCTTCTCTCTGAAACGGTTACATTTATCGTCTGCAAAGCTATGTCGCGTGCTGCAGTATACCGAAACACTAAAAGCACCATAGTAGAACACAGAAGAAGCTTCTAATTTGAAGTAATATCCAGTAAGAGGTAGTACAAATCAAGTTTTAGTTGTCGATTATTCACTTTTTAGCCGGCTTTGGTGGATTGGACATGACCTAGGACTTTAAGATGTTGCATGAAAGGAGGACTAGCAGCCGCGTTGCATGGGAGAATGTGAAAAGTGTTCATATGTAGAAAAAACCTTAGAAATCCGTTCGTTTTCGTCACTTGTTGTCGAATCGACTTAAAGCCAGATCGTCACATTGGCCGCTTTTCTGTCTGAAACGGTTACATTTATCGTCTGCAAATCTATGTCGCTTGCTGCGGTATGCTTAGACGCAAAAAGCACCATAGTAGAACACAGAAGAAGCTTCTAAGTTGAACTAATAGCCAGTAAGAAGTAGTAAAATTCAAGTTTTAGTTGTCGATTATTCACTTTTTAGCCGGCTTTGGTGGCTTGGACATGACCTAGGTCTTTAAGATGTTGCATGAAAGGAGGACTAGCAGCCGCGTTGCATGGGAGAATGTGAAAAGTGTTCATATGCAGTAAAAACCTGAGAAATCCGTCCGTTTTCGTCATTTGTTATCGAATCGACTTAAAGCCAGATCGTCACATTGGCCGCTTTTCTCTCTGAGACGGTTACATTTATCGTCTGCAAAGCTATGTCGCGTGCTGCGGTATGCGGAGACACTAAAAGCACCATAGTAGAGCACAGAAGAAGCTTCTAAGTTGAAGTAATAGCCAGTAAGAAGTAGTACAATTCAAGTTTTAGTTATCGATTATTCACTTTTTAGCCGTCTTTGGTGGCTTGGACATGACCTAGGACCTTAAGATTTTGCATGAAAGGAGGAGTAGCAGACGCGTTGCCCGCGAGAATGTGAAAAGTGTTCATATGTAGTAAAAACCTGAGAAATCCGTCCGCTTTCGTCACTTGTTATCGAATCGACTTAAAGTCAGATCGTCACATTGGCCGCTTTTCTCTCTGAGACGGTTACATTTATCGTATGCAAAGCTATGTCGCGTGCTGCGGTAGGCGGAGACACTAAACGCACCATAGTAGAACACAGAAGAAGCTTCTACGTTGAAGCAATAGCCAGTGAGAAGTAGTACTATTCAAGTTTTAGTTGTCGATTATTCACTTTTTAGCCGACTTTGGTGGCTTGGGCATGACCTAGGACCTTAAGATTTTGCATGAAAGGAGGACTAGCAGCCGCTTTGCACGCGGGATGTGAAAAGTGTTCATATGCAGTAAAAACCTGAGAAATCCGTCCGTTTTCGTCATTTGTTATCGAATCGACTTAAAGCCAGATCTTCACATTGGACGCTCTTCTCACTGAAACGGTTACATTTATCGTCTGCAAAGCTATGTCACGTGCTGCGGTATGCGGAAACACTAAAAGCACCATAGTAGAACACAGAAGAAGCTTCTATGTTGAAGTAATAGACAGTAAGAAGTAGTACAATTCAAGTTTTAGTTGTCGATTATTCACTTTTTAGCCGGCTTTGGTGGATTGGACATGACCTAGGACTTTAAGATGTTGCATGAAAGGAGGACTAGCAGCCGCGTTGCATGGGAGAATGTGAAAAGTGTTCATATGTAGAAAAAACCTTAGAAATCCGTTCGTTTTCGTCACTTGTTGTCGAATCGACTTAAAGCCAGATCGTCACATTGGCCGCTTTTCTGTCTGAAACGGTTACATTTATCGTCTGCAAATCTATGTCGCTTGCTGCGGTATGCTTAGACGCAAAAAGCACCATAGTAGAACACAGAAGAAGCTTCTAAGTTGAACTAATAGCCAGTAAGAAGTAGTAAAATTCAAGTTTTAGTTGTCGATTATTCACTTTTTAGCCGGCTTTGGTGGCTTGGACATGACCTAGGTCTTTAAGATGTTGCATGAAAGGAGGACTAGCAGCCGCGTTGCATGGGAGAATGTGAAAAGTGTTCAAATGTAGTAAAAACCTGAGAAATCAGTCCGTTTTCGTCATTTGTTATCGAATCGACTTAAAGCCAGATCGTCACATTGGCCGCTTTTCTCTCTGAGACGGTTACATTTATCGTCTGCAAAGCTATGTCGCATGCTGCGGTATGCGGAAACACTAAAAGCACCATAGTAGAGCACAGAAGAAGCTTCTAAGTTGAAGTAATAGCCAGTAAGAAGTAGTACAATTCAAGTTTTAGTTATCGATTATTCACTTTTTAGCCGTATTTGGTGGCTTGGACATGACCTAGGACCTTAAGATTTTGCATGAAAGGAGGAGTAGCAGCCGCGTTGCCCGCGAGAATGTGAAAAGTGTTCATATGTAGTAAAAACCTGAGACATCCGTCCGCTTTCGTCACTTGTTATCGAATCGACTTAAAGTCAGACCGCCACATTGGCCGCTTATCTCTCTGAGACGGTTACATTTATCGTATGCAAAGCTATGTCGCGTGCTGCGGTATGCGGAGACACTAAAAGCACCATAGTAGAACACAGAAGAAGCTTCTAAGTTGAAGCAATAGCCAGTAAGAAGTAGTACAATTCAAGTTTTAGTTGTCGATTATTCACTTTTTAGCCGGATTTGGTGGCTTGGGCATGACCTAGGACCTTAACATTTTGCATGAAAGGAGGACTAGCAGCCGCGTTGCACGGGAGAATGTGAAAAGTGTTCATATGCAGTAAAAACCTGAGAAATCCGTCCGTTTTCGTCACCTGTTATCGAATCGACTTAAAACCAGTTCGTCACATTGGCCGCTCTTTTCTCTGAAACGGTTACATTTATCGTCTGCCAAGCTATGTCGCGTGCTGCGGTATGCGGAAATACTAAAAGCACCATAGTAGAACACAGAACAAGCTTCTATGTTGAAGTAATAGACAGTAAGAAGTAGTACAATTCAAGATTTAGTTGTCGATTATTCACTTTTTAGCCGGCTTTGGTGGCTTGGACATCACCTAGGACCTTAAGATTTTGCGTGAAAGGAGGACTTGCAGCCGCGTTGCAAGGGAGAATGTGAAAAGTGTTCATATGTAGTAAAAACCTGAGAAATCCGTCCGCTTTCGTCACTTGTTATCGAATCGTCTTAAAGCCAGATCGTCAAATTGACCGCTCTTCTCTCTGAAACGGTTACATTTATCGTCTGCAAAGCTATGTCGCGTGCTGCGGTATGCGGAAACACTAAAAGCACCATAGTAGAACACAGAAGAAGCTTCTATGTTGAAGTAATAGCCAGTAAGAAGTAGTACAATTGAAGTTTTAGTTGTCGATTATTTACTTTTTAGCCTGCTTTGGTGGCTTGGACATTACCAAGGACCTTAAGATTTTGCATGAAAGGAGGACTAGCAGCCGCGTTGCATGGGAGAAAGTGAAAAGTGTTCATATGTAGTAAAAACCTGAGAAATCCGTCCGTTTTCGTCATTTGTTATCGAATCGACTTAAAGCCAGATCGTCACATTGGCCGTTCTTCTCTCTGAAACGGTTACATTTATCGTCTGCAAAGCTATGTCGCGTGCTGCAGTATACCGAAACACTAAAAGCACCGTAGCAGAACACAGGGAAGCTTCTAATTTGAAGTAATAGCCAGTAAGAAGTAGTACAATTCAAGTTTTAGTTTTCGATTATTCACTTTTTAGCCGGCTTTGGTGGCTTGGACATGACCTAGGACCTTAAGATGTTGCATGAAAGGGGGACTAGCAGCCGCGTTGCATGGGAGAATGTGAAAAGTGTTCATATGTAGTAAAAACCTGATAAATCCGTCCGTTATCGTCATTTGTTATCGAATCGACTTAAAGCCAGATCGTCACATTGGCCGTTCTTCTCTCTGAGACGGTTACATTTATCGTCTGCAAAGCTATGTCGCGTGCTGCAGTATACCGAAACACTGAAAGCACCATAGTAGAGCACAGAAGAAGCTTCTAAGTTGAAGCAATAGCCAGTAAGAAGTAGTACAATTCAAGTTTTAGTTGTCGATTATTCACTTTTTAGCCGTCTTTGGTGGCTTGGACTTCACCTAGGACCTTAAGATTTTGCGTGAAAGGAGGACTTGCAGCCGCGTTGCAAGGGAGATTGTGAAAAGTGTTCATATGTAGTAAAAACCTGAGAAATCCGTCCGTTTTCGTCATTTGTTATCGAATCGACTTAAAGCCAGATCGTCACATTGGCCGCTGTTCTCTCTGAAACGGTTACATTTATCGTCTGCAAATCTATGTCGCGTGCTGCGGTATGCGGAAACACTAAAAGCACCATAGTAGAACACAGAAGAAGCTTCTAATTTGAAGTAATATCCAGTAAGAGGTAGTACAAATCAAGTTTTAGTTGTCGATTATTCACTTTTTAGCCGGCTTTGGTGGCTTGGACATGACCTAGGACCTTAAGATTTTGCATGAAAGGAGGAGTAGCAGCCGCGTTGCCCGCGAGAATGTGAAAAGTGTTCATATGTAGTAAAAACCTGAGAAATCCGTCCGTTTTCGTCATATGTTATCCAATCGACTTAATGCCAGTTCGTCACATTGGCCGTTCATCTCTCTGAAACGGTTACATTTATCGTCTGCAAAGCTATGTCGCGTGCTGCGGTATGCCGAAACACTAAAAGCACCTTAGTAGAACACAGAAGAAGCTTCTAATTTGAAGTAATATCCAGTAAGAAGTAGTACAATTCAAGTTTTAGTTGTCGATTATTCACTTTTTAGCCGGCTTTGGTGGCTTGGACATGACCTAGGACCTTAAGATTTTGCATGAAAGGAGGAGTAGCAGCCGCGTTGCCCGCGAGAATGTGAAAAGTGTTCATATGTAGTAAAAACCTGAGAAATCCGTCCGCTTTCGTCATTTGTTATCGAATCGACTTAAAGACAGATCGTCACATTGGCCGCTTTTCTCTCTGAGACGGTTACATTTATCGTCTGCAAAGCTATGTCGCGTGCTGCGGTATGCGGAGACACTAAAAGCACCATAGTAGAACACAGAGGAAGCTTCTAAGTTGAAGCAATAGCCAGTAAGAAGTAGTACAATTCAAGTTTTAGTTATCGATTATTCACTTTTTAGCCGGCTTTGGTGGCTTGGACATCACCTAGGACCTTAAGATTTTGCATGAAAGGAGGACTTGCACCCGCGTTGCAAGGGAGAATGTGAAAAGTGTTCATATGTAGTAAAAACCTGAGAAATCCGTCCGTTTTCGTCATATGTTATCCAATCGACTTAATGCCAGTTCGTCACATTGGCCGTTCATCTCTCTGAAACGGTTACATTTATCGTCTGCAAAGCTATGTCGCGTGCTGCGGTATGCCGAAACACTAAAAGCACCTTAGTAGAACACAGAAGAAGTTTCTAATTTGAAGTAATATCCAGTAAGAAGTGGTACAATTCAAGTTTTAGTTGTCGATTATTCACTTTTTAGCCGGCTTTGGTGGCTTGGACATTAGGTGGAACCTTAATATTTTGCATGAAAGGAGGAGTAGTAGCCGCGTTGCACGGGAGAATGTGAAAAGTGTTCATATGTAGTAAAAACTTGAGAAATCCGTCCGTTTTCGTCATTTGTTATCGAATCGACTTAAAGCCAGTTCGTCACATTGGCCGCTCTTCTCTCTGAAACGGTTACATTTATCGTCTGCAAAGCTATGTCGCGTGCTGCGGTATGCGGAGACACTAAAAGCACCATAGTAGAACACAGAAGAAGCTTCTAAGTTGAAACAATAGCCAGTAAGAAGTAGTACAATTCAAGTTTTAGTTGTCGATTATTCACTTTTTAGCCGGCTTTGGTGGATTGGGCATGACCTAGGACCTTAAGGTTTTGCATGAAAGGAGGACTAGCAGCCGCGTTGCACGGGAGAATGTGAAAAGTGTTCATATATAGTAAAAACCTGAGAAATCCGTCCGTTTTCGTCATTCGTTATCGAATCGACTTAAAGCCAGATCGTCACATTGGCCGCTCTTCTCTCTGAAACGGTTACATTTATCGTCTGCAAAGCTATGTCGCGTGCTGCAGTATACCGAAACACTAAAAGCACCATAGTAGAACACAGAAGAAGCTTCTAATTTGAAGTAATAGCCAGTAAGAAGTAGTACAATTCAAGTTTTAGTTGCCGATTATTCACTTTTTAGCCGGCTTTGGTGGCTTGGACATGACCTAGGCTCTTAAGATGTTGCATGAAAGGAGGACTAGCAGCCGCGTTGCATGGGAGAATGTGAAAAGTATTTATATGTAGTAAAAACCTGAGAAATCCGTCCGTTTTCTTCATTTGTTATCGAATAGACTTAAAGCCAGATGGTCACATTGGCAGTTCTTCTCTCTGAAACGGTTACATTTATCGTCTGCAAAGCTATGTCGCGTGCTGCGGTATGCCGAAACACTAAAAGCACCTTAGTAGAACACAGAAGAAGCTTCTAATTTGAAGTAATAGCCAGTAAGAAGTAGTACAATTCAAGTTTTAGCTGTCGATTATTCACTTTTTAGCCGGCTTTGGTGGCTTGGACATTAGGTGGAACCTTAATATTTTGCATGAAAGGAGGAGTAGCAGCCGCGTTGCACGGGAGAATGTGAAAAGTGTTCATATGTAGTAAAAACCTGAGAAATCCGTCCGCTTTCGTCATTTGTTATCGAATCGACTTAAAGCCAGATCGTCACATTGGCCGTTCTTCTCTCTGAAACGGTTACATTTATCGTCTGCAAAGCTATGTCGCGTGCTGCAGTATACCGAAACACTAAAAGCACCATAGTAGAACACAGAAGAAGCTTCTAATTTGAAGTAATAGCCAGTAAGAAGTAGTACAATTCAAGTTTTAGTTATCGATTATTCACTTTTTAGCCGTCTTTGGTGGCTTGGACATGACCTAGGACCTTAAGATTTTGCATGATAGGAGGAGTAGCAGCCGCGTTGCCCGCGAGAATGTGAAAAGTGTTCATATGTAGTAAAAACCTGAGAAATCCGTCCGCTTTCGTCATTTGTTATCGAATCGCCTTAAAGACAGATCGTCACATTGGCCGCTTTTCTCTCTGAGACGGTTACATTTATCGTCTGCAAAGCTATGTCACGTGCTGCGGTATGCGGAGACACGAAAAGCACCATAGTAGAACACAGAAGAAGCTTCTAAGTTGAAGCAATAGCCAGTAAGAAGTAGTACAATTCAAGTTTTAGTTATCGATTATTCACTTTTTAGCCGGCTTTGGTGGCTTGGACATCACCTAGGACCTTAAGATTTTGCATGAAAGGAGGACTTGCACCCGCGTTGCAAGGGAGAATGTGAAAAGTGTTCATATGTAGTAAAAACCTGAGAAATCCGTCCGTTTTCGTCATTTGTTATCGAATCGACTTAAAGCCAGATCGTCACATTGGCCACTCTTCTCTCTGAAACGGTTACATTTATCGTCTGCAAAGCTATGTCGCGTGCTGCGGTATGCGGAAACACTAAAAGCACCATAGTAGAACACAGAAGAAGCTTCTATGTTGAAGTAATAGCCAGTAAGAAGTAGTACAATTCAAGTTTTAGTTGTCGATTATTCACTTTTTAGCCGGCTTTGGTGGATTGGACATGACCTAGGACTTTAAGATGTTGCATGAAAGGAGGACTAGCAGCCGCGTTGCATGGGAGAATGTGAAAAGTGTTCATATGTAGTAAAAACCTGAGAAATCAGTCCGTTTTCGTCATTTGTTATCGAATCGACTTAAAGCCAGATCGTCACATTGGCCGCTTTTCTCTCTGAGACGGTTACATTTATCGTCTGCAAAGCTATGTCGCGTGCTGCAGTATACCGAAACGCTAAAAGCACCATAGTAGAACACAGAAGAAGCTTCTAATTTGAAGTAATAGCCAGTAAGAAGTAGTACAAATCAAGTTTTAGTTGTCGATTATTCACTTTTTAGCCTGCTTTGGTGGCTTGGACATGACCTAGGACCTTAAGATTTTGCATGAAAGGAGGACTAGCAGCCGCGTTGCACGGGAGAATGTGAAAAGTGTTCATATGTAGTAAAAACCTGATAAATCCGTCCGTTTTCGTCATTTGTTATCGAATCGACTTAAAGCCAGATCGTCACATTGGCCGTTCTTCTCTCTGAAACGGTTACATTTATCGTCTGCAAAGCTATGTCGCGTGCTGCAGTATACCGAAACACTAAAAGCACCATAGTAGAACACAGAAGAAGCTTCTAATTTGAAGTAATAACCAGTAAGAAGTAGTACAATTCAAGTTTTAGTTGTCGATTATTCACTTTTTAGCCGGCTTTGGTGGCTTGGACATGACCTAGGACCTTAAGATTTTGCATGATAGGAGGAGTAGCAGCCGCGTTGCCCGCGAGAATGTGAAAAGTGTTCATATGTAGTAAAAACGTGAGAAATCCGTCCGCTTTCGTCATTTGTTATCGAATCGCCTTAAAGACAGATCGTCACATTGGCCGCTTTTCTCTCTGAGACGGTTACATTTATCGTCTGCAAAGCTATGTCACGTGCTGCAGTATGCGGAGACACTAAAAGCACCATAGTAGAACACAGAAGAAGCTTCTAAGTTGAAGCAATAGCCAGTAAGAAGTAGTACAATTCAAGTTTTAGTTATCGATTATTCACTTTTTAGCCGGCTTTGGTGGCTTGGACATCACCTAGGACCTTAAGATTTTGCATGAAAGGAGGACTTGCACCCGCGTTGCAAGGGAGAATGTGAAAAGTGTTCATATGTAGTAAAAACCTGAGAAATCCGTCCGTTTTCGTCATTTGTTATCGAATCGACTTAAAGCCAGATCGTCACATTGGCCACTCTTCTCTCTGAAACGGTTACATTTATCGTCTGCAAAGCTATGTCGCGTGCTGCGGTATGCGGAAACACTAAAAGCACCATAGTAGAACACAGAAGAAGCTTCTATGTTGAAGTAATAGCCAGTAAGAAGTAGTACAATTCAAGTTTTAGTTGTCGATTATTCACTTTTTAGCCGGCTTTGGTGGATTGGACATGACCTAGGACTTTAAGATGTTGCATGAAAGAAGGACTAGCCGCCGCGTTGCATGGGAGAATGTGAAAAGTGTTCATATGTAGTAAAAACCTGAGAAATCAGTCCGTTTTCGTCATTTGTTATCGAATCGACTTAAAGCCAGATCGTCACATTGGCCGCTTTTCTCTCTGAGACGGTTACATTTATCGTCTGCAAAGCTATGTCGCGTGCTGCAGTATACCGAAACCCTAAAAGCACCATAGTAGAACACAGAAGAAGCTTCTAATTTGAAGTAATAGCCAGTAAGAAGTAGTACAAATCAAGTTTTAGTTGTCGATTATTCACTTTTTAGCCGGCTTTGGTGGCTTGGACATTAGGTGGAACCTTAGTATTTTGCATGAAAGGAGGAGTAGCAGCCGCGTTGCACGGGAGAATGTGAAAAGTGTTCATATGTAGTAAAAACCTGAGAAATCCGTCCGCTTTCGTCATTTGTTATCGAATCGCCTTAAAGACAGATCGTCACATTGGCCGCTTTTCTCTCTGAGACGGTTACATTTATCGTCTGCAAAGCTATGTCACGTGCTGCGGTATGCGGAGACACTAAAAGCACCATAGTAGAACACAGAAGAAGCTTATAAGTTGAAGCAATAGCCAGTAAGAAGTAGTACAATTCAAGTTTTAGTTATCGATTATTCACTTTTTAGCCGTCTTTGGTGGCTTGGACATGACCTAGGACCTTAAGATTTTGCATGAAAGGAGGAGTAGCAGCAGCGTTGCCCGCGAGAATGTGAAAAGTGTTCATATGTAGTAAAAACCTGAGAAATCAGTCCGTTTTCGTCATTTGTTATCGAATCGACTTAAAGCCAGATCGTCACATTGGCCGTTCTTCTCTCTGAAACGGTTACATTTATCGTCTGCAAAGCTATGTCGCGTGCTGCAGTATACCGAAACACTAAAAGCACCATAGTAGAACACAGAAGAAGCTTCTAATTTGAAGTAATAGCCAGTAAGAAGTAGTACAATTCAAGTTTTAGTTGTCGATTATTCACTTTTTAGCCGGCTTTGGTGGCTTGGACATGACCTAGGACCTTAAGATTTTGCATGAAAGGAGGAGTAGCAGCCGCGTTGCCCGCGAGAATGTGAAAAGTGTTCATATGTAGTAAAAACGTGAGAAATCCGTCCGCTTTCGTCATTTGTTATCGAATCGCCTTAAAGACAGATCGTCACATTGGCCGCTTTTCTCTCTGAGACGGTTACATTTATCGTCTGCAAAGCTATGTCACGTGCTGCGGTATGCGGAGACACTAAAAGCACCATAGTAGAACACAGAAGAAGCTTCTAAGTTGAAGCAATAGCCAGTAAGAAGTAGTACAATTCAAGTTTTAGTTGTCGATTATTCACTTTTTAGCCGGCTTTGGTGGCTTGGACATCACCTAGGACCTTAAGATTTGGCGTGAAAGGAGGACTAGCAGCCGCGTTGCATGGGAGAAAGTGAAAAGTGTTCATATGTAGTAAAAACCTGAGAAATCCGTCCGTTTTCGTCATTTGTTATCGAATCGACTTAAAGCCAGTTCGTCACATTGGCCGCTCTTCTCTCTGAAACGGTTACATTTATCGTCTGCAAAGCTATGTCGCGTGCTGCGGTATGCGGAAACACTAAAAGCACCATAGTAGAAAACAGAAGAAGCTTCTATGTTGAAGTAATAGCCAGTAAGAAGTAGTGCAATTGAAGTTTTAGTTGTCGATTATTCACTTTTTAGTCTGCTTTGGTGGCTTGGACATGACCTAGGACCTTAAGATTTTGCATGAAAGGAGGACTAGCAGCCGCGTTGCACGGGAGAATGTGAAAAGTGTTCATATGTAGTAAAAACCTGATAAATCCGTCCGTTTTCGTCATTTGTTATCGAATCGACTAAAAGCCAGATCGTCACATTGGCCGTTCTTCTCTCTGAAACGGTTACATTTATCGTCTGCAAAGCTATGTCGCGTGCTGCAGTATACCGAAACACTAAAAGCACCATAGTAGAACACAGAAGAAACTTCTTATTTGAAGTAATAGCCAGTAAGAAGTAGTACAATTCAAGTTTTAGTTTTCGATTATTCACTTTTTAGACGGCTTTGGTGGATTGGACATGACCTAGGACTTTAAGATGTTGCATGAAAGGAGGACTAGCAGCCGCGTTGCATGGGAGAATGTGAAAAGTGTTCATATGTAGTAAAAACCTGAGAAATCAGTCCGTTTTCGTCATTTGTTATCGAATCGACTTAAAGCCAGATCGTCACATTGGCCACTTTTCTCTCTGAAACGGTTACATTTATCGTCTGCAAAGCTATGTCGCGTGCTGCAGTATACCGAAACACTAAAAGCACCATAGTAGAACACAGAAGAAGCTTCTAATTTGAAGTAATAGCCAGTAAGAAGTAGTACTATTCAAGTTTTAGTTTTCGATTATTCACTTTTTAGCCGGCTTTGGTGGATTGGACATGACCTAGGACTTTAAGATGTTGCATGAAAGGAGGACTAGCAGCCGCGTTGCATGGGAGAATGTGAAAAGTGTTCATATGTAGTAAAAACCTGAGAAATCAGTCCGTTTTCGTCATTTGTTATCGAATCGACTTAAAGCCAGATCGTCACATTGGCCGCTTTTCTCTCTGAGACGGTTACATTTATCGTCTGCAAAGCTATGTCGCGTGCTGCGGTATGCGGAGACACTAAAAGCACCATAGTAGAGCACAGAAGAAGCTTCTAAGTTGAAGTAATAGCCAGTAAGAAGTAGTACAATTCAAGTTTTAGTTATCGATTATTCACTTTTTAGCCGTCTTTGGTGGCTTGGACATGACCTAGGACCTTAAGATTTTGCATGAAAGGAGGAGTAGCAGCAGCGTTGCCCGCGAGAATGTGAAAAGTGTTCATATGTAGTAAAAACCTGAGAAATCCGTCCGCTTTCGTCACTTGTTATCGAATCGACTTAAAGTCAGATCGTCACATTGGCCGCTTTTCTCTCTGAGACGGTTACATTTATCGTATGCAAAGCTATGTCGCGTGCTGCGGTATGCGGAGACACTAAAAGCACCATAGTAGAACACAGAAGAAGCTTATAAGTTGAAGCAATAGCCAGTAAGAAGTAGTACAATTCAAGTTTTAGTTATCGATTATTCACTTTTTAGCCGTCTTTGGTGGCTTGGACATGACCTAGGACCTTAAGATTTTGCATGAAAGGAGGAGTAGCAGCAGCGTTGCCCGCGAGAATGTGAAAAGTGTTCATATGTAGTAAAAACCTGAGAAATCAGTCCGTTTTCGTCATTTGTTATCGAATCGACTTAAAGCCAGATCGTCACATTGGCCGTTCTTCTCTCTGAAACGGTTACATTTATCGTCTGCAAAGCTATGTCGCGTGCTGCAGTATACCGAAACACTAAAAGCACCATAGTAGAACACAGAAGAAGCTTCTAATTTGAAGTAATAGCCAGTAAGAAGTAGTACAATTCAAGTTTTAGTTGTCGATTATTCACTTTTTAGCCGGCTTTGGTGGCTTGGACATGACCTAGGACCTTAAGATTTTGCATGAAAGGAGGAGTAGCAGCCGCGTTGCCCGCGAGAATGTGAAAAGTGTTCATATGTAGTAAAAACGTGAGAAATCCGTCCGCTTTCGTCATTTGTTATCGAATCGCCTTAAAGACAGATCGTCACATTGGCCGCTTTTCTCTCTGAGACGGTTACATTTATCGTCTGCAAAGCTATGTCACGTGCTGCGGTATGCGGAGACACTAAAAGCACCATAGTAGAACACAGAAGAAGCTTCTAAGTTGAAGCAATAGCCAGTAAGAAGTAGTACAATTCAAGTTTTAGTTGTCGATTATTCACTTTTTAGCCGGCTTTGGTGGCTTGGACATCACCTAGGACCTTAAGATTTGGCGTGAAAGGAGGACTTGCAGCCGCGTTGCAAGGGAGAATGTGAAAAGTGTTCATATGTAGTAAAAACCTGAGAAATCCGTCCGTTTTCGTCATTTGTTATCGAATCGACTTAAAGCCAGATCGTCACATTGGCCGCTCTTCTCTCTGAAACGGTTACATTTATCGTCTGCAAAGCTATGTCGCGTGCTGCGGTATGCGGAAACACTAAAAGCACCATAGTAGAACACAGAAGAAGCTTCTATGTTGAAGTAATAGCCAGTAAGAAGTAGTACAATTCAAGTTTTAGTTGTCGATTATTCACTTTTTAGCCTGCTTTGGTGGCTTGGACATGACCTAGGACCTTAAGATTTTGCATGAAAGGAGGACTAGCAGCCGCGTTGCATGGGAGAAAGTGAAAAGTGTTCATATGTAGTAAAAACCTGAGAAATCCGTCCGTTTTCGTCATTTGTTATCGAATCGACTTAAAGCCAGTTCGTCACATTGGCCGCTCTTCTCTCTGAAACGGTTACATTTATCGTCTGCAAAGCTATGTCGCGTGCTGCGGTATGCGGAAACACTAAAAGCACCATAGTAGAAAACAGAAGAAGCTTCTATGTTGAAGTAATAGCCAGTAAGAAGTAGTGCAATTGAAGTTTTAGTTGTCGATTATTCACTTTTTAGTCTGCTTTGGTGGCTTGGACATGACCTAGGACCTTAAGATTTTGCATGAAAGGAGGACTAGCAGCCGCGTTGCACGGGAGAATGTGAAAAGTGTTCATATGTAGTAAAAACCTGATAAATCCGTCCGTTTTCGTCATTTGTTATCGAATCGACTAAAAGCCAGATCGTCACATTGGCCGTTCTTCTCTCTGAAACGGTTACATTTATCGTCTGCAAAGCTATGTCGCGTGCTGCAGTATACCGAAACACTAAAAGCACCATAGTAGAACACAGAAGAAGCTTCTTATTTGAAGTAATAGCCAGTAAGAAGTAGTACAATTCAAGTTTTAGTTTTCGATTATTCACTTTTTAGACGGCTTTGGTGGATTGGACATGACCTAGGACTTTAAGATGTCGCATGAAAGGAGGACTAGCAGCCGCGTTGCATGGGAGAATGTGAAAAGTGTTCATATGTAGTAAAAACCTGAGAAATCAGTCCGTTTTCGTCATTTGTTATCGAATCGACTTAAAGCCAGATCGTCACATTGGCCACTTTTCTCTTTGAAACGGTTACATTTATCGTCTGCAAAGCTATGTCGCGTGCTGCAGTATACCGAAACACTAAAAGCACCATAGTAGAACACAGAAGAAGCTTCTAATTTGAAGTAATAGCCAGTAAGAAGTAGTACTATTCAAGTTTTAGTTTTCGATTATTCACTTTTTAGCCGGCTTTGGTGGATTGGACATGACCTAGGACTTTAAGATGTTGCATGAAAGGAGGACTAGCAGCCGCGTTGCATGGGAGAATGTGAAAAGTGTTCATATGTAGTAAAAACCTGAGAAATCAGTCCGTTTTCGTCATTTGTTATCGAATCGACTTAAAGCCAGATCGTCACATTGGCCGCTTTTCTCTCTGAGACGGTTACATTTATCGTCTGCAAAGCTATGTCGCGTGCTGCGGTATGCGGAGACACTAAAAGCACCATAGTAGAGCACAGAAGAAGCTTCTAAGTTGAAGTAATAGCCAGTAAGAAGTAGTACAATTCAAGTTTTAGTTATCGATTATTCACTTTTTAGCCGTCTTTGGTGGCTTGGACATGACCTAGGACCTTAAGATTTTGCATGAAAGGAGGAGTAGCAGCAGCGTTGCCCGCGAGAATGTGAAAAGTGTTCATATGTAGTAAAAACCTGAGAAATCCGTCCGCTTTCGTCACTTGTTATCGAATCGACTTAAAGTCAGATCGTCACATTGGCCGCTTTTCTCTCTGAGACGGTTACATTTATCGTATGCAAAGCTATGTCGCGTGCTGCGGTATGCGGAGACACTAAAAGCACCATAGTAGAACACAGAAGAAGCTTCTACGTTGAAGCAATAGCCAGTAAGAAGTAGTACAATTCAAGTTTTAGTTGTCGATTATTCACTTTTTAGCCGGCTTTGGTGGCTTTGGCATGACCTAGGACCTTAAGATTTTGCATGAAAGGAGGACTAGCAGCCGCGTTGCACGGAAGAATGTGAAAAGTGTTCATATGTAGTAAAAACCTGATAAATCCGTCCGTTTTCGTCATTCGTTATCGAATCGACTTAAAGCCAGATCGTCACATTGGCCGTTCTTCTCTCTGAAACGGTTACATTTATCGTCTGCAAAGCTATGTCGCGTGCTGCAGTATACCGAAACACTAAAAGCACCATAGTAGAACACAGAAGAAGCTTCTAATTTGAAGTAATAGCCAGTAAGAAGTAGTACAATTCAAGTTTTAGTTTTCGATTATTCACTTTTTAGCCGGCTTTGGTGGCTTGGACATGACCTAGGACCTTAAGATGTTGCATGAAAGGAGGACTAGCAGCCGCGTTGCATGGGAGAATGTGAAAAGTGTTCATATGTAGTAAAAACCTGATAAATCCGTCCGCTTTCGTCATTTGTTATCGATTCGACTTAAAGACAGATCGTCACATTGGCCGCTTTTCTCTCTGAGACGGTTACATTTATCGTCTGCAAAGCTATGTCACGTGCTGCGGTATGCGGAGACACTAAAAGCACCATAGTAGAACACAGAAGAAGCTTCTAAGTTGAAGCAATAGCCAGTAAGAAGTAGTGCAATTCAAGTTTTAGTTATCGATTATTCACTTTTTAGCCGGCTTTGGTGGCTTGGACATCACCTAGGACCTTAAGATTTTGCATGAAAGGAGGACTTGCACCCACGTTGCAAGGGAGAATGTGAAAAGTGTTCATAAGTAGTAAAAACCTGAGAAATCCATCCGTTTTCGTCATTTGTTATCGAATCGACTTAAAGCCAGATCGTCACATTGGCCGCTCTTCTCTCTGAAACGGTTACATTTATCGTCTGCAAAGCTATGTCGCGTGCTGCGGTATGCGGAGACACTAATAGCACAATAGTAGTGCACAGAAGAAGCTTCTAATTTGAAGCAATAGCCAGTAAGAAGTAGTACAATTGAAGTTTTAGTTGTCGATTATTCACTTTTCAGCCGGCTTTGGTGGCTTGGACATCACCAAGGACCTTAAGATTTTGCGTGAAAGGAAGACTTGCAGCCGCGTTGCAAGCGAGAATGTGAAAAGTGTTCATATGTAGTAAAAACCTGAGAAATCCGTCCGTTTTCGTCATTTGTTATCGAATCGACTTAAAGCCAGTTCGTCACATTGGCCGCTCTTCTCTCTGAAACGGTTACATTTATCGTCTGCAAAGCTATGTCGCGTGCTGCAGTATACCGAAACACTAAAAGCACCATAGTAGAACACAGAAGAAGCTTCTAATTTGAAGTAATAGCCAGTAAGAAGTAGTACAATTCAAGTTTTAGTTGTCGATTATTCACTTTTTAGCCGGCTTTGGTGGCTTGGACATGACCTAGGACCTTAAGATTTTGCATGATAGGAGGAGTAGCAGCCGCGTTGCCCGCGAGAATGTGAAAAGTGTTCATATGTAGTAAAAACCTGAGAAATCCGTCCGCTTTCGTCATTTGTTATCGAATCGCCTTAAAGACAGATCGTCACATTGGCCGCTTTTCTCCCTGAGACGGTTACATTTATCGTCTGCAAAGCTATGTCACGTGCTGCGGTATGCGGAGACACGAAAAGCACCATAGTAGAACACAGAAGAAGCTTCTAAGTTGAAGCAATAGCCAGTAAGAAGTAGTACAATTCAAGTTTTAGTTATCGATTATTCACTTTTTAGCCGGATTTGGTGGCTTGGACATCACCTAGGACCTTAAGATTTTGCATGAAAGGAGGACTTGCACCCGCGTTGCAAGGGAGAATGTGAAATGTGTTCATATGTAGTAAAAACCTGAGAAATCCGTCCGTTTTCGTCATTTGTTATCGAATCGACTTAAAGCCAGATCGTCACATTGGCCACTCTTCTCTCTGAAACGGTTACATTTATCGTCTGCAAAGCTATGTCGCGTGCTGCGGTATGCGGAAACACTAAAAGCACCATAGTAGAACACAGAAGAAGCTTCTATGTTGAAGTAATAGCCAGTAAGAAGTAGTACAATTCAAGTTTTAGTTGTCGATTATTCACTTCTTAGCCGGCTTTGGTGGATTGGACATGACCTAGGACTTTAAGATGTTGCATGAAAGGAGGACTAGCAGCCGCGTTGCATGGGAGAATGTGAAAAGTGTTCATATGTAGTAAAAACCTGAGAAATCAGTCCGTTTTCGTCATTTGTTATCGAATCGACTTAAAGCCAGATCGTCACATTGGCCGCTTTTCTCTCTGAGACGGTTACATTTATCGTCTGCAAAGCTATGTCGCGTACTGCAGTATACCGAAACACTAAAAGCACCATAGTAGAACACAGAAGAAGCTTCTAATTTGAAGTAATAGCCAGTAAGAAGTAGTACAAATCAAGTTTTAGTTGTCGATTATTCACTTTTTTGCTTGCTTTGGTGGCTTGGACATGACCTAGGACCTTAAGATTTTGCATGAAAGGAGGACTAGCAGCCGCGTTGCACGGGAGAATGTGAAAAGTGTTCATATGTAGTAAAAACCTGATAAATCCGTCCGTTTTCGTCATTTGTTATCGAATCGACTTAAAGCCAGATCGTCACATTGGCCGTTCTTCTCTCTGAAACGGTTACATTTATCGTCTGCAAAGCTATGTCGCGTGCTGCAGTATACCGAAACACTAAAAGCACCATAGTAGAACACAGAAGAAGCTTCTAATTTGAAGTAATAGCCAGTAAGAAGTAGTACAATTCAAGTTTTAGTTGTCGATTATTCACTTTTTAGCCGGCTTTGGTGGCTTGGACATGACCTAGGACCTTAAGATTTTGCATGATAGGAGGAGTAGCAGCCGCGTTGCCCGCGAGAATGTGAAAAGTGTTCATATGTAGTAAAAACGTGAGAAATCCGTCCGCTTTCGTCATTTGTTATCGAATCGCCTTAAAGACAGATCGTCACATTGGCCGCTTTTCTCTCTGAGACGGTTACATTTATCGTCTGCAAAGCTATGTCACGTGCTGCAGTATGCGGAGACACTAAAAGCACCATAGTAGAACACAGAAGAAGCTTCTAAGTTGAAGCAATAGCCAGTAAGAAGTAGTACAATTCAAGTTTTAGTTATCGATTATTCACTTTTTAGCCGGCTTTGGTGGCTTGGACATCACCTAGGACCTTAAGATTTTGCATGAAAGGAGGACTTGCACCCGCGTTGCAAGGGAGAATGTGAAAAGTGTTCATATGTAGTAAAAACCTGAGAAATCCGTCCGTTTTCGTCATTTGTTATCGAATCGACTTAAAGCCAGATCGTCACATTGGCCACTCTTCTCTCTGAAACGGTTACATTTATCGTCTGCAAAGCTATGTCGCGTGCTGCGGTATGCGGAAACACTAAAAGCACCATAGTAGAACACAGAAGAAGCTCTATGTTGAAGTAATAGCCAGTAAGAAGTAGTACAATTCAAGTTTTAGTTGTCGATTATTCACTTTTTAGCCGGCTTTGGTGGATTGGACATGACCTAGGACTTTAAGATGTTGCATGAAAGAAGGACTAGCCGCCGCGTTGCATGGGAGAATGTGAAAAGTGTTCATATGTAGTAAAAACCTGAGCAATCAGTCCGTTTTCGTCATTTGTTATCGAATCGACTTAAAGCCAGATCGTCACATTGGCCGCTTTTCTCTCTGAGACGGTTACATTTATCGTCTGCAAAGCTATGTCGCGTGCTGCAGTATACCGAAACCCTAAAAGCACCATAGTAGAACACAGAAGAAGCTTCTAATTTGAAGTAATAGCCAGTAAGAAGTAGTACAAATCAAGTTTTAGTTGTCGATTATTCACTTTTTAGCCGGCTTTGGTGGCTTGGACATTAGGTGGAACCTTAGTATTTTGCATGAAAGGTGGAGTAGCAGCCGCGTTGCACGGGAGAATGTGAAAAGTGTTCATATGTAGTAAAAACCTGAGAAATCCGTCCGCTTTCGTCATTTGTTATCGAATCGCCTTAAAGACAGATCGTCACATTGGCCGCTTTTCTCTCTGAGACGGTTACATTTATCGTCTGCAAAGCTATGTCACGTGCTGCGGTATGCGGAGACACTAAAAGCACCATAGTAGAACACAGAAGAAGCTTATAAGTTGAAGCAATAGCCAGTAAGAAGTAGTACAATTCAAGTTTTAGTTATCGATTATTCACTTTTTAGCCGTCTTTGGTGGCTTGGACATGACCTAGGACCTTAAGATTTTGCATGAAAGGAGGAGTAGCAGCAGCGTTGCCCGCGAGAATGTGAAAAGTGTTCATATGTAGTAAAAACCTGAGAAATCCGTCCGCTTTCGTCACTTGTTATCGAATCGACTTAAAGTCAGATCGTCACATTGGCCGCTTTTCTCTCTGAGACGGTTACATTTATCGTATGCAAAGCTATGTCGCGTGCTGCGGTATGCGGAGACACTAAAAGCACCATAGTAGAACACAGAAGAAGCTTCTACGTTGAAGCAATAGCCAGTAAGAAGTAGTACAATTCAAGTTTTAGTTGTCGATTATTCACTTTTTAGCCGGCTTTGGTGGCTTGGGCATGACCTAGGACCTTAAGATTTTGCATGAAAGGAGGACTAGCAGCCGCGTTGCACGGAAGAATGTGAAAAGTGTTCATATGTAGTAAAAACCTGATAAATCCGTCCGTTTTCTTCATTTGTTATCGAATCGACTTAAAGCCAGATCGTCATATTGGCCGTTCTTCTCTCTGAAACGGTTACATTTATCGTCTGCAAAGCTATGTCGCGTGCTGCGGTATGCCGAAACACTAAAAGCACCTTAGTAGAACACAGAAGAAGCTTCTAATTTGAAGTAATAGCCAGTAAGAAGTAGTACAATTCAAGTTTTAGTTGTCGATTATTCACTTTTTAGCCGGCTTTGGTGGCTTGGACATTAGGTGGAACCTTAATATTTTGCATGAAAGGAGGAGTAGCAGCCGCGTTGCACGGGAGAATGTGAGAAGTGTTCATATGTAGTAAAAACCTGAGAAATCCGTCCGTTTTCGTCATTTGTTATCGAATCGACTTAAAGCCAGTTCGTCACATTGGCCGCTCTTCTCTCTGAAACGGTTACATTTATCGTCTGCAAAGCTATGTCGCGTGCTGCGGTATGCGGAAACACTAAAAGCACCATAGTAGAACACAGAAGAAGCTTCTATGTTGAAGTAATAGCCAGTAAGAAGTAGTACAATTGAAGTTTTAGTTGTCGATTATTCACTTTTTAGCCTGCTTTGGTGGCTTGGACATGACCTAGGACCTTAAGATTTTGCATGAAAGGAGGACTAGCAGCCGCGTTGCACGGGAGAATGTGAAAAGTGTTCATATGTAGTAAAAACCTGAGAAATCAGTCCGTTTTCGTCATTTGTTATCGAATCGACTTAAAGCCAGATCGTCACATTGGCCGTTCTTCTCTCTGAAACGGTTACATTTATCGTCTGCAAAGCTATGTCGCGTGCTGCAGTATACCGAAACACTAAAAGCACCATAGTAGAACACAGAAGAAGCTTCTAATTTGAAGTAATAGCCAGTAAGAAGTAGTACAATTCAAGTTTTAGTTGTCGATTATTCACTTTTTAGCCGGCTTTGGTGGCTTGGACATGACCTAGGACCTTAAGATTTTGCATGAAAGGAGGAGTAGCAGCCGCGTTGCCCGCGAGAATGTGAAAAGTGTTCATATGTAGTAAAAACGTGAGAAATCCGTCCGCTTTCGTCATTTGTTATCGAATCGCCTTAAAGACAGATTGTCACATTGGCCGCTTTTCTCTCTGAGACGGTTACATTTATCGTCTGCAAAGCTATGTCACGTGCTGCGGTATGCGGAGACACTAAAAGCACCATAGTAGAACACAGAAGAAGCTTCTAAGTTGAAGCAATAGCCAGTAAGAAGTAGTACAATTCAAGTTTTAGTTGTCGATTATTCACTTTTTAGCCGGCTTTGGTGGCTTGGACATCACCTAGGACCTTAAGATTTGGCGTGAAAGGAGGACTTGCAGCCGCGTTGCAAGGGAGAATGTGAAAAGTGTTCATATGTAGTAAAAACCTGAGAAATCCGTCCGTTTTCGTCATTTGTTATCGAATCGACTTAAAGCCAGATCGTCACATTGGCCGCTCTTCTCTCTGAAACGGTTACATTTATCGTCTGCAAAGCTATGTCGCGTGCTGCGGTATGCGGAAACACTAAAAGCACCATAGTAGAACACAGAAGAAGCTTCTATGTTGAAGTAATAGCCAGTAAGAAGTAGTACAATTCAAGTTTTAGTTGTCGATTATTCACTTTTTAGCCTGCTTTGGTGGCTTGGACATGACCTAGGACCTTAAGATTTTGCATGAAAGGAGGACTAGCAGCCGCGTTGCATGGGAGAAAGTGAAAAGTGTTCATATGTAGTAAAAACCTGAGAAATCCGTCCGTTTTCGTCATTTGTTATCGAATCGACTTAAAGCCAGTTCGTCACATTGGCCGCTCTTCTCTCTGAAACGGTTACATTTATCGTCTGCAAAGCTATGTCGCGTGCTGCGGTATGCGGAAACACTAAAAGCACCATAGTAGAAAACAGAAGAAGCTTCTATGTTGAAGTAATAGCCAGTAAGAAGTAGTGCAATTGAAGTTTTAGTTGTCGATTATTCACTTTTTAGTCTGCTTTGGTGGCTTGGACATGACCTAGGACCTTAAGATTTTGCATGAAAGGAGGACTAGCAGCCGCGTTGCACGGGAGAATGTGAAAAGTGTTCATATGTAGTAAAAACCTGATAAATCCGTCCGTTTTCGTCATTTGTTATCGAATCGACTAAAAGCCAGATCGTCACATTGGCCGTTCTTCTCTCTGAAACGGTTACATTTATCGTCTGCAAAGCTATGTCGCGTGCTGCAGTATACCGAAACACTAAAAGCACCATAGTAGAACACAGAAGAAGCTTCTTATTTGAAGTAATAGCCAGTAAGAAGTAGTACAATTCAAGTTTTAGTTTTCGATTATTCACTTTTTAGACGGCTTTGGTGGATTGGACATGACCTAGGACTTTAAGATGTTGCATGAAAGGAGGACTAGCAGCCGCGTTGCATGGGAGAATGTGAAAAGTGTTCATATGTAGTAAAAACCTGAGAAATCAGTCCGTTTTCGTCATTTGTTATCGAATCGACTTAAAGCCAGATCGTCACATTGGCCACTTTTCTCTCTGAAACGGTTACATTTATCGTCTGCAAAGCTATGTCGCGTGCTGCAGTATACCGAAACACTAAAAGCACCATAGTAGAACACAGAAGAAGCTTCTAATTTGAAGTAATAGCCAGTAAGAAGTAGTACTATTCAAGTTTTAGTTTTCGATTATTCACTTTTTAGCCGGCTTTGGTGGATTGGACATGACCTAGGACTTTAAGATGTTGCATGAAAGGAGGACTAGCAGCCGCGTTGCATGGGAGAATGTGAAAAGTGTTCATATGTAGTAAAAACCTGAGAAATCAGTCCGTTTTCGTCATTTGTTATCGAATCGACTTAAAGCCAGATCGTCACATTGGCCGCTTTTCTCTCTGAGACGGTTACATTTATCGTCTGCAAAGCTATGTCGCGTGCTGCGGTATGCGGAGACACTAAAAGCACCATAGTAGAGCACAGAAGAAGCTTCTAAGTTGAAGTAATAGCCAGTAAGAAGTAGTACAATTCAAGTTTTAGTTATCGATTATTCACTTTTTAGCCGTCTTTGGTGGCTTGGACATGACCTAGGACCTTAAGATTTTGCATGAAAGGAGGAGTAGCAGCAGCGTTGCCCGCGAGAATGTGAAAAGTGTTCATATGTAGTAAAAACCTGAGAAATCCGTCCGCTTTCGTCACTTGTTATAGAATCGACTTAAAGTCAGATCGTCACATTGGCCGCTTTTCTCTCTGAGACGGTTACATTTATCGTATGCAAAGCTATGTCGCGTGCTGCGGTATGCGGAGACACTAAAAGCACCATAGTAGAACACAGAAGAAGCTTCTACGTTGAAGCAATAGCCAGTAAGAAGTAGTACAATTCAAGTTTTAGTTGTCGATTATTCACTTTTTAGCCGGCTTTGGTGGCTTTGGCATGACCTAGGACCTTAAGATTTTGCATGAAAGGAGGACTAGCAGCCGCGTTGCACGGAAGAATGTGAAAAGTGTTCATATGTAGTAAAAACCTGATAAATCCGTCCGTTTTCGTCATTCGTTATCGAATCGACTTAAAGCCAGATCGTCACATTGGCCGTTCTTCTCTCTGAAACGGTTACATTTATCGTCTGCAAAGCTATGTCGCGTGCTGCAGTATACCGAAACACTAAAAGCACCATAGTAGAACACAGAAGAAGCTTCTAATTTGAAGTAATAGCCAGTAAGAAGTAGTACAATTCAAGTTTTAGTTTTCGATTATTCACTTTTTAGCCGGCTTTGGTGGCTTGGACATGACCTAGGACCTTAAGATTTTGCGTGAAAGGAGGACTTGCAGCCGCGTTGAAAGGGAGAATGTGAAAAGTGTTCATATGTAGTAAAAACCTGAGAAATCCGTCCGTTTTCGTCATTTGTTATCGAATCGACTTAAAGCCAGTTCGTCACATTGGCCGCTCTTCTCTCTGAAACGGTTACATTTATCGTCTGCAAAGCTATGTCGCGTGCTGCGGTATGCGGAAACACTAAGAGCACCATAGTAGAACACAGATGAAGCTTCTATGTTGAAGTAATAGCCAGTTAGAAGTAGTACAATTGAAGTTTTAGTTGTCGATTATTCACTTTTTAGCCGGCTTTGGTGGCTTGGACATCACCTAGGACCTTAAGATTTGGCGTGAAAGGAGGACTTGCAGCCGCGTTGCAAGGGAGAATGTGAAAAGTGTTCATATGTAGTAAAAACCTGAGAAATCCGTCCGTTTTCGTCATTTGTTATCGAATCGACTTAAAGCCAGATCGTCACATTGGCCGCTCTTCTCTCTGAAACGGTTACATTTATCGCCTGCAAAGCTATGTCGCGTGCTGCGGTATGCGGAAACACTAAAAGCACCATAGTAGAACACAGAAGAAGCTTCTATATTGAAGTAATAGCCAGTAAGAAGTAGTACAATTCAAGTTTTAGTTGTCGATTATTCACTTTTTAGCCTGCTTTGGTGGCTTGGACATGACCTAGGACCTTAAGATTTTGCATGAAAGGAGGACTAGCAGCCGCGTTGCATGGGAGAAAGTGAAAAGTGTTCATATGTAGTAAAAACCTGAGAAATCCGTCCGTTTTCGTCATTTGTTATCGAATCGACTTAAAGCCAGTTCGTCACATTGGCCGCTCTTCTCTCTGAAACGGTTACATTTATCGTCTGCAAAGCTATGTCGCGTGCTGCGGTATGCGGAAACACTAAAAGCACCATAGTAGAAAACAGAAGAAGCTTCTATGTTGAAGTAATAGCCAGTAAGAAGTAGTGCAATTGAAGTTTTAGTTGTCGATTATTCACTTTTTAGTCTGCTTTGGTGGCTTGGACATGACCTAGGACCTTAAGATTTTGCATGAAAGGAGGACTAGCAGCCGCGTTGCACGGGAGAATGTGAAAAGTGTTCATATGTAGTAAAAACCTGATAAATCCGTCCGTTTTCGTCATTTGTTATCGAATCGACTAAAAGCCAGATCGTCACATTGGCCGTTCTTCTCTCTGAAACGGTTACATTTATCGTCTGCAAAGCTATGTCGCGTGCTGCAGTATACCGAAACACTAAAAGCACCATAGTAGAACACAGAAGAAGCTTCTTATTTGAAGTAATAGCCAGTAAGAAGTAGTACAATTCAAGTTTTAGTTTTCGATTATTCACTTTTTAGACGGCTTTGGTGGATTGGACATGACCTAGGACTTTAAGATGTTGCATGAAAGGAGGACTAGCAGCCGCGTTGCATGGGAGAATGTGAAAAGTGTTCATATGTAGTAAAAACCTGAGAAATCAGTCCGTTTTCGTCATTTGTTATCGAATCGACTTAAAGCCAGATCGTCACATTGGCCACTTTTCTCTCTGAAACGGTTACATTTATCGTCTGCAAAGCTATGTCGCGTGCTGCAGTATACCGAAACACTAAAAGCACCATAGTAGAACACAGAAGAAGCTTCTAATTTGAAGTAATAGCCAGTAAGAAGTAGTACTATTCAAGTTTTAGTTTTCGATTATTCACTTTTTAGCCGGCTTTGGTGGATTGGACATGACCTAGGACTTTAAGATGTTGCATGAAAGGAGGACTAGCAGCCGCGTTGCATGGGAGAATGTGAAAAGTGTTCATATGTAGTAAAAACCTGAGAAATCAGTCCGTTTTCGTCATTTGTTATCGAATCGACTTAAAGCCAGATCGTCACATTGGCCGCTTTTCTCTCTGAGACGGTTACATTTATCGTCTGCAAAGCTATGTCGCGTGCTGCGGTATGCGGAGACACTAAAAGCACCATAGTAGAGCACAGAAGAAGCTTCTAAGTTGAAGTAATAGCCAGTAAGAAGTAGTACAATTCAAGTTTTAGTTATCGATTATTCACTTTTTAGCCGTCTTTGGTGGCTTGGACATGACCTAGGACCTTAAGATTTTGCATGAAAGGAGGAGTAGCAGCCGCGTTGCACGGAAGAATGTGAAAAGTGTTCATATGTAGTAAAAACCTGATAAATCCGTCCGTTTTCGTCATTCGTTATCGAATCGACTTAAAGCCAGATCGTCACATTGGCCGTTCTTCTCTCTGAAACGGTTACATTTATCGTCTGCAAAGCTATGTCGCGTGCTGCAGTATACCGAAACACTAAAAGCACCATAGTAGAACACAGAAGAAGCTTCTAATTTGAAGTAATAGCCAGTAAGAAGTAGTACAATTCAAGTTTTAGTTTTCGATTATTCACTTTTTAGCCGGCTTTGGTGGCTTGGACATGACCTAGGACCTTAAGATGTTGCATGAAAGGAGGACTAGCAGCCGCGTTGCATGGGAGAATGTGAAAAGTGTTCATATGTAGTAAAAACCTGATAAATCCGTCCGTTTTCGTCATTTGTTATCGAATCGTCTTAAAGCCAGATCGCCACATTGGCCGTTCTTCTCTCTGAGACGGTTACATTTATCGTCTGCAAAGCTATGTCGCGTGCTGCGGTATGTGGAGACACTAAAAGCACCATAGTAGAGCACAGAAGAAGCTTCTAAGTTGAAGCAATAGCCAGTAAGAAGTAGTACAATTCAAGTTTTAGTTTTCGATTATTCACTTTTTAGCCGGCTTTGGTGGCTTGGACATCACCTAGGACCTTAAGATTTTGCGTGAAAGGAGGACTTGCAGCCGCGTTGAAAGGGAGAATGTGAAAAGTGTTCATATGTAGTAAAAACCTGAGAAATCCGTCCGTTTTCGTCATTTGTTATCGAATCGACTTAAAGCCAGATCGTCACATTGGCCGCTCTTCTCTCTGAAACGGTTACATTTATCGTCTGCAAAGCTATGTCGCGTGCTGCGGTATGCGGAAACACTAAGAGCACCATAGTAGAACACAGATGAAGCTTCTATGTTGAAGTAATAGCCAGTTAGAAGTAGTACAATTGAAGTTTTAGTTGTCGATTATTCACTTTTTAGCCTGCTTTGGTGGCTTGGACATGACCTAGGACCTTAAGATGTTGCATGAAAGGAGGACTAGCAGCCGCGTTGCATGGGAGAAAGTGAAAAGTGTTCATATGTAGTAAAAACCTGAGAAATCCGTCCGTTTTCGTCATTTGTTATCGAATCGACTTAAAGCCAGATCGTCACATTGGCCGCTCTTCTCTCTGAAACGGTTACATTTATCGTCTGCAAAGCTATGTCGCGTGCTGCGGTATGCGGAAACACTAAGAGCACCATAGTAGAACACAGATGAAGCTTCTATGTTGAAGTAATAGCCAGTAAGAAGTAGTACAATTGAAGTTTTAGTTGTCGATTATTCACTTTTTAGCCTGCTTTGGTGGCTTGGACATGACCTAGGACCTTAAGATGTTGCATGAAAGGAGGACTAGCAGCCGCGTTGCATGGGAGAAAGTGAAAATTGTTCATATGTAGTAAAAACCTGAGAAATCCGTCCGTTTTCGTCATTTGTTATCGAATCGACTTAAAGCCAGTTCGTCACATTGGCCGCTCTTCTCTCTGAAACGGTTACATTTATCGTCTGCAAAGCTATGTCACGTGCTGCGGTATGCGGAAACACTAAAAGCACCATAGTAGAACACAGAAGAAGCTTCTATGTTGAAGTAATAGCCAGTAAGAAGTAGCACAATTGAAGTTTTAGTTGTCGATTATTCACTTTTTAGCCTGCTTTGGTGGCTTGGACATGACCTAGGACCTTAAGATTTTGCATGAAAGGAGGACTAGCAGCCGCGTTGCACGGGAGAATGTGAAAAGTGTTCATATGTAGTAAAAACCTGAGAAATCCGTCCGCTTTCGTCATTTGTTATCGATTCGACTTAAAGACAGATCGTCACATTGGCCGCTTTTCTCTCTGAGACGGTTACATTTATCGTCTGCAAAGCTATGTCACGTGCTGCGGTATGCGGAGACACTAAAAGCACCATAGTAGAACACAGAAGAAGCTTCTAAGTTGAAGCAATAGCCAGTAAGAAGTAGTGCAATTCAAGTTTTAGTTATCGATTATTCACTTTTTAGCCGGCTTTGGTGGCTTGGACATCACCTAGGACCTTAAGATTTTGCATGAAAGGAGGACTTGCACCCACGTTGCAAGGGAGAATGTGAAAAGTGTTCATAAGTAGTAAAAACCTGAGAAATCCATCCGTTTTCGTCATTTGTTATCGAATCGACTTAAAGCCAGATCGTCACATTGGCCGCTCTTCTCTCTGAAACGGTTACATTTATCGTCTGCAAAGCTATGTCGCGTGCTGCGGTATGCGGAGACACTAATAGCACAATAGTAGTGCACAGAAGAAGCTTCTAATTTGAAGCAATAGCCAGTAAGAAGTAGTACAATTGAAGTTTTAGTTGTCGATTATTCACTTTTTAGCCGGCTTTGGTGGCTTGGACATCACCAAGGACCTTAAGATTTTGCGTGAAAGGAAGACTTGCAGCCGCGTTGCAAGCGAGAATGTGAAAAGTGTTCATATGTAGTAAAAACCTGAGAAATCCGTCCGTTTTCGTCATTTGTTATCGAATCGACTTAAAGCCAGTTCGTCACATTGGCCGCTCTTCTCTCTGAAACGGTTACATTTATCGTCTGCAAAGCTATGTCGCGTGCTGCAGTATACCGAAACACTAAAAGCACCATAGTAGAACACAGAAGAAGCTTCTATGTTGAAGTAATAGCCAGTAAGAAGTAGTACAATTGAAGTTTTAGTTGTCGATTATTCACTTTTTGGCCTGCTTTGGTGGCTTGGACATAACCTAGGACCTTAAGATTTTGCATGAAAGGAGGACTAGCAGCCGCGTTGCACGGGAGAATGTGAAAAGTGTTCATATGTAGTAAAAACCTGATAGATCCGTCCGTTTTCGTCATTTGTTATCGAATCGACTTAAAGCCAGATCGTCACATTGGTCGTTCTTCTCTCTGAGACGGTTACATTTATCGTCTGCAAAGCTATGTCACGTGCTGCGGTATGCGGAGACACTAAAAGTACCATAGTAGAACACAGAAGAAGCTTCTAAGTTGAAGCAATAGCCAGTAAGAAGTAGTACAATTCAAGTTTTAGTTATAGATTATTCACTTTTTAGCCGGCTTTGGTGGCTTGGACATCACCTAGGACCTTAAGATTTTGCATGAAAGGAGGACTTGCACCCGCGTTGCAAGGGAGAATGTGAAAAGTGTTCATATGTAGTAAAAACCTGAGAAATCCGTCCGTTTTCGTCATTTGCTATCGAATCGACTTAAAGCCAGATCGTCACATTGGCCGTTCTTCTCTCTGAGACGGTTACATTTATCATCTGCAAAGCTATGTCGCGTGCTGCGGTATGCGGAGACACTGATAGCTCCATAGTAGAGCACAGAAGAAGCTTCTAAGTTGAAGCAATAGCCAGTAAGTAGTAGTACAATTCAAGTTTTAGTTGTCGATTATTCACTTTTTAGCCGGCTTTGGTGGCTTGGACATCACCTAGGACCTTAAGATTTTGCGTGAAAGGAGGACTTGCAGCCGCGTTGAAAGGGAGAATGTGAAAAGTGTTCATATGTAGTAAAAACCTGAGAAATCCGTCCGTTTTCGTCATTTGTTATCGAATCGACTTAAAGCCAGATCGTCACATTGGCCGCTCTTCTCTCTGAAACGGTTACATTTATCGTCTGCACAGCTATGTCGCGTGCTGCGGTATGCGGAAACACTAAAAGCACCATAGTAGAACACAGAAGAAGCTTCTATGTTGAAGTAATAGCCAGTAAGAAGTAGTACAATTGAAGTTTTAGTTGTCGATTATTCACTTTTTGGCCTGCTTTGGTGGCTTGGACATGACCTAGGACCTTAAGATTTTGCATGAAAGGAGGACTAGCAGCCGCGTTGCACGGGAGAATGTGAAAAGTGTTCATATGTAGTAAAAACCTGATAGATCCGTCCGTTTTCGTCATTTGTTATCGAATCGACTTAAAGCCAGATCGTCACATTGGCCGTTCTTCTCTCTGAAACGGTTACATTTATCGTCTGCAAAGCTATGTCGCGTGCTGCAGTATACCAAAACACTAAAAGCACCATAGTAGAACACAGAAGAAGCTTCTAATTTGAAGTAATAGCCAGTAAGAAGTAGTACAATTCAAGTTTTAGTTGTCGATTAATCACTTTTTAGCCTGCTTTGGTGGCTTGGACATGACCTAGGACCTTAAGATTTTGCATGAAAGGAGGAGTAGCAGCCGCGTTGCCCGCGAGAATGTGAAAAGTGTTCATATGTAGTAAAAACCTGAGAAATCCGTCCGCTTTCGTCATTTGTTATCGAATCGACTTAAAGACAGATCGTCACATTGGCCGCTTTTCTCTCTGAGACGGTTACATTTATCGTCTGCAAAGCTATGTCACGTGCTGCGGTATGCGGAGACACTAAAAGTACCATAGTAGAACACAGAAGAAGCTTCTAAGTTGAAGCAATAGCCAGTAAGAAGTAGTACAATTTAAGTTTTAGTTATCGATTATTCACTTTTTAGCCGGCTTTGGTGGCTTGGACATCACCTAGGACCTTAAGATTTTGCATGAAAGGAGGACTTGCACCCGCGTTGCAAGGGAGAATGTGAAAAGTGTTCATATGTAGTAAAAACCTGAGAAATCCGTCCGTTTTCGTCATTTGCTATCGAATCGACTTAAAGCCAGATCGTCACATTGGCCGTTCTTCTCTCTGAGACGGTTACATTTATCGTCTGCAAAGCTATGTCGCGTGCTGCTGTATGCGGAGACACTGATAGCTCCATAGTAGAGCACAGAAGAAGCTTCTAAGTTGAAGCAATAGCCAGTAAGTAGTAGTACAATTCAAGTTTTAGTTGTCGATTGTTCACTTTTTAGCCGGCTTTGGTGGCTTGGACATCACCTAGGACCTTAAGATTTTGCGTGAAAGGAGGACTTGCAGCCGCGTTGAAAGGGAGAATGTGAAAAGTGTTCATATGTAGTAAAAACCTGAGAAATCCGTCCGTTTTCGTCATTTGTTATCGAATCGATTTAAAGCCAGATCGTCACATTGGCCGCTCTTCTCTCTGAAACGGTTACATTTATCGTCTGCAAAGCTATGTCGCGTGCTGCGGTATGCGGAAACACTAAAAGCACCATAGTAGAACACAGAAGAAGCTTCTATGTTGAAGTAATAGCCAGTAAGAAGTAGTACAATTGGAGTTTTAGTTGTCGATTATTCACTTTTTAGCCTGCTTTGGTGGCTTGGACATGACCTAGGACCTTAAGATTTTGCATGAAAGGAGGACTAGCAGCCGCGTTGCATGGGAGAAAGTGAAAAGTGTTCATATGTAGTAAAAACCTGAGAAATCCGTCCGTTTTCGTCATTTGTTATCGAATCGACTTAAAGCCAGATCGTCACATTGGCCGCTCTTCTCTCTGAAACGGTTACATTTATAGTCTGCAAAGCTATGTCGCGTGCTGCGGTATGCGGAAACTCTAAAAGCACCATAGTAGAACACAGAAGAAGCTTCTATGTTGAAGTAATAGCCAGTAAGAAGTAGTACAATTGAAGTTTTAGTTGTCGATTATTCACTTTTTGGCCTGCTTTGGTGGCTTGGACATGACCTAGGACCTTAAGATTTTGCATGAAAGGAGGACTAGCAGCCGCGTTGCACGGGAGAATGTGAAAAGTGTTCATATGTAGTAAAAACCTGATAGATCCGTCCGTTTTCGTCATTTGTTATCGAATCGACTTAAAGCCAGATCGTCACATTGGCCGTTCTTCTCTCTGAAACGGTTACATTTATCGTCTGCAAAGCTATGTCGCGTGCTGCAGTATACCAAAACACTAAAAGCACCATAGTAGAACACAGAAGAAGCTTCTAATTTGAAGTAATAGCCAGTAAGAAGTAGTACAATTCAAGTTTTAGTTGTCGATTAATCACTTTTTAGCCTGCTTTGGTGGCTTGGACATGACCTAGGACCTTAAGATTTTGCATGAAAGGAGGAGTAGCAGCCGCGTTGCCCGCGAGAATGTGAAAAGTGTTCATATGTAGTAAAAACCTGAGAAATCCGTCCGCTTTCGTCATTTGTTATCGAATCGACTTAAAGACAGATCGTCACATTGGCCGCTTTTCTCTCTGAGACGGTTACATTTATCGTCTGCAAAGCTATGTCACGTGCTGCGGTATGCGGAGACACTAAAAGTACCATAGTAGAACACAGAAGAAGCTTCTAAGTTGAAGCAATAGCCAGTAAGAAGTAGTACAATTCAAGTTTTAGTTATCGATTATTCACTTTTTAGCCGGCTTTGGTGGCTTGGACATCACCTAGGACCTTAAGATTTTGCATGAAAGGAGGACTTGCACCCGCGTTGCAAGGGAGAATGTGAAAAGTGTTCATATGTAGTAAAAACCTGAGAAATCCGTCCGTTTTCGTCATTTGCTATCGAATCGACTTAAAGCCAGATCGTCACATTGGCCGTTCTTCTCTCTGAGACGGTTACATTTATCGTCTGCAAAGCTATGTCGCGTGCTGCGGTATGCGGAGACACTGATAGCTCCATAGTAGAGCACAGAAGAAGCTTCTAAGTTGAAGCAATAGCCAGTAAGTAGTAGTACAATTCAAGTTTTAGTTGTCGATTATTCACTTTTTAGCCGGCTTTGGTGGCTTGGACATCACCTAGGACCTTAAGATTTTGCGTGAAAGGAGGACTTGCAGCCGCGTTGAAAGGGAGAATGTGAAAAGTGTTCATATGTAGTAAAAACCTGAGAAATCCGTCCGTTTTCGTCATTTGTTATCGAATCGATTTAAAGCCAGATCGTCACATTGGCCGCTCTTCTCTCTGAAACGGTTACATTTATCGTCTGCAAAGCTATGTCGCGTGCTGCGGTATGCGGAAACACTAAAAGCACCATAGTAGAACACAGAAGAAGCTTCTATGTTGAAGTAATAGCCAGTAAGAAGTAGTACAATTGGAGTTTTAGTTGTCGATTATTCACTTTTTAGCCTGCTTTGGTGGCTTGGACATGACCTAGGACCTTAAGATTTTGCATGAAAGGAGGACTAGCAGCCGCGTTGCATGGGAGAAAGTGAAAAGTGTTCATATGTAGTAAAAACCTGAGAAATCCGTCCGTTTTCGTCATTTGTTATCGAATCGACTTAAAGCCAGATCGTCACATTGGCCGCTCTTCTCTCTGAAACGGTTACATTTATAGTCTGCAAAGCTATGTCGCGTGCTGCGGTATGCGGAAACTCTAAAAGCACCATAGTAGAACACAGAAGAAGCTTCTATGTTGAAGTAATAGCCAGTAAGAAGTAGTACAATTGAAGTTTTAGTTGTCGATTATTCACTTTTTGGCCTGCTTTGGTGGCTTGGACATGACCTAGGACCTTAAGATTTTGCATGAAAGGAGGACTAGCAGCCGCGTTGCACGGGAGAATGTGTATAGTGTTCATATGTAGTAAAAACCTGATAGATCCGTCCGTTTTCGTCATTTGTTATCGAATCGACTTAAAGCCAGATCGTCACATTGGCCGTTCTTCTCTCTGAAACGGTTACATTTATCGTCTGCAAAGCTATGTCGCGTGCTGCAGTATACCAAAACACTAAAAGCACCATAGTAGAACACAGAAGAAGCTTCTAATTTGAAGTAATAGCCAGTAAGAAGTAGTACAATTCAAGTTTTAGTTGTCGATTAATCACTTTTTAGCCGGCTTTGGTGGCTTGGACATGACCTAGGACCTTAAGATTTTGCATGAAAGGAGGAGTAGCAGCCGCGTTGCCCGCGAGAATGTGAAAAGTGTTCATATGTAGTAAAAACCTGAGAAATCCGTCCGCTTTCGTCATTTGTTATCGAATCGACTTAAAGACAGATCGTCACATTGGCCGCTTTTCTCTCTGAGACGGTTACATTTATCGTCTGCAAAGCTATGTCACGTGCTGCGGTATGCGGAGACACTAAAAGTACCATAGTAGAACACAGAAGAAGCTTCTAAGTTGAAGCAATAGCCAGTAAGAAGTAGTACAATTCAAGTTTTAGTTATCGATTATTCACTTTTTAGCCGGCTTTGGTGGCTTGGACATCACCTAGGACCTTAAGATTTTGCATGAAAGGAGGACTTGCACCCGCGTTGCAAGGGAGAATGTGAAAAGTGTTCATATGTAGTAAAAACCTGAGAAATCCGTCCGTTTTCGTCATTTGCTATCGAATCGACTTAAAGCCAGATCGTCACATTGGCCGTTCTTCTCTCTGAGACGGTTACATTTATCGTCTGCAAAGCTATGTCGCGTGCTGCGGTATGCGGAGACACTGATAGCTCCATAGTAGAGCACAGAAGAAGCTTCTAAGTTGAAGCAATAGCCAGTAAGTAGTAGTACAATTCAAGTTTTAGTTGTCGATTATACACTTTTTAGCCGGCTTTGGTGGCTTGGACATCACCTAGGACCTTAAGATTTTGCGTGAAAGGAGGACTTGCAGCCGCGTTGAAAGGGAGAATGTGAAAAGTGTTCATATGTAGTAAAAACCTGAGAAATCCGTCCGTTTTCGTCATTTGTTATCGAATCGACTTAAAGCCAGATCGTCACATTGGCCGCTCTTCTCTCTGAAACGGTTACATTTATCGTCTGCAAAGCTATGTCGCGTGCTGCGGTATGCGGAGACACTAAAAGCACCATAGTAGAGCACAGAAGAAGCTTCTAAGTTGAAGCAATAGCCAGTAAGAAGTAGTACAATTCAAGTTTTAGTTTTCGATTATTCACTTTTTAGCCGGCTTTGGTGGCTTGGATATCACCTAGGACCTTAAGATTTTGCGTGAAAGGAGGACTTGCAGCCGCGTTGCAAGGGAGAATGTGAAAAGTGTTCATATGTAGTAAAAACCTGAGAAATCCGTCCGTTTTCGTCATTTGTTATCGAATCGACTTAAAGCCAGATCGTCACATTGGCCGCTCTTCTCTCTGAAACGGTTACATTTATCGTCTGCAAAGCTATGTCGCGTGCTGCGGTATGCGGAAACACTAAGAGCACCATAATAGAACACAGATGAAGCTTCTATGTTGAAGTAATAGCCAGTAAGAAGTAGTACAATTGAAGTTTTAGTTGTCGATTATTCACTTTTTGGCCTGCTTTGGTGGCTTGGACATGACCTAGGACCTTAAGATTTTGCATGAAAGGAGGACTAGCAGCCGCGTTGCACGGGAGAATGTGAAAAGTGTTCATATGTAGTAAAAACCTGATAGATCCGTCCGTTTTCGTCATTTGTTATCGAATCGACTTAAAGCCAGATCGTCACATTGGCCGTTCTTCTCTCTGAAACGGTTACATTTATCGTCTGCAAAGCTATGTCGCGTGCTGCAGTATACCAAAACACTAAAAGCACCATAGTAGAACACAGAAGAAGCTTCTAATTTGAAGTAATAGCCAGTAAGAAGTAGTACAATTCAAGTTTTAGTTGTCGATTAATCACTTTTTAGCCGGCTTTGGTGGCTTGGACATGACCTAGGACCTTAAGATTTTGCATGAAAGGAGGAGTAGCAGCCGCGTTGCCCGCGAGAATGTGAAAAGTGTTCATATGTAGTAAAAACCTGAGAAATCCGTCCGCTTTCGTCATTTGTTATCGAATCGACTTAAAGACAGATCGTCACATTGGCCGCTTTTCTCTCTGAAACGGTTACATTTATCGTCTGCAAAGCTATGTCGCGTGCTGCGGTATGCGGAGACACTAAAAGTACCATAGTAGAACACAGAAGAAGCTTCTAAGTTGAAGCAATAGCCAGTAAGAAGTAGTACAATTCAAGTTTTAGTTATCGATTATTCACTTTTTAGCCGGCTTTTTTGGCTTGGACATCACCTAGGACCTTAAGATTTTGCATGAAAGGAGGACTTGCACCCGCGTTGCAAGGGAGAATGTGAAAAGTGTTCATATGTAGTAAAAACCTGAGAAATCCGTCCGTTTTCGTCATTTGCTATCGAATCGACTTAAAGCCAGATCGTCACATTGGCCGTTCTTCTCTCTGAGACGGTTACATTTATCGTCTGCAAAGCTATGTCGCGTGCTGCGGTATGCGGAGACACTGATAGCTCCATAGTAGAGCACAGAAGAAGCTTCTAAGTTGAAGCAATAGCCAGTAAGTAGTAGTACAATTCAAGTTTTAGTTGTCGATTATTCACTTTTTAGCCGGCTTTGGTGGCTTGGACATCACCTAGGACCTTAAGATTTTGCGTGAAAGGAGGACTTGCAGCCGCGTTGAAAGGGAGAATGTGAAAAGTGTTCATATGTAGTAAAAACCTGAGAAATCCGTCCGTTTTCGTCATTTGTTATCGAATCGACTTAAAGCCAGATCGTCACATTGGCCGCTCTTCTCTCTGAAACGGTTACATTTATCGTCTGCAAAGCTATGTCGCGTGCTGCGGTATGCGGAAACACTAAGAGCACCATAGTAGAACAAAGATGAAGCTTCTATGTTGAAGTAATAGCCAGTAAGAAGTAGTACAATTGAAGTTTTAGTTGTCGATTATTCACTTTTTAGCCTGCTTTGGTGGCTTGGACATGACCTAGGACCTTAAGATGTTGCATGAAAGGAGGACTAGCAGCCGCGTTGCATGGGAGAAAGTGAAAAGTGTTCATATGTAGTAAAAACCTGAGAAATCCGTCCGTTTTCGTCATTTGTTATCGAATCGCCTTAAAGCCAGTTCGTCACATTGGCCGCTCTTCTCTCTGAAACGGTTACATTTATCGTCTGCAAAGCTATGTCGCGTGCTGCGGTATGCGGAAACACTAAAAGCACCATAGTAGAACACAGAAGAAGCTTCTATGTTGAAGTAATAGCCAGTAAGAAGTAGTACAATTGAAGTTTTAGTTGTCGATTATTCACTTTTTAGCCTGCTTTGGTGGCTTGGACATGACCTAGGACCTTAAGATTTTGCATGAAAGGAGGACTAGCAGCCGCGTTGCACGGGAGAATGTGAAAAGTGTTCATATGTAGTAAAAACCTGAGAAATCCGTCCGCTTTCGTCATTTGTTATCGATTCGACTTAAAGACAGATCGTCACATTGGCCGCTTTTCTCTCTGAGACGGTTACATTTATCGTCTGCAAAGCTATGTCACGTGCTGCGGTATGCGGAGACACTAAAAGCACCATAGTAGAACACAGAAGAAGCTTCTAAGTTGAAGCAATAGCCAGTAAGAAGTAGTGCAATTCAAGATTTAGTTATCGATTATTCACTTTTTAGCCGGCTTTGGTGGCTTGGACATCACCTAGGACCTTAAGATTTTGCATGAAAGGAGGACTTGCACCCACGTTGCAAGGGAGAATGTGAAAAGTGTTCATAAGCAGTAAAAACCTGAGAAATCCGTCCGTTTTCGTCATTTGTTATCGAATCGACTTAAAGCCAGATCGTCACATTGGCCGCTCTTCTCTCTGAAACGGTTACATTTATCGTCTGCAAAGCTATGTCGCGTGCTGCGGTATGCGGAAACACTAAAAGCACCATAGTAGAACACAGAAGAAGCTTCTATGTTGAAGTAATAGCCAGTAAGAAGTAGTACAATTCAAGTTTTAGTTGTCGATTATTCACTTTTTAGCCGGCTTTGGTGGATTGGACATGACCTAGGACTTTAAGATGTTGCATGAAAGGAGGACTAGCAGCCGCGTTGCATGGGAGAATGTGAAAAGTGTTCATAAGTAGTAAAAACCTGAGAAATCAGTCCGTTTTCGTCATTTGTTATCGAATCGACTTAAAGCCAGATCGTCACATTGGCCGCTTTTCTCTCTGAGACGGTTACATTTATCGTCTGCAAAGCTATGTCGCGTGCTGCGGTATGCGGAGACACTAAAAGCACCATAGTAGAACACAGAAGAAGCTTCTAAGTTGAAGCAATAGCCAGTAAGAAGTAGTACAATTCAAGTTTTAGTTGTCGATTATTCACTTTTTAGCCGGCTTTGGTGGCTTGTGCATGACCTAGGACCTTAAGATTTTGCATGAAAGGAGGACTAGCAGCCGCGTTGCACGGGAGAATGTGAAAAGTGTTCATATGTAGTAAAAACCTGATAAATCCGTCCGTTTTCGTCATTCGTTATCGAATCGACTTAAAGCTAGATCGTCACATTGGCCGTTCTTCTCTCTGAAACGGTTACATTTATCGTCTGCAAAGCTATGTCGCGTGCTGCAGTATACCGAAACACTGAAAGCACCATAGTAGAACAAAGAAGAAGCTTCTAATTTGAAGTAATAGCCAGTAAGAAGTAGTACAAATCAAGTTTTAGTTTTCGATTATTCACTTTTTAGCCGGCTATGGTGGCTTGGACATGACCTAGGACCTTAAGATGTTGCATGAAAGGAGGACTAGCAGCCGCGTTGCATGGGAGAATGTGAAAAGTCTTCATATGTAGTAAAAACCTGAGAAATCCGTCCGTTTTCGTCATTTGTTATCGAATCGACTTAAAGCTAGATCGTCACATTGGCCGTTCTTCTCTCTGAGACGGTTACATTTATCGTCTGCAAAGCTATGTCGCGTGCTGCGGTATGCGGAGACACTAATAGCACAATAGTAGTGCACAGAAGAAGCTTCTAATTTGAAGCAATAGCCAGTAAGAAGTAGTACAATTGAAGTTTTAGTTGTCGATTATTCACTTTTTAGCCGGCTTTGGTGGCTTGGACATCACCAAGGACCTTAAGATTTTGCGTGAAAGGAAGACTTGCAGCCGCGTTGCAAGGGAGAATGTGAAAAGTGTTCATATGTAGTAAAAACCTGAGAAATCCGTCCGTTTTCGTCATTTGTTATCGAATCGACTTAAAGCCAGTTCGTCACATTGGCCGCTCTTCTCTCTGAAACGGTTACATTTATCGTCTGCAAAGCTATGTCGCGTGCTGCAGTATACCGAAACACTAAAAGCACCATAGTAGAACACAGAAGAAGCTTCTATGTTGAAGTAATAGCCAGTAAGAAGTAGTACAATTGAAGTTTTAGTTGTCGATTATTCACTTTTTGGCCTGCTTTGGTGGCTTGGACATGACCTAGGACCTTAAGATTTTGCATGAAAGGAGGACTAGCAGCCGCGTTGCACGGGAGAATGTGAAAAGTGTTCATATGTAGTAAAAACCTGATAGATCCGTCCGTTTTCGTCATTTGTTATCGAATCGACTTAAAGCCAGATCGTCACATTGGCCGTTCTTCTCTCTGAAACGGTTACATTTATCGTCTGCAAAGCTATGTCGCGTGCTGCAGTATACCAAAACACTAAAAGCACCATAGTAGAACACAGAAGAAGCTTCTAATTTGAAGTAATAGCCAGTAAGAAGTAGTACAATTCAAGTTTTAGTTGTCGATTAATCACTTTTTAGCCGGCTTTGGTGGCTTGGACATGACCTAGGACCTTAAGATTTTGCATGAAAGGAGGAGTAGCAGCCGCGTTGCCCGCGAGAATGTGAAAAGTGTTCATATGTAGTAAAAACCTGAGAAATCCGTCCGCTTTCGTCATTTGTTATCGAATCGACTTAAAGACAGATCGTCACATTGGCCGCTTTTCTCTCTGAGACGGTTACATTTATCGTCTGCAAAGCTATGTCACGTGCTGCGGTATGCGGAGACACTAAAAGTACCATAGTAGAACACAGAAGAAGCTTCTAAGTTGAAGCAATAGCCAGTAAGAAGTAGTACAATTCAAGTTTTAGTTATCGATTATTCACTTTTTAGCCGGCTTTGGTGGCTTGGACATCACCTAGGACCTTAAGATTTTGCATGAAAGGAGGACTTGCACCCGCGTTGCAAGGGAGAATGTGAAAAGTGTTCATATGTAGTAAAAACCTGAGAAATCCGTCCGTTTTCGTCATTTGCTATCGAATCGACTTAAAGCCAGATCGTCACATTGCCCGTTCTTCTCTCTGAGACGGTTACATTTATCGTCTGCAAAGCTATGTCGCGTGCTGCGGTATGCGGAGACACTGATAGCTCCATAGTAGAGCACAGAAGAAGCTTCTAAGTTGAAGCAATAGCCAGTAAGTAGTAGTACAATTCAAGTTTTAGTTGTCGATTATTCACTTTTTAGCTGGCTTTGGTGGCTTGGACATCACCTAGGACCTTAAGATTTTGCGTGAAAGGAGGACTTGCAGCCGCGTTGAAAGGGAGAATGTGAAAAGTGTTCATATGTAGTAAAAACCTGAGAAATCCGTCCGTTTTCGTCATTTGTTATCGAATCGACTTAAAGCCAGATCGTCACATTGGCCGCTCTTCTCTCTGAAACGGTTACATTTATCGTCTGCAAAGCTATGTCGCGTGCTGCGGTATGCGGAAACACTAAAAGCACCATAGTAGAACACAGAAGAAGCTTCTATGTTGAAGTAATAGCCAGTAAGAAGTAGTACAATTGAAGTTTTAGTTGTCGATTATTAACTTTTTAGCCTGCTTTGGTGGCTTGGACATGACCTAGGACCTTAAGATTTTGCATGAAAGGAGGACTAGCAGCCGCGTTGCATGGGAGAAAGTGAAAAGTGTTCATATGTAGTAAAAACCTGAGAAATCCGTCCGTTTTCGTCATTTGTTATCGAATCGACTTAAAGCCAGTTCGTCACATTGGCCGCTCTTCTCTCTGAAACGGTTACATTTATCGTCTGCAAAGCTATGTCGCGTGCTGCAGTATACCGAAACACTAAAAGCACCATAGTAGAACACAGAAGAAGCTTCTATGTTGAAGTAATAGCCAGTAAGAAGTAGTACAATTGAAGTTTTAGTTGTCGATTATTCACTTTTTGGCCTGCTTTGGTGGCTTGGACATGACCTAGGACCTTAAGATTTTGCATGAAAGGAGGACTAGCAGCCGCGTTGCACGGGAGAATGTGAAAAGTGTTCATATGTAGTAAAAACCTGATAGATCCGTCCGTTTTCGTCATTTGTTATCGAATCGACTTAAAGCCAGATCGTCACATTGGCCGTTCTTCTCTCTGAAACGGTTACATTTATCGTCTGCAAAGCTATGTCGCGTGCTGCAGTATACCAAAACACTAAAAGTACCATAGTAGAACACAGAAGAAGCTTCTAAGTTGAAGCAATAGCCAGTAAGAAGTAGTACAATTCAAGTTTTAGTTATCGATTATTCACTTTTTAGCCGGCTTTGGTGGCTTGGACATCACCTAGGACCTTAAGATTTTGCATGAAAGGAGGACTTGCACCCGCGTTGCAAGGGAGAATGTGAAAAGTGTTCATATGTAGTAAAAACCTGAGAAATCCGTCCGTTTTCGTCATTTGCTATCGAATCGACTTAAAGCCAGATCGTCACATTGGCCGTTCTTCTCTCTGAGACGGTTACATTTATCGTCTGCAAAGCTATGTCGCGTGCTGCGGTATGCGGAGACACTGATAGCTCCATAGTAGAGCACAGAAGAAGCTTCTAAGTTGAAGCAATAGCCAGTAAGTAGTAGTACAATTCAAGTTTTAGTTGTCGATTATTCACTTTTTAGCCGGCTTTGGTGGCTTGGACATCACCTAGGACCTTAAGATTTTGCGTGAAAGGAGGACTTGCAGCCGCGTTGAAAGGGAGAATGTGAAAAGTGTTCATATGTAGTAAAAACCTGAGAAATCCGTCCGTTTTCGTCATTTGTTATCGAATCGACTTAAAGCCAGATCGTCACATTGGCCGCTCTTCTCCCTGAAACGGTTACATTTATCGTCTGCAAAGCTATGTCGCGTGCTGCGGTATGCGGAAACACTAAAAGCACCATAGTAGAACACAGAAGAAGCTTCTATGTTGAAGTAATAGCCAGTAAGAAGTAGTACAATTGAAGTTTTAGTTGTCGATTATTCACTTTTTAGCCTGCTTTGGTGGCTTGGACATGACCTAGGACCTTAAGATTTTGCATGAAAGGAGGACTAGCAGCCGCGTTGCATGGGAGAAAGTGAAAAGTGTTCATATGTAGTAAAAACCTGAGAAATCCGTCCGTTTTCGTCATTTGGTATCGAATCGACTTAAAGCCAGTTCGTCACATTGGCCGCTCTTCTCTCTGAAACGGTTACATTTATAGTCTGCAAAGCTATGTCGCGTGCTGCGGTATGCGGAAACTCTAAAAGCACCATAGTAGAACACAGAAGAAGCTTCTATGTTGAAGTAATAGCCAGTAAGAAGTAGTACAATTGAAGTTTTAGTTGTCGATTATTCACTTTTTGGCCTGCTTTGGTGGCTTGGACATGACCCAGGACATTAAGATTTTGCATGAAAGGAGGACTAGCAGCCGCGTTGCACGGGAGAATGTGTATAGTGTTCATATGTAGTAAAAACCTGATAGATCCGTCCGTTTTCGTCATTTGTTATCGAATCGACTTAAAGCCAGATCGTCACATTGGCCGTTCTTCTCTCTGAAACGGTTACATTTATCGTCTGCAAAGCTATGTCGCGTGCTGCAGTATACCAAAACACTAAAAGCACCATAGTAGAACACAGAAGAAGCTTCTAATTTGAAGTAATAGCCAGTAAGATGTAGTACAATTCAAGTTTTAGTTGTCGATTAATCACTTTTTAGCCGGCTTTGGTGGCTTGGACATGACCTAGGACCTTAAGATTTTGCATGAAAGGAGGAGTAGCAGCCGCGTTGCCCGCGAGAATGTGAAAAGTGTTCATATGTAGTAAAAACCTGAGAAATCCGTCCGCTTTCGTCATTTGTTATCGAATCGACTTAAAGACAGATCGTCACATTGGCCGCTTTTCTCTCTGAGACGGTTACATTTATCGTCTGCAAAGCTATGTCACGTGCTGCGGTATGCGGAGACACTAAAAGTACCATAGTAGAACACAGAAGAAGCTTCTAAGTTGAAGCAATAGCCAGTAAGAAGTAGTACAATTCAAGTTTTAGTTATCGATTATTCACTTTTTAGCCGGCTTTGGTGGCTTGGACATCACCTAGGACCTTAAGATTTTGCATGAAAGGAGGACTTGCACCCGCGTTGCAAGGGAGAATGTGAAAAGTGTTCATATGTAGTAAAAACCTGAGAAATCCGTCCGTTTTCGTCATTTGCTATCGAATCGACTTAAAGCCAGATCGTCACATTGGCCGTTCTTCTCTCTGAGACGGTTACATTTATCGTCTGCAAAGCTATGTCACGTGCTGCGGTATGCGGAGACACTGATAGCTCCATAGTAGAGCACAGAAGAAGCTTCTAAGTTGAAGCAATAGCCAGTAAGTAGTAGTACAATTCAAGTTTTAGTTGTCGATTATTCACTTTTTAGCCGGCTTTGGTGGCTTGGACATCACCTAGGACCTTAAGATTTTGCGTGAAAGGAGGACTTGCAGCCGCGTTGAAAGGGAGAATGTGAAAAGTGTTCATATGTAGTAAAAACCTGAGAAATCCGTCCGTTTTCGTCATTTGTTATCGAATCGACTTAAAGCCAGATCGTCACATTGGCCGCTCTTCTCTCTGAAACGGTTACATTTATCGTCTGCAAAGCTATGTCGCGTGCTGCGGTATGCGGAAACACTAAAAGCACCATAGTAGAACACAGAAGAAGCTTCTATGTTGAAGTAATAGCCAGTAAGAAGTAGTACAATTGAAGTTTTAGTTGTCGATTATTCACTTTTTAGCCTGCTTTGGTGGCTTGGACATGACCTAGGACCTTAAGATTTTGCATGAAAGGAGGACTAGCAGCCGCGTTGCATGGGAGAAAGTGAAAAGTGTTCATATGTAGTAAAAACCTGAGAAATCCGTCCGTTTTCGTCATTTGGTATCGAATCGACTTAAAGCCAGTTCGTCACATTGGCCGCTCTTCTCTCTGAAACGGTTACATTTATAGTCTGCAAAGCTATGTCGCGTGCTGCGGTATGCGGAAACTCTAAAAGCACCATAGTAGAACACAGAAGAAGCTTCTATGTTGAAGTAATAGCCAGTAAGAAGTAGTACAATTGAAGTTTTAGTTGTCGACTATTCACTTTTTGGCCTGCTTTGGTGGCTTGGACATGACCTAGGACCTTAAGATTTTGCATGAAAGGAGGACTAGCAGCCGCGTTGCACGGGAGAATGTGAAAAGGTTTCATATGTAGTAAAAACCTGATAGATCCGTCCGTTTTCGTCATTTGTTATCGAATCGACTTAAAGCCAGATCGTCACATTGGCCGTTCTTCTCTCTGAAACGGTCACATTTATCGTCTGCAAAGCTATGTCGCGTGCTGCAGTATACCGAAACACTAAAAGCACCATAGTAGAACACAGAAGAAGCTTCTAATTTGAAGTAATAGCCGGTAAGAAGTAGTACAATTCAAGTTTTAGTTGTCGATTAATCTCTTTTTAGCCGGCTTTGGTGGCTTGGACATGACCTAGGACCTTAAGATTTTGCATGATAGGAGGAGTAGCAGCCGCGTTGCCCGCGAGAATGTGAAAAGTGTTCCTATGTAGTAAAAACCTGAGAAATCCGTCCGCATTCGTCATTTGTCATCTAATCGATTTAAAGACAGATCGTCACATTGGCCGCTTTTCTCTCTGAGACGGTTACATTTATCGTCTGCAAAGCTATGTCACGTGCTGCGGTATGCGGAGACACTAAAAGTACCATAGTAGAACACAGAAGAAGCTTCTAAGTTGAAGTAATAGCCAGTAAGAAGTAGTACAATTCAAGTTTTAGTTATCGATTATTCACTTTTTAGCCGGCTTTGGTGGCTTGGACATCACCTAGGACCTTAAGATTTTGCATGAAAGGAGGTCTTGCACCCGCGTTGCAAGGGAGAATGTGAAAAGTGTTCATATGTAGTAAAAACCTGAGAAATCCGTCCGTTTTCGTCATTTGCTATCGAATCGGCTTAAAGCCAGATCGTCACATTGGCCGTTCTTCTCTCTGAGACGGTTACATTTATCGTCTGCAAAGCTATGTCGCGTGCTGCGGTATGCGGAGACACTGATAGCACCATAGTAGAGCACAGAAGAAGCTTCTAATTTGAAGCAATAGCCAGTAAGAAGTAGTACAATTCAAGTTTTAGTTGTCGATTATTCACTTTTTAGCCGGCTTTGGTGGCTTGGACATCACCTAGGACCTTAAGATTTTGCGTGAAAGGAGGACTTGCAGCCGCGTTGCATGGGAGAAAGTGAAAAGTGTTCATATGTAGTAAAAACCTGAGAAATCCGTCCGTTTTCGTCATTTGTTATCGAATCGACTTAAAGCCAGTTCGTCACATTGGCCGCTCTTCTCTCTGAAACGGTTACATTTATAGTCTGCAAAGCTATGTCGCGTGCTGCGGTATGCGGAAACACTAAAAGCACCATAGTAGAACACAGGAGAAGCTTCTATGTTGAAGTAATAGCCAGTAACAAGTAGTACAATTCAAGTTTTAGTTGTCGATTATTCACTTTTTGGCCTGCTTTGGTGGCTTGGACATGACCTAGGACCTTAAGATTTTGCACGAAAGGAGGAGTAGCAGCCGCGTTGCCCGCGAGAATGTGAAAAGTGTTCATATGTAGTAAAAACCTGAGAAATCCGTCCGCTTTCGTCATTTGTTATCGAATCGACTTAAAGACAGATCGTCACATTGGCCGCTTTTCTCTCTGAGACGGTTACATTTATCGTCTGCAAAGCTATGTCACGTGCTGCGGTATGCGGAGACACTAAAAGTACCATAGTAGAACACAGAAGAAGCTTCTAAGTTGAAGCAATAGCCAGTAAGAAGTAGTACAATTCAAGTTTTAGTTATCGATTATTCACTTTTTAGCCGGCTTTGGTGGCTTGGACATCACCTAGGACCTTAAGATTTTGCATGAAAGGAGGACTTGCACCCGCGTTGCAAGGGAGAATGTGAAAAGTGTTCATATGTAGTAAAAACCTGAGAAATCCGTCCGTTTTCGTCATTTGCTATCGAATCGACTTAAAGCCAGATCGTCACATTGGCCGTTCTTCTCTCTGAGACGGTTACATTTATCGTCTGCAAAGCTATGTCGCGTGCTGCGGTATGCGGAGACACTGATAGCTCCATAGTAGAGCACAGAAGAAGCTTCTAACTTGAAGCAATAGCCAGTAAGAAGTAGTAAAATTCAAGTTTTAGTTGTCGATTATTCACTTTTTAGCCGGCTTTGGTGGCTTGGACATCACCTAGGACCTTAAGATTTTGCGTGAAAGGAGGACTTGCAGCCGCGTTGAAAGGGAGAATGTGAAAAGTGTTCATATGTAGTAAAAACCTGAGAAATCCGTCCGTTTTCGTCATTTGCTATCGAATCGACTTAAAGCCAGATCGTCACATTGGCCGTTCTTCTCTCTGAGACGGTTACATTTATCGTCTGCAAAGCTATGTCGCGTGCTGCGGTATGCGGAGACACTGATAGCTCCATAGTAGAGCACAGAAGAAGCTTCTAACTTGAAGCAATAGCCAGTAAGAAGTAGTACAATTCAAGTTTTAGTTGTCGATTATTCACTTTTTAGCCGGCTTTGGTGGCTTGGACATCACCTAGGACCTTAAGATTTTGCGTGAAAGGAGGACTTGCAGCCGCGTTGAAAGGGAGAATGTGAAAAGTGTTCATATGTAGTAAAAACCTGAGAAATCCGTCCGTTTTCGTCATTTGTTATCGAATCGACTTAAAGCCAGATCGTCACATTGGCCGCTCTTCTCTCTGAAACGGTTACATTTATCGTCTGCAAAGCTATGTCGCGTGCTGCGGTATGCGGAAACACTAAAAGCACCATAGTAGAACACAGAAGAAGCTTCTATGTTGAAGTAATAGCCAGTAAGAAGTAGTACAATTGAAGTTTTAGTTGTCGATTATTCACTTTTTAGCCTGCTTTGGTGGCTTGGACATGACCTAGGACCTTAAGATTTTGCATGAAAGGAGGACTAGCAGCCGCGTTGCATGGGAGAAAGTGAAAAGTGTTCATATGTAGTAAAAACCTGAGAAATCCGTCCGTTTTCGTCATTTGGTATCGAATCGACTTAAAGCCAGTTCGTCACATTGGCCGCTCTTCTCTCTGAAACGGTTACATTTATAGTCTGCAAAGCTATGTCGCGTGCTGCGGTATGCGGAAACTCTAAAAGCACCATAGTAGAACACAGAAGAAGCTTCTATGTTGAAGTAATAGCCAGTAAGAAGTAGTACAATTGAAGTTTTAGTTGTCGATTATTCACTTTTTGGCCTGCTTTGGTGGCTTGGACATGACCTAGGACCTTAAGATTTTGCATGAAAGGAGGACTTGCACCCGCGTTGCAAGGGAGAATGTGAAAAGTGTTCATATGTAGTAAAAACCTGAGAAATCCGTCCGTTTTCGTCATTTGCTATCGAATCGGCTTAAAGCCAGATCGTCACATTGGTCGTTCTTCTCTCTGAGACGGTTACATTTATCGTCTGCAAAGCTATGTCGCGTGCTGCGGTATGCGGAGACACTGATAGCACCATAGTAGAGCACAGAAGAAGCTTCTAATTTGAAGCAATAGCCAGTAAGAAGTAGTACAATTCAAGTTTTAGTTGTCGATTATTCACTTTTTAGCCGGCTTTGGTGGCTTGGACATCACCTAGGACCTTAAGATTTTGCGTGAAAGGAGGACTTGCAGCCGCGTTGCATGGGAGAAAGTGAAAAGTGTTCATATGTAGTAAAAACCTGAGAAATCCGTCCGTTTTCGTCATTTGTTATCGAATCGACTTAAAGCCAGTTCGTCACATTGGCCGCTCTTCTCTCTGAAACGGTTACATTTATAGTCTGCAAAGCTATGTCGCGTGCTGCAGTATGCGGAAACACTAAAAGCACCATAGTAGAACACAGAAGAAGCTTCTATGTTGAAGTAATAGACAGTAAGAAGTAGTACAATTGAAGTTTTAGTTGTCGATTATTCACTTTTTGGCCTGCTTTGGTGGCTTGGACATGACCTAGGTCCTTAAGATTTTGCATGAAAGGAGGACTAGCAGCCGCGTTGCACGGGAGAATGTGAAAAGTGTTCATATGTAGTAAAAACCTTAGAAATCCGTCCGTTTTCGTCATTTGTTATCGAATCGACTTAAACCCAGATCGTCACATTGGCCGTTCTTCTCTCTGAAACGGTTACATTTATCGTCTGCAAAGCTATGTCGCGTGCTGCAGTATACCGAAACACTAAAAGCACCATAGTAGAACACAGAAGAAGCTTCTAATTTGAAGTAATAGCCAGTAAGAAGTAGTACAATTCAAGTTTTAGTTGTCGATTAACCACTTTTTAGCCGGCTTTGGTGGCTTGGACATGACCTAAGACCTTAAGATTTTGCATGAAAGGAGGAGTAGCAGCCGCCTTGCCCGCGAGAATGTGAAAAGTGTTCATATGTAGTAAAAACCTGAGAAATCCGTCCGCTTTCGTCATTTGTTATCGAATCGACTTAAAGACAGATCGTCACATTGGCCGCTTTTCTCTCTGAGACGGTTACATTTATCGTCTGCAAAGCTATGTCACGTGCTGCGGTATGCGGAGACACTAAAAGTACCATAGTAGAACACAGAAGAAGCTTCTAAGTTGAAGCAATAGCCAGTAAGAAGTAGTACAATTCAAGTTTTAGTTATCGATTATTCACTTTTTAGCAGGCTTTGGTGGCTTGGACATCACCTAGGACCTTAAGATTTTGCATGAAAGGAGGACTTGCACCCGCGTTGCAAGGGAGAATGTGAAAAGTGTTCATATGTAGTAAAAACCTGAGAAATCAGTCCGTTTTCGTCATTTGTTATCGAATCGACTTAAAGCCAGATCGTCACATTGGCCGCTCTTCTCTCTGAAACGGTTACATTTATCGTCTGCAAAGCTATGTCGCGTGCTGCGGTATGCGGAAACACTAAATAAACCATAGTAGAACACAGAATAAGCTTCTATGTTGAAGTAATAGCCAGTAAGAAGTAGTACAATTCAAGTTTTAGTTGTCGATTATTCACTTTTTAGCCGGCTTTGGTGGATTGGACATGACCTAGGACTTTAAGGTGTTGCATGAAAGGAGGACTAGCAGCCGCGTTGCATGGGAGAATGTGAAAAGTGTTCATATGTAGTAAAAACCTGAGAAATCAGTCCGTTTTCGTCATTTGTTATCGAATCGACTTAAAGCCAGATCGTCACATTGGCCGCTTTCCTCTCTGAGACGGTTACATTTATCGTCTGCAAAGCTATGTCGCGTGCTGCGGTATGCGGAGACACTAAAAGCACCATAGTAGAGCACAGAAGAAGCTTCTAAGTTGAAGTAATAGCCAGTAAGAAGTAGTACAATTCAAGTTTTAGTTATCGATTATTCATTTTTTAGCCGTCTTTGGTGGCTTGGACATGACCTAGGACCTTAAGATTTTGCATGGAATGAGGAGTAGCAGCCGCGTTGCCCGCGAGAATGTGAAAAGTGTTCATATGTAGTAAAAACCTGAGAAATCCGTCCGTTTTCGTCATTTGTTATCGAATCGACTTAAAGCCAGATCGTCACATTGGCCGCTCTTCTCTCTGAAACGGTTACATTTATCGTCTGCAAAGCTATGTCGCGTGCTGCGGTATGCGGAAACACTAAAAGCACCATAGTAGAACACAGAAGAAGCTTCTATGTTGAAGTAATAGCCAGTAAGAAGCAGTACAATTGAAGTTTCAGTTGTCGATTATTCACTTTTTAGCCTGCTTTGGTGGCTTGGACATGACCTAGGACCTTAAGATTTTGCATGAAAGGAGGACTAGCAGCCGCGTTGCATGGGAGAAAGTGAATAGTGTTCATATGTAGTAAAAACCTGAGAAATCCGTCCGTTTTCGTCATTTGTTATCGAATCGACTTAAAGCCAGTTCGTCACATTGGCCGCTCTTCTCTCTGAAACGGTTACATTTATCGTCTGCAAAGCTATGTCGCGTGCTGCGGTATGCGGAAACACTAAAAGCACCATAGTAGAACACAGAAGAAGCTTCTATGTTGAAGTAATAGCCAGTAAGAAGTAGTATAATTGAAGTTTTAGTTGTCGATTATTCACTTTTTAGCCTGCTTTGGTGGCTTGGACATGACCTAGGACCTTAAGATTTTGCATGAAAGGAGGACTAGCAGCCGCGTTGCACGGGAGAATGTGAAAAGTGTTCATATGTAGTAAAAACCTGATAAATCCGTCCATTTTCGTCATTTGTTATCGAATCGACTTAAAGCCAGATCGTCACATTGGCCGTTCTTCTCTCTGAAACGGTTACATTTATCGTCTGCAAAGCTATGTCACGTGCTGCGGTATGCGGAGACACTAAAAGCACCATAGTAGAACACAGAAGAAGCTTCTAATTTGAAGCAATAGCCAGTAAGAAGTAGTACAATTCAAGTTTTAGTTATCGATTATTCACTTTTTAGCCGTCTTTGGTGGCTTGGACATCACCTAGGACCTTAAGATTTTGCATGAAAGGAGGACTTGCACCCGCGTTGCAAGGGAGAATGTGAAAAGTGTTCATATGTAGTAAAAACCTAAGAAATCCGTCCGTTTTCGTCATTTGTTATCGAATCGACTTAAAGCCAGATCGTCACATTGGCCGCTCTTCTCTCTGAAACGGTTACATTTATCGTCTGCAAAGCTATGTCACGTGCTGCGGTATGCGGAGACACTAAAAGTACCATAGTAGAACACAGAAGAAGCTTCTAAGTTGAAGCAATAGCCAGTAAGAAGTAGTACAATTCAAGTTTTAGTTATCGATTATTCACTTTTTAGCCGGCTTTGGTGGCTTGGACATCACCTAGGACCTTACGATTTTGCATGAAAGGAGGACTTGCACCCGCGTTGCAAGGGAGAATGTGAAAAGTGTTCATATGTAGTAAAAACCTGAGAAATCACTCCGTTTTCGTCATTTGTTATCGAATCGACTTAAAGCCAGATCGTCACATTGGCCCCTTTTCTCTCTGAGACGGTTACATTTATCGTCTGCAAAGCTATGTCGCGTGCTGCGGTATGCGGAGACACTAAAAGCACCATAGTAGAGCACAGAAGAAGCTTCTAAGTTGAAGTAATAGCCAGTAAGAAGTAGTACAATTCAAGTTTTAGTTATCGATTATTCACTTTTTAGCCGTCTTTGGTGGCTTGGACATGACCTAGGACCTTAAGATTTTGCATGAAAGGAGGAGTAGCAGCCGCGTTGCCCGCGAGAATGTGAAAAGTGTTCATATGTAGTAAAAACCTGAGAAATCCGTCCGCTTTCGTCACTTGTTATCGAATCGACTTAAAGTCAGATCGTCACATTGGCCGCTTTTCTCTCTGAGACGGTTACATTTATCGTATGCAAAGCTATGTCGCGTGCTGCGGTATGCGGAGACACTAAAAGCACCATAGTAGAACACAGAAGAAGCTTCTAAGTTGAAGCAATAGCCAGTAAGAAGTAGTACAATTCAAGTTTTAGTTGTCGATTATTCACTTTTTAGCCGGCTTTGGTGGCTTGGGCATGACCTAGGACCTTAAGATTTTGCATGAAAGGAGGACTAGCAGCCGCGTTGCACGGGAGAATGTGAAAAGTGTTCATATGCAGTAAAAACCTGAGAAATCCGTCCGTTTTCGTCATTTGTTATCAAATCGACTTAAAGCCAGATCGTCACATTGGCCGCTCTTCTCTCTGAAACGGTTACATTTATCGTCTGCAAAGCTATGTCGCGTGCTGCGGTAGGCGGAAACACTAAAATCACCATAGTAGAACACAGAAGAAGCTTCTATGTTGAAGTAATAGACAGTAAGAAGTAGTACAATTCAAGTTTTAGTTGTCGATTATTCACTTTTTAGCCGGCTTTGGTGGCTTGGACATGACCTAGGACCTTAAGATTTTGCATGAAAGGAGGAGTAGCAGCCGCGTTGCCCGCGGGAATGTGAAAAGTGTTCATATGTAGTAAAAACCTGAGAAATCAGTCCGTTTTCGTCATTTGTTATCGAATCGACTTAAAGCCAGATCGTCACATTGGCCGCTCTTCTCTCTGACACGGTTACATTTATCGTCTGCAAAGCTATGTCGCGTGCTGCGGTATGCGGAAACTCTAAAAGCACCATAGTAGAACACAGAATAAGCTTCTATGTTGAAGTAATAACCAGTAAGAAGCAGTACAATTGAAGTTTTAGTTGTCGATTATTCACTTTTTAGCCTGCTTTGGTGGCTTGGACATGGCCTAGGACCTTAAGATTTTGCATGAAAGGAGGACTAGCAGCCGCGTTGCATGGGAGAAAGTGAAAAGTGTTCATATGTAGTAAAAACCTGAGAAATCAGTCCGTTTTCGTCATTTGTTATCGAATCGACTTAAAGCCAGTTCGTCATATTGGCCGCTCTTCTCTCTGAAACGGTTACATTTATCGTCTGCAAAGCTATGTCGCGTGCTGCGGTATGCGGAAACACTAAAAGCACCATAGTAGAACACAGAAGAAGCTTCTATGTTGAAGTAATAGCCAGTAAGAAGTAGTATAGTTCAAGTTTTAGTTATCGATTATTCACTTTTTAGCCGGCTTTGGTGGCTTGGACATCACCTAGGACCTTAAGATTTTGCATGAAAGGAGGACTTGCACCCGCGTTGCAAGGGAGAATGTGAAAAATGTTCATATGTAGTAAAAACCTGAGAAATCCGTCCGTTTTCGTCATTTGTTATCGAATCGACTTAAAGCCAGATCGTCACATTGGCCGCTCTTCTCTCTGAAACGGTTACATTTATCGTCTGCAAAGCTATGTCGCGTGCTGCGGTATGCGGAAACACTAAAAGCACCATAGTAGAACACAGAAGAAGCTTCTATGTTGAAGTAATAGCCAGTAACAAGTAGTACAATTCAAGTTTTAGTTGTCGATTATTCACTTTTTAGCCGGCTTTGGTGGATTGGACATGACCTAGGACTTTAAGATGTTGCATGAAAGGAGGACTAGCAGCCGCGTTGCATGGGAGAATGTGAAAAGTGTTCATATATGTAGTAAAAACCTGAGAAATCAGTCCGTTTTCGTCATTTGTTATCGAATCGACTTAAAGCCAGATCGTCACATTGGCCGCTTTTCTCTCTGAGACGGTTACATTTATCGTCTGCAAAGCTATGTCGCGTTCTGCGGTATGCGGAGACACTAAAAGCACCATAGTAGAGCACAGAAGAAGCTTCTAAGTTGAAGTAATAGCCAGTAAGAAGTAGTACAATTCAAGTTTTAGTTATCGATTATTCACTTTTTAGCCGGCTTTGGTGGCTTGGACATCACCTAGGACCTTAAGATTTTGCATGAAAGGAGGACTTGCACCCGCGTTGCAAGGGAGAATGTGAAAAGTGTTCATATGTAGTAAAAACCTGAGAAATCCGTCCGTTTTCGTCATTTGCTATCGAATCGACTTAAAGCCAGATCGTCACATTGGCCGTTCTTCTCTCTGAGACGGTTACATTTATCGTCTGCAAAGCTATGTCGCGTGCTGCGGTATGCGGAGACACTGATAGCTCCATAGTAGAGCACAGAAGAAGCTTCTAACTTGAAGCAATAGCCAGTAAGAAGTAGTACAATTCAAGTTTTAGTTGTCGATTATTCACTTTTTAGCCGGCTTTGGTGGCTTGGACATCACCTAGGACCTTAAGATTTTGCGTGAAAGGAGGACTTGCAGCCGCGTTGAAAGGGAGAATGTGAAAAGTGTTCATATGTAGTAAAAACCTGAGAAATCCGTCCGTTTTCGTCATTTGCTATCGAATCGACTTAAAGCCAGATCGTCACATTGGCCGTTCTTCTCTCTGAGACGGTTACATTTATCGTCTGCAAAGCTATGTCGCGTGCTGCGGTATGCGGAGACACTGATAGCTCCATAGTAGAGCACAGAAGAAGCTTCTAACTTGAAGCAATAGCCAGTAAGAAGTAGTACAATTCAAGTTTTAGTTGTCGATTATTCACTTTTTAGCCGGCTTTGGTGGCTTGGACATCACCTAGGACCTTAAGATTTTGCGTGAAAGGAGGACTTGCAGCCGCGTTGAAAGGGAGAATGTGAAAAGTGTTCATATGTAGTAAAAACCTGAGAAATCCGTCCGTTTTCGTCATTTGTTATCGAATCGACTTAAAGCCAGATCGTCACATTGGCCGCTCTTCTCTCAGAAACGGTTACATTTATCGTCTGCAAAGCTATGTCGCGTGCTGCGGTATGCGGAAACACTAAAAGCACCATAGTAGAACACAGAAGAAGCTTCTATGTTGAAGTAATAGCCAGTAAGAAGTAGTACAATTGAAGTTTTAGTTGTCGATTATTCACTTTTTAGCCTGCTTTGGTGGCTTGGACATGACCTAGGACCTTAAGATTTTGCATGAAAGGAGGACTAGCAGCCGCGTTGCATGGGAGAAAGTGAAAAGTGTTCATATGTAGTAAAAACCTGAGAAATCCGTCCGTTTTCGTCATTTGGTATCGAATCGACTTAAAGCCAGTTCGTCACATTGGCCGCTCTTCTCTCTGAAACGGTTACATTTATAGTCTGCAAAGCTATGTCGCGTGCTGCGGTATGCGGAAACTCTAAAAGCACCATAGTAGAACACAGAAGAAGCTTCTATGTTGAAGTAATAGCCAGTAAGAAGTAGTACAATTGAAGTTTTAGTTGTCGATTATTCACTTTTTGGCCTGCTTTGGTGGCTTGGACATGACCTAGGACCTTAAGATTTTGCATGAAAGGAGGACTTGCACCCGCGTTGCAAGGGAGAATGTGAAAAGTGTTCATATGTAGTAAAAACCTGAGAAATCCGTCCGTTTTCCTCATTTGCTATCGAATCGGCTTAAAGCCAGATCGTCACATTGGTCGTTCTTCTCTCTGAGACGGTTACATTTATCGTCTGCAAAGCTATGTCGCGTGCTGCGGTATGCGGAGACACTGATAGCACCATAGTAGAGCACAGAAGAAGCTTCTAATTTGAAGCAATAGCCAGTAAGAAGTAGTACAATTCAAGTTTTAGTTGTCGATTATTCACTTTTTAGCCGGCTTTGGTGGCTTGGACATCACCTAGGACCTTAAGATTTTGCGTGAAAGGAGGACTTGCAGCCGCGTTGCATGGGAGAAAGTGAAAAGTGTTCATATGTAGTAAAAACCTGAGAAATCCGTCCGTTTTCGTCATTTGTTATCGAATCGACTTAAAGCCAGATCGTCACATTGGCCGCTCTTCTCTCTGAAACGGTTACATTTATAGTCTGCAAAGCTATGTCGCGTGCTGCAGTATGCGGAAACACTAAAAGCACCATAGTAGAACACAGAAGAAGCTTCTATGTTGAAGTAATAGACAGTAAGAAGTAGTACAATTGAAGTTTTAGTTGTCGATTATTCACTTTTTGGCCTGCTTTGGTGGCTTGGACATGACCTAGGTCCTTAAGATTTTGCATGAAAGGAGGACTAGCAGCCGCGTTGCACGGGAGAATGTGAAAAGTGTTCATATGTAGTAAAAACCTTAGAAATCCGTCCGTTTTCGTCATTTGTTATCGAATCGACTTAAACCCAGATCGTCACATTGGCCGTTCTTCTCTCTGAAACGGTTACATTTATCGTCTGCAAAGCTATGTCGCGTGCTGCAGTATACCGAAACACTAAAAGCACCATAGTAGAACACAGAAGAAGCTTCTAATTTGAAGTAATAGCCAGTAAGAAGTAGTACAATTCAAGTTTTAGTTGTCGATTAACCACTTTTTAGCCGGCTTTGGTGGCTTGGACATGACCTAGGACCTTAAGATTTTGCATGAAAGGAGGAGTAGCAGCCGCGTTGCCCGCGAGAATGTGAAAAGTGTTCATATGTAGTAAAAACCTGAGAAATCCGTCCGCTTTCGTCATTTGTTATCGAATCGACTTAAAGACAGATCGTCACATTGGCCGCTTTTCTCTCTGAGACGGTTACATTTATCGTCTGCAAAGCTATGTCACGTACTGCGGTATGCGGAGACACTAAAAGTACCATAGTAGAACACAGAAGAAGCTTCTAAGTTGAAGCAATAGCCAGTAAGAAGTAGTACAATTCAAGTTTTAGTTATCGATTATTCACTTTTTAGCAGGCTTTGGTGGCTTGGACATCACCTAGGACCTTAAGATTTTGCATGAAAGGAGGACTTGCACCCGCGTTGCAAGGGAGAATGTGAAAAGTGTTCATATGTAGTAAAAACCTGAGAAATCAGTCCGTTTTCGTCATTTGTTATCGAATCGACTTAAAGCCAGATCGTCACATTGGCCGCTCTTCTCTCTGAAACGGTTACATTTATCGTCTGCAAAGCTATGTCGCGTGCTGCGGTATGCGGAAACACTAAATAAACCATAGTAGAACACAGAATAAGCTTCTATGTTGAAGTAATAGCCAGTAAGAAGTAGTACAATTCAAGTTTTAGTTGTCGATTATTCACTTTTTAGCCGGCTTTGGTGGATTGGACATGACCTAGGACTTTAAGGTGTTGCATGAAAGGAGGACTAGCAGCCGCGTTGCATGGGAGAATGTGAAAAGTGTTCATATGTAGTAAAAACCTGAGAAATCAGTCCGTTTTCGTCATTTGTTATCGAATCGACTTAAAGCCAGATCGTCACATTGGCCGCTTTCCTCTCTGAGACGGTTACATTTATCGTCTGCAAAGCTATGTCGCGTGCTGCGGTATGCGGAGACACTAAAAGCACCATAGTAGAGCACAGAAGAAGCTTCTAAGTTGAAGTAATAGCCAGTAAGAAGTAGTACAATTCAAGTTTTAGTTATCGATTATTCATTTTTTAGCCGTCTTTGGTGGCTTGGACATGACCTAGGACCTTAAGATTTTGCATGGAATGAGGAGTAGCAGCCGCGTTGCCCGCGAGAATGTGAAAAGTGTTCATATGTAGTAAAAACCTGAGAAATCCGTCCGTTTTCGTCATTTGTTATCGAATCGACTTAAAGCCAGATCGTCACATTGGCCGCTCTTCTCTCTGAAACGGTTACATTTATCGTTTGCAAAGCTATGTCGCGTGCTGCGGTATGCGGAAACACTAAAAGCACCATAGTAGAACACAGAAGAAGCTTCTATGTTGAAGTAATAGCCAGTAAGAAGCAGTACAATTGAAGTTTCAGTTGTCGATTATTCACTTTTTAGCCTGCTTTGGTGGCTTGGACATGACCTAGGACCTTAAGATTTTGCATGAAAGGAGGACTAGCAGCCGCGTTGCATGGGAGAAAGTGAATAGTGTTCATATGTAGTAAAAACCTGAGAAATCCGTCCGTTTTCGTCATTTGTTATCGAATCGACTTAAAGCCAGTTCGTCACATTGGCCGCTCTTCTCTCTGAAACGGTTACATTTATCGTCTGCAAAGCTATGTCGCGTGCTGCGGTATGCGGAAACACTAAAAGCACCATAGTAGAACACAGAAGAAGCTTCTATGTTGAAGTAATAGCCAGTAAGAAGTAGTATAATTGAAGTTTTAGTTGTCGATTATTCACTTTTTAGCCTGCTTTGGTGGCTTGGACATGACCTAGGACCTTAAGATTTTGCATGAAAGGAGGACTAGCAGCCGCGTTGCACGGGAGAATGTGAAAAGTGTTCATATGTAGTAAAAACCTGATAAATCCGTCCATTTTCGTCATTTGTTATCGAATCGACTTAAAGCCAGATCGTCACATTGGCCGTTCTTCTCTCTGAAACGGTTACATTTATCGTCTGCAAAGCTTTGTCACGTGCTGCGGTATGCGGAGACACTAAAAGCACCATAGTAGAACACAGAAGAAGCTTCTAATTTGAAGCAATAGCCAGTAAGAAGTAGTACAATTCAAGTTTTAGTTATCGATTATTCACTTTTTAGCCGTCTTTGGTGGCTTGGACATCACCTAGGACCTTAAGATTTTGCATGAAAGGAGGACTTGCACCCGCGTTGCAAGGGAGAATGTGAAAAGTGTTCATATGTAGTAAAAACCTAAGAAATCCGTCCGTTTTCGTCATTTGTTATCGAATCGACTTAAAGCCAGATCGTCACATTGGCCGCTCTTCTCTCTGAAACGGTTACATTTATCGTCTGCAAAGCTATGTCACGTGCTGCGGTATGCGGAGACACTAAAAGTACCATAGTAGAACACAGAAGAAGCTTCTAAGTTGAAGCAATAGCCAGTAAGAAGTAGTACAATTCAAGTTTTAGTTATCGATTATTCACTTTTTAGCCGGCTTTGGTGGCTTGGACATCACCTAGGACCTTACGATTTTGCATGAAAGGAGGACTTGCACCCGCGTTGCAAGGGAGAATGTGAAAAGTGTTCATATGTAGTAAAAACCTGAGAAATCACTCCGTTTTCGTCATTTGTTATCGAATCGACTTAAAGCCAGATCGTCACATTGGCCCCTTTTCTCTCTGAGACGGTTACATTTATCGTCTGCAAAGCTATGTCGCGTGCTGCGGTATGCGGAGACACTAAAAGCACCATAGTAGAGCACAGAAGAGGCTTCTAAGTTGAAGTAATAGCCAGTAAGAAGTAGTACAATTCAAGTTTTAGTTATCGATTATTCACTTTTTAGCCGTCTTTGGTGGCTTGGACATGACCTAGGACCTTAAGATTTTGCATGAAAGGAGGAGTAGCAGCCGCGTTGCCCGTGAGAATGTGAAAAGTGTTCATATGTAGTAAAAACCTGAGAAATCCGTCCGCTTTCGTCACTTGTTATCGAATCGACTTAAAGTCAGATCGTCACATTGGCCGCTTTTCTCTCTGAGACGGTTACATTTATCGTATGCAAAGCTATGTCGCGTGCTGCGGTATGCGGAGACACTAAAAGCACCATAGTAGAACACAGAAGAAGCTTCTAAGTTGAAGCAATAGCCAGTAAGAAGTAGTACAATTCAAGTTTTAGTTGTCGATTATTCACTTTTTAGCCGGCTTTGGTGGCTTGGGCATGACCTAGGACCTTAAGATTTTGCATGAAAGGAGGACTAGCAGCCGCGTTGCACGGGAGAATGTGAAAAGTGTTCATATGCAGTAAAAACCTGAGAAATCCGTCCGTTTTCGTCATTTGTTATCAAATCGACTTAAAGCCAGATCGTCACATTGGCCGCTCTTCTCTCTGAAACGGTTACATTTATCGTCTGCAAAGCTATGTCGCGTGCTGCGGTAGGCGGAAACACTAAAATCACCATAGTAGAACACAGAAGAAGCTTCTATGTTGAAGTAATAGACAGTAAGAAGTAGTACAATTCAAGTTTTAGTTGTCGATTATTCACTTTTTAGCCGGCTTTGGTGGCTTGGACATGACCTAGGACCTTAAGATTTTGCATGAAAGGAGGAGTAGCAGCCGCGTTGCCCGCGGGAATGTGAAAAGTGTTCATATGTAGTAAAAACCTGAGAAATCAGTCCGTTTTCGTCATTTGTTATCGAATCGACTTAAAGCCAGATCGTCACATTGGCCGCTCTTCTCTCTGACACGGTTACATTTATCGTCTGCAAAGCTATGTCGCGTGCTGCGGTATGCGGAAACTCTAAAAGCACCATAGTAGAACACAGAATAAGCTTCTATGTTGAAGTAATAACCAGTAAGAAGCAGTACAATTGAAGTTTTAGTTGTCGATTATTCACTTTTTAGCCTGCTTTGGTGGCTTGGACATGGCCTAGGACCTTAAGATTTTGCATGAAAGGAGGACTAGCAGCCGCGTTGCATGGGAGAAAGTGAAAAGTGTTCATATGTAGTAAAAACCTGAGAAATCAGTCCGTTTTCGTCATTTGTTATCGAATCGACTTAAAGCCAGTTCGTCATATTGGCCGCTCTTCTCTCTGAAACGGTTACATTTATCGTCTGCAAAGCTATGTCGCGTGCTGCGGTATGCGGAAACACTAAAAGCACCATAGTAGAACACAGAAGAAGCTTCTATGTTGAAGTAATAGCCAGTAAGAAGTAGTATAGTTGAAGTTTTAGTTATCGATTATTCACTTTTTAGCCGGCTTTGGTGGCTTGGACATCACCTAGGACCTTAAGATTTTGCATGAAAGGAGGACTTGCACCCGCGTTGCAAGGGAGAATGTGAAAAATGTTCATATGTAGTAAAAACCTGAGAAATCCGTCCGTTTTCGTCATTTGTTATCGAATCGACTTAAAGCCAGATCGTCACATTGGCCGCTCTTCTCTCTGAAACGGTTACATTTATCGTCTGCAAAGCTATGTCGCGTGCTGCGGTATGCGGAAACACTAAAAGCACCATAGTAGAACACAGAAGAAGCTTCTATGTTGAAGTAATAGCCAGTAACAAGTAGTACAATTCAAGTTTTAGTTGTCGATTATTCACTTTTTAGCCGGCTTTGGTGGATTGGACATGACCTAGGACTTTAAGATGTTGCATGAAAGGAGGACTAGCAGCCGCGTTGCATGGGAGAATGTGAAAAGTGTTCATATATGTAGTAAAAACCTGAGAAATCAGTCCGTTTTCGTCATTTGTTATCGAATCGACTTAAAGCCAGATCGTCACATTGGCCGCTTTTCTCTCTGAGACGGTTACATTTATCGTCTGCAAAGCTATGTCGCGTTCTGCGGTATGCGGAGACACTAAAAGCACCATAGTAGAGCACAGAAGAAGCTTCTAAGTTGAAGTAATAGCCAGTAAGAAGTAGTACAATTCAAGTTTTAGTTATCGATTATTCACTTTTTAGCCGTCTTTGGTGGCTTGGACATGACCTAGGACCTTAAGATTTTGCATGAAAGGAGGAGTAGCAGCCGCGTTGCCCGCGAGAATGTGAAAAATGTTCATATGTAGTAAAAACCTGAGAAATCCGTCCGCTTTCGTCACTTGTTATCGAATCGACTTAAAGTCAGATCGTCACATTGGCCGCTTTTCTCTCTGAGACGGTTACATTTATCGTATGCAAAGCTATGTCGCGTGCTGCGGTATGCGGAGACACTAAAACCACCATAGTAGAACACAGAAGAAGCTTCTAAGTTTAAGCAATAGCCAGTAAGAAGTAGTACAATTCAAGTTTTAGTTGTCGATTATTCACTTTTTAGCCGGCTTTGGTGGATTGGGCATGACCTAGGACCTTAAGATTTTGCATGAAAGGAGGACTAGCAGCCGCGTTGCACGGGAGAATGTGAAAAGTGTTCATATGCAGTAAAAACCTGAGAAATCCGTCCGTTTTCGTCATTTGTTATCAAATCGACTTAAAGCCAGATCGTCCCATTGGCCGCTCTTCTTTCTGAAACGGTTACATTTATCGTCTGCAAAGCTATGTCGCGTGCTGCGGTATGCGGAAACACTAAAATCACCATAGTAGAACACAGAAGAAGCTTCTATGTTGAAGTAATAGACAGTAAGAAGTAGTACAATTCAAGTTTTAGTTGTCGATTATTCACTTTTTAGCCGGCTTTGGTGGCTTGGACATCACCTAGGACCTTAAAATTTTGCGTGAAAGGAGGACTTGCAGCCGCGTTGCAAGGCAGAATATGAAAAGTGTTCATATGTAGTAAAAACCTGAGAAATCCGTCCGTTTTCGTCATTTGTTATCGAATCGACTTAAAGCCAGATCGTCACATTGGCCGCTTTTCTCTCTGAAACGGTTACATTTATCGTCTGCAAAGCTATGTCGCGTGCTGCGGTATGCGGAAACACTAAAAGCACCATAGTAGAACACAGAAGAAGCTTCTATGTTGAAGTAATAGCCAGTAAGAAGTAGTACAATTGAAGTTTTAGTTGTCGATTATTCACTTTTTAGCCTGCTTTGGTGGCTTGGACATGACCTAGGACCTTAAGATTTTGCATGAAAGGAGGACTAGCAGCCGCGTTCCACGGGAGAATGTGAAAAGTGTTCATATGTAATAAAAACCTGATAAATCCGTCCGTTTTCGTCATTTGTTATCGAATCGACATAAAGCCAGATCGTCACATTGGCCGTTCTTCTCTCTGAAACGGTTACATTTATCGTCTGCAAAGCTATGTCGCGTGCTGCAGTACACCGAAACACTAAAAGCACCATAGTAGAACACAGAAGAAGCTTCTATGTTGAAGTAATAGCCAGTAAGAAGTAGTACAATTCAAGTTTTAGTTGTCGATTATTCACCTTTTAGCCGGCTTTGGTGGATTGGACGTGACCTAGGACTTTAAGATGTTGCATGAAAGGAGGACTAGCAGCCGCGTTGCATGGGAGAATGTGAAAAGTGTTCATATGTAGTAAAAACCTGAGAAATCAGTCCGTTTTCATCATTTGTTATCGAATCTACTTAAAGCCAGATCGTCACATTGGCCGCTTTTCTCTCTGAGACGGTTACATTTATCGTATGCAAAGCTATGTCGCGTGCTGCCGTATGCGGAGACACTAAAAGCACCATAGTAGAACACAGGTGAAGCTTCTACGTTGAAGCAATAGCCAGTAAGAAGTAGTACAATTCAAGTTTTAGTTGTCGATTATTCACTTTTTAGCCGGCTTTGGTGGCTTGGACATCACCTAGGACCTTAAGATTTTGCGTGAAAGGAGGACTTGCAGCCGCGTTGCAAGGGAGAATGTGAAAAGTGTTCATATGTAGTAAAAACCTTAGAAATCCGTCCGTTTTCGTCATTTGTTATCGAATCGACTTAAAGCCAGATCGTCACATTGGCCGCTCTTCTCTCTGAAACGGTTACATTTATCGTCTGCAAAGCTATGTCGCGTGCTGCGGTATGCGGAAACACTAAAAGCACTATAGTAGAACACAGAAGAAGCTTCTATGTTGAAGTAATAGCCAGTAAGAAGCAGTACAATTGAAGTTTCAGTTGTCGATTATTCACTTTTTAGCCTGCTTTGGTGGCTTGGACATGACCTAGGACCTTAAGATTTTGCATGAAAGGAGGACTAGCAGCCGCGTTGCATGGGAGAAAGTGAATCGTGTTCATATGTAGTAAAAACCTGAGAAATCCGTCCGTTTTCGTCATTTGTTATCGAATCGACTTAAAGCCAGTTCGTCACATTGGCCGCTCTTCTCTCTGAAACGGTTACATTTATCGTCTGCAAAGCTATGTCGCGTGCTGCGGTATGCGGAAACACCAAAAACCACCATAGTAGAACACAGAAGAAGCTTCTATGTTGAAGTAATAGCCAGTAAGAAGTAGTATAATTGAAGTTTTAGTTGTCGATTATTCACTTTTTAGCCTGCTTTGGTGGCTTGGACATGACCTAGGACCTTAAGATTTTGCATGAAAGGAGGACTAGCAGCCGCGTTGCACGGGAGAATGTGAAAAGTGTTCATATGTAGTAAAAGCCTGATAAATCCGTCCATTTTCGTCATTTGTTATCGAATCGACTTAAAGCCAGATCGTCACATTGGCCGTTCTTCTCTCAGAAACGGTTACATTTATTGTCTGCAAAGCTATGTCACGTGCTGCGGTATGCGGAGACACTAAAAGTACCATAGTAGAACACAGAAGAAGCTTCTAAGTTGAAGCAATAGCCAGTAAGAAGTAGTACAATTCAAGTTTTAGTTATCGATTATTCACTTTTTAGCCGGCTTTGGTGGCTTGGACATCACCTAGGACCTTAAGATTTTGCATGAAAGGAGGACTTGCACCCGCGTTGCAAGGGAGAATGTGAAAAGTGTTCATATGTAGTAAAAACCTGAGAAATCACTCCTTTTCGTCATTTGTTATCGAATCGACTTAAAGCCAGATCGTCACATTGGCCCCTTTTCTCTCTGAGACGGTTACATTTATCGTCTGCAAAGCTATGTCGCGTGCTGCGGTATGCGGAGACACTAAAAGCACCATAGTAGAGCACAGAAGAAGCTTCTAAGTTGAAGTAATAGCCAGTAAGAAGTAGTACAATTCAAGTTTTAGTTATCGATTATTCACTTTTTAGCCGTCTTTGGTGGCTTGGACATGACCTAGGACCTTAAGATTTTGCATGAAAGGAGGAGTAGCAGCCGCGTTGCCCGCGAGAATGTGAAAAGTGTTCATATGTAGTAAAAACCTGAGAAATCCGTCCGCTTTCGTCACTTGTTATCGAATCGACTTAAAGTCAGATCGTCACATTGGCCGCTTTTCTCTCTGAGACGGTTACATTTATCGTATGCAAAGCTATGTCGCGTGCTGCGGTATGCGGAGACACTAAAAGCACCATAGTAGAACACAGAAGAAGCTTCTAAGTTGAAGCAATAGCCAGTAAGAAGTAGTACAATTCAAGTTTTAGTTGTCGATTATTCACTTTTTAGCCGGCTTTGGTGGCTTGGGCATGACCTAGGACCTTAAGATTTTGCATGAAAGGAGGACTAGCAGCCGCGTTGCACGGGAGAATGTGAAAAGTGTTCATATGTAATAAAAACCTGATAAATCCGTCCGTTTTCGTCATTTGTTATCGAATCGACATAAAGCCAGATCGTCACATTGGCCGTTCTTCTCTCTGAAACGGTTACATTTATCGTCTGCAAAGCTATGTCGCGTGCTGCAGTACACCGAAACACTAAAAGCACCATAGTAGAACACAGAAGAAGCTTCTATGTTGAAGTAATAGCCAGTAAGAAGTAGTACAATTCAAGTTTTAGTTGTCGATTATTCACCTTTTAGCCGGCTTTGGTGGATTGGACGTGACCTAGGACTTTAAGATGTTGCATGAAAGGAGGACTAGCAGCCGCGTTGCATGGGAGAATGTGAAAAGTGTTCATATGTAGTAAAAACCTGAGAAATCAGTCCGTTTTCATCATTTGTTATCGAATCTACTTAAAGCCAGATCGTCACATTGGCCGCTTTTCTCTCTGAGACGGTTACATTTATCGTATGCAAAGCTATGTCGCGTGCTGCCGTATGCGGAGACACTAAAAGCACCATAGTAGAACACAGGTGAAGCTTCTACGTTGAAGCAATAGCCAGTAAGAAGTAGTACAATTCAAGTTTTAGTTGTCGATTATTCACTTTTTAGCCGGCTTTGGTGGCTTGGACATCACCTAGGACCTTAAGATTTTGCGTGAAAGGAGGACTTGCAGCCGCGTTGCAAGGGAGAATGTGAAAAGTGTTCATATGTAGTAAAAACCTTAGAAATCCGTCCGTTTTCGTCATTTGTTATCGAATCGACTTAAAGCCAGATCGTCACATTGGCCGCTCTTCTCTCTGAAACGGTTACATTTATCGTCTGCAAAGCTATGTCGCGTGCTGCGGTATGCGGAAACACTAAAAGCACTATAGTAGAACACAGAAGAAGCTTCTATGTTGAAGTAATAGCCAGTAAGAAGCAGTACAATTGAAGTTTCAGTTGTCGATTATTCACTTTTTAGCCTGCTTTGGTGGCTTGGACATGACCTAGGACCTTAAGATTTTGCATGAAAGGAGGACTAGCAGCCGCGTTGCATGGGAGAAAGTGAATCGTGTTCATATGTAGTAAAAACCTGAGAAATCCGTCCGTTTTCGTCATTTGTTATCGAATCGACTTAAAGCCAGTTCGTCACATTGGCCGCTCTTCTCTCTGAAACGGTTACATTTATCGTCTGCAAAGCTATGTCGCGTGCTGCGGTATGCGGAAACACTAAAAGCACCATAGTAGAACACAGAAGAAGCTTCTATGTTGAAGTAATAGCCAGTAAGAAGTAGTATAATTGAAGTTTTAGTTGTCGATTATTCACTTTTTAGCCTGCTTTGGTGGCTTGGACATGACCTAGGACCTTAAGATTTTGCATGAAAGGAGGACTAGCAGCCGCGTTGCACGGGAGAATGTGAAAAGTGTTCATATGTAGTAAAAACCTGATAAATCCGTCCATTTTCGTCATTTGTTATCGAATCGACTTAAAGCCAGATCGTCACATTGGCCGTTCTTCTCTCAGAAACGGTTACATTTATTGTCTGCAAAGCTATGTCACGTGCTGCGGTATGCGGAGACACTAAAAGCACCATAGTAGAACACAGAAGAAGCTTCTAAGTTGAAGCAATAGCCAGTAAGAAGTAGTACAATTCAAGTTTTAGTTATCGATTATTCACTTTTTAGCCGTCTTTGGTGGCTTGGACATCACCTAGGACCTTAAGATTTTGCATGAATGGAGGACTTGCACCCGCGTTGCAAGGGAGAATGTGAAAAGTGTTCATATGTAGTAAAAACCTAAGAAATCCGTCCGTTTTCGTCATTTGTTATCGAATCGACTTAAAGCCAGATCGTCACATTGGCCGCTCTTCTCTCTGAAACGGTTACATTTATCGTATGCAAAGCTATGTCACGTGCTGCGGTATGCGGAGACACTAAAAGTACCATAGTAGAACACAGAAGAAGCTTCTAAGTTGAAGCAATAGCCAGTAAGAAGTAGTACAATTCAAGTTTTAGTTATCGATTATTCACTTTTTAGCCGGCTTTGGTGGCTTGGACATCACCTAGGACCTTAAGATTTTGCATGAAAGGAGGACTTGCACCCGCGTTGCAAGGGAGAATGTGAAAAGTGTTCATATGTAGTAAAAACCTGAGAAATCACTCCTTTTCGTCATTTGTTATCGAATCGACTTAAAGCCAGATCGTCACATTGGCCCCTTTTCTCTCTGAGACGGTTACATTTATCGTCTGCAAGGCTATGTCGCGTGCTGCGGTATGCGGAGACACTAAAAGCACCATAGTAGAGCACAGAAGAAGCTTCTAAGTTGAAGTAATAGCCAGTAAGAAGTAGTACAATTCAAGTTTTAGTTATCGATTATTCACTTTTTAGCCGTCTTTGGTGGCTTGGACATGACCTAGGACCTTAAGATTTTGCATGAAAGGAGGAGTAGCAGCCGCGTTGCCCGCGAGAATGTGAAAAGTGTTCATATGTAGTAAAAACCTGAGAAATCCGTCCGCTTTCGTCACTTGTTATCGAATCGACTTAAAGTCAGATCGTCACATTGGCCGCTTTTCTCTCTGAGACGGTTACATTTATCGTATGCAAAGCTATGTCGCGTGCTGCGGTATGCGGAGACACTAAAAGCACCATAGTAGAACACAGAAGAAGCTTCTAAGTTGAAGCAATAGCCAGTAAGAAGTAGTACAATTCAAGTTTTAGTTGTCGATTATTCACTTTTTAGCCGGCTTTGGTGGCTTGGGCATGACCTAGGACCTTAAGATTTTGCATGAAAGGAGGACTAGCAGCCGCGTTGCACGGGAGAATGTGAAAAGTGTTCATATGCAGTAAAAACCTGAGAAATCCGTCCGTTTTCGTCATTTGTTATCAAATCGACTTAAAGCCAGATCGTCACATTGGCCGCTCTTCTCTCTGAAACGGTTACATTTATCGTCTGCAAAGCTATGTCGCGTGCTGCGGTAGGCGGAAACACTAAAATCACCATAGTAGAACACAGAAGAAGCTTCTATGTTGAAGTAATAGACAGTAAGAAGTAGTACAATTCAAGTTTTAGTTGTCGATTATTCACTTTTTAGCCGGCTTTGGTGGCTTGGACATGACCTAGGACCTTAAGATTTTGCATGAAAGGAGGAGTAGCAGCCGCGTTGCCCGCGGGAATGTGAAAAGTGTTCATATGTAGTAAAAACCTGAGAAATCAGTCCGTTTTCGTCATTTGTTATCGAATCGACTTAAAGCCAGATCGTCACATTGGCCGCTCTTCTCTCTGACACGGTTACATTTATCGTCTGCAAAGCTATGTCGCGTGCTGCGGTATGCGGAAACTCTAAAAGCATAATAGTAGAACACAGAATAAGCTTCTATGTTGAAGTAATAGCCAGTAAGAAGCAGTACAATTGAAGTTTTAGTTGTCGATTATTCACTTTTTAGCCTGCTTTGGTGGCTTGGACATGGCCTAGGACCTTAAGATTTTGCATGAAAGGAGGACTAGCAGCCGCGTTGCATGGGAGAAAGTGAAAAGTGTTCATATGTAGTAAAAACCTGAGAAATCAGTCCGTTTTCGTCATTTGTTATCGAATCGACTTAAAGCCAGTTCGTCACATTGGCCGCTCTTCTCTCTGAAACGGTTACATTTATCGTCTGCAAAGCTATGTCGCGTGCTGCGGTATGCGGAAACACTAAAAGCACCATAGTAGAACACAGAAGAAGCTTCTATGTTGAAGTAATAGCCAGTAAGAAGTAGTATAATTGAAGTTTTAGTTATCGATTATTCACTTTTTAGCCGGCTTTGGTGGCTTGGACATCACCTAGGACCTTAAGATTTTGCATGAAAGGAGGACTTGCACCCGCGTTGCAAGGGAGAATGTGAAAAATGTTCATATGTAGTAAAAACCTGAGAAATCCGTCCGTTTTCGTCATTTGTTATCGAATCGACTTAAAGCCAGATCGTCACATTGGCCGCTCTTCTCTCTGAAACGGTTACATTTATCGTATGCAAAGCTATGTCACGTGCTGCGGTATGCGGAGACACTAAAAGTACCATAGTAGAACACAGAAGAAGCTTCTAAGTTGAAGCAATAGCCAGTAAGAAGTAGTACAATTCAAGTTTTAGTTATCGATTATTCACTTTTTAGCCGGCTTTGGTGGCTTGGACATCACCTAGGACCTTAAGATTTTGCATGAAAGGAGGACTTGCACCCGCGTTGCAAGGGAGAATGTGAAAAGTGTTCATATGTAGTAAAAACCTGAGAAATCACTCCTTTTCGTCATTTGTTATCGAATCGACTTAAAGCCAGATCGTCACATTGGCCCCTTTTCTCTCTGAGACGGTTACATTTATCGTCTGCAAAGCTATGTCGCGTGCTGCGGTATGCGGAGACACTAAAAGCACCATAGTAGAGCACAGAAGAAGCTTCTAAGTTGAAGTAATAGCCAGTAAGAAGTAGTACAATTCAAGTTTTAGTTATCGATTATTCACTTTTTAGCCGTCTTTGGTGGCTTGGACATGACCTAGGACCTTAAGATTTTGCATGAAAGGAGGAGTAGCAGCCGCGTTGCCCGCGAGAATGTGAAAAGTGTTCATATGTAGTAAAAACCTGAGAAATCCGTCCGCTTTCGTCACTTGTTATCGAATCGACTTAAAGTCAGATCGTCACATTGGCCGCTTTTCTCTCTGAGACGGTTACATTTATCGTATGCAAAGCTATGTCGCGTGCTGCGGTATGCGGAGACACTAAAAGCACCATAGTAGAACACAGAAGAAGCTTCTAAGTTGAAGCAATAGCCAGTAAGAAGTAGTACAATTCAAGTTTTAGTTGTCGATTATTCACTTTTTAGCCGGCTTTGGTGGCTTGGGCATGACCTAGGACCTTAAGATTTTGCATGAAAGGAGGACTAGCAGCCGCGTTGCACGAGAGAATGTGAAAAGTGTTCATATGCAGTAAAAACCTGAGAAATCCGTCCGTTTTCGTCATTTGTTATCAAATCGACTTAAAGCCAGATCGTCACATTGGCCGCTCTTCTCTCTGAAACGGTTACATTTATCGTCTGCAAAGCTATGTCGCGTGCTGCGGTAGGCGGAAACACTAAAATCACCATAGTAGAACACAGAAGAAGCTTCTATGTTGAAGTAATAGACAGTAAGAAGTAGTACAATTCAAGTTTTAGTTGTCGATTATTCACTTTTTAGCCGGCTTTGGTGGCTTGGACATGACCTAGGACCTTAAGATTTTGCATGAAAGGAGGAGTAGCAGCCGCGTTGCCCGCGGGAATGTGAAAAGTGTTCATATGTAGTAAAAACCTGAGAAATCAGTCCGTTTTCGTCATTTGTTATCGAATCGACTTAAAGCCAGATCGTCACATTGGCCGCTCTTCTCTCTGACACGGTTACATTTATCGTCTGCAAAGCTATGTCGCGTGCTGCGGTATGCGGAAACTCTAAAAGCACCATAGTAGAACACAGAATAAGCTTCTATGTTGAAGTAATAGCCAGTAAGAAGCAGTACAATTGAAGTTTTAGTTGTCGATTATTCACTTTTTAGCCTGCTTTGGTGGCTTGGACATGGCCTAGGACCTTAAGATTTTGCATGAAAGGAGGACTAGCAGCCGCGTTGCATGGGAGAAAGTGAAAAGTGTTCATATGTAGTAAAAACCTGAGAAATCAGTCCGTTTTCGTCATTTGTTATCGAATCGACTTAAAGCCAGTTCGTCACATTGGCCGCTCTTCTCTCTGAAACGGTTACATTTATCGTCTGCAAAGCTATGTCGCGTGCTGCGGTATGCGGAAACACTAAAAGCACCATAGTAGAACACAGAAGAAGCTTCTATGTTGAAGTAATAGCCAGTAAGAAGTAGTATAATTGAAGTTTTAGTTATCGATTATTCACTTTTTAGCCGGCTTTGGTGGCTTGGACATGACCTAGGACCTTAAGATTTTGCATGAAAGGAGGACTTGCACCCGCGTTGCAAGGGAGAATGTGAAAAATGTTCATATGTAGTAAAAACCTGAGAAATCCGTCCGTTTTCGTCATTTGTTATCGAATCGACTTAAAGCCAGATCGTCACATTGGCCGCTCTTCTCTCTGAAACGGTTACATTTATCGTCTGCAAAGCTATGTCGCGTGCTGCGGTATGCGGAAACACTAAAAGCACCATAGTAGAACACAGAAGAAGCTTCTATGTTGAAGTAATAGCCAGTAACAAGTAGTACAATTCAAGTTTTAGATGTCGATTATTCCCTTTTTAGCCGGCTTTGGTGGATTGGACATGACCTAGGACTTTAAGATGTTGCATGAAAGGAGGACTAGCAGCCGCGTTGCATGGGAGAATGTGAAAAGTGTTCATATATGTAGTAAAAACCTGAGAAATCAGTCCGTTTTCGTCATTTGTTATCGAATCGACTTAAAGCCAGATCGTCACATTGGCCGCTTTTCTCTCTGAGACGGTTACATTTATCGTCTGCAAAGCTATGTCGCGTTCTGCGGTATGCGGAGACACTAAAAGCACCATAGTAGAGCACAGAAGAAGCTTCTAAGTTGAAGTAATAGCCAGTAAGAAGTAGAACAATTCAAGTTTTAGTTATCGATTATTCACTTTTTAGCCGTCTTTGGTGGCTTGGACATGACCTAGGACCTTAAGATTTTGCATGAAAGGAGGAGTAGCAGCCGCGTTGCCCGCGAGAATGTGAAAAATGTTCATATGTAGTAAAAACCTGAGAAATCCGTCCGCTTTCGTCACTTGTTATCGAATCGACTTAAAGTCAGATCGTCACATTGGCCGCTTTTCTCTCTGAGACGGTTACATTTATCGTATGCAAAGCTATGTCGCGTGCTGCGGTATGCGGAGACACTAAAACCACCATAGTAGAACACAGAAGAAGCTTCTAAGTTTAAGCAATAGCCAGTAAGAAGTAGTACAATTCAAGTTTTAGTTGTCGATTATTCACTTTTTAGCCGGCTTTGGTGGATTGGGCATGACCTAGGACCTTAAGATTTTGCATGAAAGGAGGACTAGCAGCCGCGTTGCACGGGAGAATGTGAAAAGTGTTCATATGCAGTAAAAACCTGAGAAATCCGTCCGTTTTCGTCATTTGTTATCAAATCGACTTAAAGCCAGATCGTCACATTGGCCGCTTTTCTCTCTGAAACGGTTACATTTATCGTCTGCAAAGCTATGTCGCGTGCTGCGGTATGCGGAAACACTAAAAGCACCATAGTAGAACACAGAAGAAGCTTCTATGTTGAAGTAATAGCCAGTAAGAAGTAGTACAATTGAAGTTTTAGTTGTCGATTATTCACTTTTTAGCCGGCTTTGGTGGCTTGGGCATGACCTAGGACCTTAAGATTTTGCATGAAAGGAGGACTAGCAGCCGCGTTGCACGGGAGAATGTGAAAAGTGTTCATATGCAGTAAAAACCTGAGAAATCCGTCCGTTTTCGTCATTTGTTATCAAATCGACTTAAAGCCAGATCGTCACATTGGCCGCTCTTCTCTCTGAAACGGTTACATTTATCGTCTGCAAAGCTATGTCGCGTGCTGCGGTAGGCGGAAACACTAAAAGCACCATAGTAGAACACAGAAGAAGCTTCTATGTTGAAGTAATAGCCAGTAAGAAGCAGTACAATTGAAGTTTTAGTTGTCGATTATTCACTTTTTAGCCTGCTTTGGTGGCTTGGACATGGCCTAGGACCTTAAGATTTTGCATGAAAGGAGGACTAGCAGCCGCGTTGCATGGGAGAAAGTGAAAAGTGTTCATATGTAGTAAAAACCTGAGAAATCAGTCCGTTTTCGTCATTTGTTATCGAATCGACTTAAAGCCAGTTCGTCACATTGGCCGCTCTTCTCTCTGAAACGGTTACATTTATCGTCTGCAAAGCTATGTCGCGTGCTGCGGTATGCGGAAACACTAAAAGCACCATAGTAGAACACAGAAGAAGCTTCTATGTTGAAGTAATAGCCAGTAAGAAGTAGTATAATTGAAGTTTTAGTTATCGATTATTCACTTTTTAGCCGGCTTTGGTGGCTTGGACATCACCTAGGACCTTAAGATTTTGCATGAAAGGAGGACTTGCACCCGCGTTGCAAGGGAGAATGTGAAAAATGTTCATATGTAGTAAAAACCTGAGAAATCCGTCCGTTTTCGTCATTTGTTATCGAATCGACTTAAAGCCAGATCGTCACATTGGCCGCTCTTCTCTCTGAAACGGTTACATTTATCGTCTGCAAAGCTATGTCGCGTGCTGCGGTATGCGGAAACACTAAAAGCACCATAGTAGAACACAGAAGAAGCTTCTATGTTGAAGTAATAGCCAGTAACAAGTAGTACAATTCAAGTTTTAGTTGTCGATTATTCACTTTTTAGCCGGCTTTGGTGGATTGGACATGACCTAGGACTTTAAGATGTTGCATGAAAGGAGGACTAGCAGCCGCGTTGCATGGGAGAATGTGAAAAGTGTTCATATATGTAGTAAAAACCTGAGAAATCAGTCCGTTTTCGTCATTTGTTATCGAATCGACTTAAAGCCAGATCGTCACATTGGCCGCTTTTCTCTCTGAGACGGTTACATTTATCGTCTGCAAAGCTATGTCGCGTTCTGCGGTATGCGGAGACACTAAAAGCACCATAGTAGAGCACAGAAGAAGCTTCTAAGTTGAAGTAATAGCCAGTAAGAAGTAGTACAATTCAAGATTTAGTTATCGATTATTCACTTTTTAGCTGTCTTTGGTGGCTTGGACATGACCTAGGACCTTAAGATTTTGCATGAAAGGAGGAGTAGCAGCCGCGTTGCCCGCGAGAATGTGAAAAATGTTCATATGTAGTAAAAACCTGAGAAATCCGTCCGCTTTCGTCACTTGTTATCGAATCGACTTAAAGTCAGATCGTCACATTGGCCGCTTTTCTCTCTGAGACGGTTACATTTATCGTATGCAAAGCTATGTCGCGTGCTGCGGTATGCGGAGACACTAAAACCACCATAGTAGAACACAGAAGAAGCTTCTAAGTTTAAGCAATAGCCAGTAAGAAGTAGTACAATTCAAGTTTTAGTTGTCGATTATTCACTTTTTAGCCGGCTTTGGTGGATTGGGCATGACCTAGGACCTTAAGATTTTGCATGAAAGGAGGACTAGCAGCCGCGTTGCACGGGAGAATGTGAAAAGTGTTCATATGCAGTAAAAACCTGAGAAATCCGTCCGTTTTCGTCATTTGTTATCAAATCGACTTAAAGCCAGATCGTCACATTGGCCGCTCTTCTCTCTGAAACGGTTACATTTATCGTCTGCAAAGCTATGTCGCGTGCTGCGGTATGCGGAAACACTAAAATCACCATAGTAGAACACAGAAGAAGCTTCTATGTTGAAGTAATAGACAGTAAGAAGTAGTACAATTCAAGTTTTAGTTGTCGATTATTCACTTTTTAGCCGGCTTTGGTGGCTTGGACATCACCTAGGACCTTAAGATTTTGCGTGAAAGGAGGACTTGCAGCCGCGTTGCAAGGCAGAATATGAAAAGTGTTCATATGTAGTAAAAACCTGAGAAATCAGTCCGTTTTCGTCATTTGTTATCGAATCGACTTAAAGCCAGATCGTCACATTGGCCGCTTTTCTCTCTGAAACGGTTACATCTATCGTCTGCAAAGCTATGTCGCGTGCTGCGGTATGCGGAAACACTAAAAGCACCATAGTAGAACACAGAAGAAGCTTCTATGTTGAAGTAATAGCCAGTAAGAAGTAGTACAATTGAAGTTTTAGTTGTCGATTATTCACTTTTTAGCCTGCTTTGGTGGCTTGGACATGACCTAGGACCTTAAGATTTTGCATGAAAGGAGGACTAGCAGCCGCGTTGCACGGGAGAATGTGAAAAGTGTTCATATGTAATAAAAACCTGATAAATCCGTCCGTTTTCGTCATTTGTTATCGAATCGACTTAAAGCCAGATCGTCACATTGGCCGTTCTTCTCTCTGAAACGGTTACATTTATCGTCTGCAAAGCTATGTCGCGTGCTGCAGTACACCGAAACACTAAAAGCACCATAGTTGAACACAGAAGAAGCTTCTATGTTGAAGTAATAGCCAGTAAGAAGTAGTACAATTCAAGTTTTAGTTGTCGATTATTCACCTTTTAGCCGGCTTTGGTGGATTGGACGTGACCTAGGACTTTAAGATGTTGCATGAAAGGAGGACTAGCAGCCGCGTTGCATGGGAGAATGTGAAAAGTGTTCATATGCAGTAAAAACCTGAGAAATCCGTCCGTTTTCGTCATTTGTTATCAAATCGACTTAAAGCCAGATCGTCACATTGGCCGCTCTTCTCTCTGAAACGGTTACATTTATCGTCTGCAAAGCTATGTCGCGTGCTGCGGTAGGCGGAAACACTAAAAGCACCATAGTAGAACACAGAAGAAGCTTCTATGTTGAAGTAATAGCCAGTAAGAAGCAGTACAATTGAAGTTTTAGTTGTCGATTATTCACTTTTTAGCCTGCTTTGGTGGCTTGGACATGGCCTAGGACCTTAAGATTTTGCATGAAAGGAGGACTAGCAGCCGCGTTGCATGGGAGAAAGTGAAATGTGTTCATATGTAGTAAAAACCTGAGAAATCAGTCCGTTTTCGTCATTTGTTATCGAATCGACTTAAAGCCAGTTCGTCACATTGGCCGCTCTTCTCTCTGAAACGGTTACATTTATCGTCTGCAAAGCTATGTCGCGTGCTGCGGTATGCGGAAACACTAAAAGCACCATAGTAGAACACAGAAGAAGCTTCTATGTTGAAGTAATAGCCAGTAAGAAGTAGTATAATTGAAGTTTTAGTTATCGATTATTCACTTTTTAGCCGGCTTTGGTGGCTTGGACATCACCTAGGACCTTAAGATTTTGCATGAAAGGAGGACTTGCACCCGCGTTGCAAGGGAGAATGTGAAAAATGTTCATATGTAGTAAAAACCTGAGAAATCCGTCCGTTTTCGTCATTTGTTATCGAATCGACTTAAAGCCAGATCGTCACATTGGCCGCTCTTCTCTCTGAAACGGTTACATTTATCGTCTGCAAAGCTATGTCGCGTGCTGCGGTATGCGGAAACACTAAAAGCACCATAGTAGAACACAGAAGAAGCTTCTATGTTGAAGTAATAGCCAGTAACAAGTAGTACAATTCAAGTTTTAGTTGTCGATTATTCACTTTTTAGCCGGCTTTGGTGGATTGGACATGACCTAGGACTTTAAGATGTTGCATGAAAGGAGGACTAGCAGCCGCGTTGCATGGGAGAATGTGAAAAGTGTTCATATATGTAGTAAAAACCTGATAAATCCGTCCGTTTTCGTCATTTGTTATCGAATCGACTTAAAGCCAGATCGTCACATTGGCCGCTTTTCTCTCTGAGACGGTTACATTTATCGTCTGCAAAGCTATGTCGCGTTCTGCGGTATGCGGAGACACTAAAAGCACCATAGTAGAGCACAGAAGAAGCTTCTATGTTGAAGTAATAGCCAGTAAGAAGTAGTACAATTGAAGTTTTAGTTGTCGATTATTCACTTTTTAGCCGGCTTTGGTGGCTTGGGCATGACCTAGGACCTTAAGATTTTGCATGAAAGGAGGACTAGCAGCCGCGTTGCACGGGAGAATGTGAAAAGTGTTCATATGCAGTAAAAACCTGAGAAATCCGTCCGTTTTCGTCATTTGTTATCAAATCGACTTAAAGCCAGATCGTCACATTGGCCGCTCTTCTCTCTGAAACGGTTACATTTATCGTCTGCAAAGCTATGTCGCGTGCTGCGGTAGGCGGAAACACTAAAAGCACCATAGTAGAACACAGAAGAAGCTTCTATGTTGAAGTAATAGCCAGTAAGAAGCCGTACAATTGAAGTTTTAGTTCTCGATTATTCACTTTTTAGCCTGCTTTGGTGGCTTGGACATGGCCTAGGACCTTAAGATTTTGCATGAAAGGAGGACTAGCAGCCGCGTTGCATGGGAGAAAGTGAAAAGTGTTCATATGTAGTAAAAACCTGAGAAATCAGTCCGTTTTCGTCATTTGTTATCGAATCGACTTAAAGCCAGTTCGTCACATTGGCCGCTCTTCTCTCTGAAACGGTTACATTTATCGTCTGCAAAGCTATGTCGCGTGCTGCGGTATGCGGAAACACTAAAAGCACCATAGTAGAACACAGAAGAAGCTTCTATGTTGAAGTAATAGCCAGTAAGAAGTAGTATAATTGAAGTTTTAGTTATCGATTATTCACTTTTTAGCCGGCTTTGGTGGCTTGGACATCACCTAGGACCTTAAGATTTTGCATGAAAGGAGGACTTGCACCCGCGTTGCAAGGGAGAATGTGAAAAATGTTCATATGTAGTAAAAACCTGAGAAATCCGTCCGTTTTCGTCATTTGTTATCGAATCGACTTAAAGCCAGATCGTCACATTGGCCGCTCTTCTCTCTGAAACGGTTACATTTATCGTCTGCAAAGCTATGTCGCGTGCTGCGGTATGCGGAAACACTAAAAGCACCATAGTAGAACACAGAAGAAGCTTCTATGTTGAAGTAATAGCCAGTAACAAGTAGTACAATTCAAGTTTTAGTTGTCGATTATTCACTTTTTAGCCGGCTTTGGTGGATTGGACATGACCTAGGACTTTAAGATGTTGCATGAAAGGAGGACTAGCAGCCGCGTTGCATGGGAGAATGTGAAAAGTGTTCATATATGTAGTAAAAACCTGAGAAATCAGTCCGTTTTCGTCATTTGTTATCGAATCGACTTAAAGCCAGATCGTCACATTGGCCGCTTTTCTCTCTGAGACGGTTACATTTATCGTCTGCAAAGCTATGTCGCGTTCTGCGGTATGCGGAGACACTAAAAGCACCATAGTAGAGCACAGAAGAAGCTTCTAAGTTGAAGTAATAGCCAGTAAGAAGTAGTACAATTCAAGTTTTAGCTATCGATTATTCACTTTTTAGCTGTCTTTGGTGGCTTGGACATGACCTAGGACCTTAAGATTTTGCATGAAAGGAGGAGTAGCAGCCGCGTTGCAAGGGAGAATGTGAAAAATGTTCATATGTAGTAAAAACCTGAGAAATCCGTCCGCTTTCGTCACTTGTTATCGAATCGACTTAAAGTCAGATCGTCACATTGGCCGCTTTTCTCTCTGAGACGGTTACATTTATCGTATGCAAAGCTATGTCGCGTGCTGCGGTATGCGGAGACACTAAAACCACCATAGTAGAACACAGAAGAAGCTTCTAAGTTTAAGCAATAGCCAGTAAGAAGTAGTACAATTCAAGTTTTAGTTGTCGATTATTCACTTTTTAGCCGGCTTTGGTGGATTGGGCATGACCTAGGACCTTAAGATTTTGCATGAAAGGAGGACTAGCAGCCGCGTTGCACGGGAGAATGTGAAAAGTGTTCATATGCAGTAAAAACCTGAGAAATCCGTCCGTTTTCGTCATTTGTTATCAAATCGACTTAAAGCCAGATAGTCACATTGGCCGCTCTTCTCTCTGAAACGGTTACATTTATCGTCTGCAAAGCTATGTCGCGTGCTGCGGTATGCGGAAACACTAAAATCACCATAGTAGAACACAGAAGAAGCTTCTATGTTGAAGTAATAGACAGTAAGAAGTAGTACAATTCAAGTTTTAGTTGTCGATTATTCACTTTTTAGCCGGCTTTGGTGGCTTGGACATCACCTAGGACCTTAAGATTTTGCGTGAAAGGAGGACTTGCAGCCGCGTTGCAAGGCAGAATATGAAAAGTGTTCATATGTAGTAAAAACCTGAGAAATCAGTCCGTTTTCGTCATTTGTTATCGAATCGACTTAAAGCCAGATCGTCACATTGGCCGCTTTTCTCTCTGAAACGGTTACATTTATCGTCTGCAAAGCTATGTCGCGTGCTGCGGTATGCGGAAACACTAAAAGCACCATAGTAGAACACAGAAGAAGCTTCTATGTTGAAGTAATAGCCAGTAAGAAGTAGTACAATTGAAGTTTTAGTTGTCGATTATTCACTTTTTAGCCTGCTTTGGTGGCTTGGACATGACCTAGGACCTTAAGATTTTGCATGAAAGGAGGACTAGCAGCCGCGTTGCACGGGAGAATGTGAAAAGTGTTCATATGTAATAAAAACCTGATAAATCCGTCCGTTTTCGTCATTTGTTATCGAATCGACTTAAAGCCAGATCGTCACATTGGCCGTTCTTCTCTCTGAAACGGTTACATTTATCGTCTGCAAAGCTATGTCGCGTGCTGCAGTACACCGAAACACTAAAAGCACCATAGTTGAACACAGAAGAAGCTTCTATGTTGAAGTAATAGCCAGTAAGAAGTAGTACAATTCAAGTTTTAGTTGTCGATTATTCACCTTTTAGCCGGCTTTGGTGGATTGGACGTGACCTAGGACTTTAAGATGTTGCATGAAAGGAGGACTAGCAGCCGCGTTGCATGGGAGAATGTGAAAAGTGTTCATATGTAGTAAAAACCTGAGAAATCAGTCCGTTTTCTTCATTTGTTATCGAATCTACTTAAAGCCAGATCGTCACATTGGCCGCTTTTCTCTCTGAGACGGTTACATTTATCGTATGCAAAGCTATGTCGCGTGCTGCCGTATGCGGAGACACTAAAAGCACCATAGTAGAACACAGGTGAAGCTTCTACGTTGAAGCAATAGCCAGTAAGAAGTAGTACAATTCAAGTTTTAGTTGTCGATTATTCACTTTTTAGCCGGCTTTGGTGGCTTGGACATCACCTAGGACCTTAAGATTTTGCGTGAAAGGAGGACTTGCAGCCGCGTTGCAAGGGAGAATGTGAAAAGTGTTCATATGTAGTAAAAACCTTAGAAATCCGTCCGTTTTCGTCATTTGTTATCGAATCGACTTAAAGCCAGATCGTCACATTGGCCGTTCTTCTCTCTGAAACGGTTACATTTATCGTCTGCAAAGCTATGTCGCGTGCTGCGGTATGCGGAAACACTAAAACCACCATAGTAGAACACAGAAGAAGCTTCTATGTTGAAGTAATAGCCAGTAAAAAGTAGTACAATTGAAGTTTTAGTTGTCGATTATTCACTTTTTAGCCTGCTTTGGTGGCTTGGACATGACCTAGGACCTTAAGATTTTGCATGAAAGGAGGAGTAGCAGCCGCGTTGCATGGGAGAATGTGAAAAGTGTTCATATGTAGTAAAAACCTGAGAAATCCGTCCGTTTTCGTCAATTGTTGTCGAATCGACTTAAAGCCAGATCGTCACATTGGCCGCTCTTCTCTGTGAAACGGTTACATTTATCGTCTGCAAAGCTATGTCGCGTGCTGCGGTATGCGGAAACACTAAATAAACCATAGTAGAACACAGAAAAAGCTTCTATGTTGAAGTAATAGCCAGTAAGAAGTAGTACAATTGAAGTTTTAGTTGTCGATTATTCACTTTTAGCCTGCTTTGGTGGCTTGGACATGACCTAGGACCTTAAGATTTTGCATGAAAGGAGGACTAGCAGCCGCGTTGCATGGGAGAATGTGAAAAGGGTTCATATGTAGTAAAAACCTGAGAAATCCCTCCGTTTTCGTCATTTGTTATCGAATCGACTTAAAGCCCGATCGTCACATTGGCCGCTTTTCTCTCTGAGACGGTTACATTTATCGTCTGCAAAGCTATGTCGCGTGCTGCGGTAAGCGGAGACACTAAAAGCACCATAGTAAAACACAGAAGAAGCTTCTAAGTTGAAGTAATAGCCAGTAAGAAGTAGTACAATTCAAGTTTTAGTTGTCGATTTTACACTATTTAGCCGGCTTTGGTGGCTTTGACATTTGGTGGAACCTTAATATTTTGCATGAAAGGAGGAGTAGCAGCCGCGTTGCACGCGAGAATGTGAAAAGTGTTCATATGTAGTAAAAACCTGAGAAATCCGTCCACTTCCGTCATTTGTTATCGAATCGACATAAAGACAGATCGTCACATTGGCCGCTTTTCTTTCTGAGACGGTTACAATTATCGTCTGCAAAGCTATGTCGCGTGCTGAGGTATGCGGAGACACTAAAAGCACCATAGTAAAACACAGAAGAAGCTTCTAAGTTGAAGTAATAGCCAGTAAGAAGTAGTACAATTCAAGTTTTAGTTGTCGATTATTCACTTTTTAGCCGGCTTTGATGGCTTGGACATGTGGTGGAACCTTAAGATTTTGCATGAAAGGAAGACTAGCAGCCGCGTTGCACGAGAGAGTGTGAAAAGTGTTCATATGTAGTAAAAACCTGAGAAATCCGTCCGTTTTCGTCATTTGTTATCGAATCGACTTAAAGCCAGATGTCACATTGGCCGCTCTTCTCTCTGAAACGGTTACACTTATCGTCTGCAAAGCTATGTCGCGTGCTGCGGTATGCCGAAACACTAAAAGCACCATAGTAGAACACAGAACAAGCTTCTAAGTTGAAGTTATAGCCAGTAAGAAGTAGTACAATTCAAGTTTTAGTTGTCGATTATTCACGTTTTTGCCGGCTTTGGTGGCTTGGACATGACGTAGGACCATAAGATTTAGCTTGAAAGGAGGACTAGCAGCCGCGTAGCACGGGAGAATGTGAAAAGTGTTCATATGTAGTAAGAACCTGAGAAATCCGTCCGTTTTCGTCATTTGTTATCGAATCGACTTAAAGCCAGATCGTCACATTGGCCGCTCTTCTCTCTGAAACGGTTACATATATCGTCTGCAAAGCTATATCGCGTGCTGCGGTAAGCGGAGACACTAAAAGCACCATAGTAAAACACAGAAGAAGCTTCTAAGTTGAAGTAATAGCCAGTAAGAAGTAGTACAATTCAAGTTTTAGTTGTCGATTATACACTATTTAGCCGGCTTTGGTGGCTTTGACATTAGGCGGAACCTTAATATTTTGCATAAAAGGAGGAGTAGCAGCCGCGTTGCACGCGAGAATGTGAAAAGTGTTCATATGTAGTAAAAACCTTAGAAATCCGTCCGCTTTCGTCATTTGTTATCGAATCGACATAAAGACAGATCGTCACATTGGCCGCTTTTCTTTCTGAGACGGTTACAATTATCGTCTGCAAAGCTATGTCGCGTGCTGAGGTATGCGGAGACACAAAATGCACCATAGTAAAACACAGAAGAAGCTTCTAAGTTGAAGTAATAGCCAGTAAGAAGTAGTACAATTCAAGCTTTAGTTGTCGATTATTCACTTTTTAGCCGGCTTTGATGGCTTGGACATGAGGTGGAACCTTAAGATTTTGCATGAAAGGAAGACTAGCAGCCGCGTTGCACGAGAGAGTGTGAAAAGTTTTCATATAAAGTAAAAACCTGAGAAATCCGTCCGTTTTCGTCATTTGTTATCGAATCGACTTAAAGCCAGATCGTCACATTGGCCGCTCTTCTCTCTGAAACGGTTACACTTATCGTCTGCAAAGCTATGTCGCGTGCTGCGGTAAGCGGAGACACTAAAAGCACCATAGTAAAACACAGAAGAAGCTTCTAAGTTGAAGTAATAGCCAGTAAGAAGTAGTACAATTCAAGTTTTAGTTGTCGATTATACACTATTTAGCCGGCTTTGGTGGCTTTGACATTAGGTGGAACCTTAATATTTTGCATGAAAGGAGGAGTAGCAGCCGCGTTGCACGCGAGAATGTGAAAAGTGTTCATATGTAGTAAAAACCTGAGAAATCCGTCCGCTTTCGTCATTTGTTATCGAATCGACATAAAGACAGATCGTCACATTGGCCGCTTTTCTTTCTGAGACGGTTACAATTATCGTCTGCAATGCTATGTCGCGTGCTGAGGTATGCGGAGACACTAAACGCACCATAGTAAAACACAGAAGAAGCTTCTAAGTTGAAGTAATAGCCAGTAAGAAGTAGTACAATTCAAACTTTAGTTGTCGATTATTCACTTTTTAGCCGGCTTTGATGGCTTGGACATGAGGTGGAACCTTAAGATTATGCATGTAAGGAAGACTAGCAGCCGCGTTGCACGAGAGAGTGTGAAAAGTGTTCATATGTAGTAAAAACCTGAGAAATCCGTCCGTTTTCGTCATTTGTTATCGAATCGACTTAAAGCCAGATCGTCACATTGGCCGCTCTTCTCTCTGAAACGGTTACACTTATCGTCTGCAAAGCTATGTCGCGTGCTGCGGTATGCCGAACCACTAAAAGCACCATAGTAGAACACAGAAGAAGCTTCTAAGTTGAAGTAATAGCCAGTAAGAAGTAGTACAATTCAAGTTTTAGTTGTCGATTATTCACGTTTTTGCCGGCTTTGGTGGCTTGGACATGACGTAGGACCATAAGATTTTGCTTGAAAGGAGGACTAGCAGCCGCGTTGCACGGGAGAATGTGAAAAGTGTTCATATGTAGTAAGAACCTGAGAAATCCGTCCGTTTTCGTCATTTGTTATCGAATCGACTTAAAGCCAGATCGTCACATTGGCCGCTCTTCTCTCTGAAACGGTTACATATATCGTCTGCAAAGCTATGTCGCGTGCTGCGGTATGCGGAAACACTAAAAGCACCATAGTAGAACACAAAAGAAGCTTCTATGTTGAAGTAATAGCCAGTAAGAAGTAGTACAATTCAAGTTTTAGTTGTCGATTATACACTATTTAGCCGGTTTTGGTGGCTTTGACATTAGGTGGAACCTTAATATTTTGCATGAAAGGAGGAGTAGCAGCCGCGTTGCACGCGAGAATGTGAAAAGTGTTCATATGTAGTAAAAACCTGAGAAATCCGTCCGCTTTCGTCATTTGTTATCGAATAGACTTAAAGACAGATCGTCACATTGGCCGCTTTTCTTTCTGAGACGGTTACAATTATCGTCTGCAAAGCTATGTCGCGTGCTGAGTATGCGGAGACACTAAAAGCACCATAGTAAAACACAGAAGATGCTTCGAAGTTGAAGTAATAGCCAGTAAGAAGTAGTACAATTCAAGTTTTAGTTGTCGATTACTCACTTTTTAGCCGGCTTTGATGGCTTGGACATGTGGTGGAACCTTAAGATTTTGCATGAAAGGAAGACTAGCAGCCGCGTTGCACGAGAGAGTGTGAAAAGTGTTCATATGTAGTAAAAACCTGAGAAATCCGTCCGCTTTCGTCATTTGTTATCGAATCGACTTAAAGACAGATCGTCACATTGGCCGCTTTTCTTTCTGAGACGGTTACAATTATCGTCTGCAAAGCTATGTCGCGTGCTGAGTATGCGGAGACACTAAAAGCACCATAGTAAAATACAGAAGAAGCTTCTAAGTTGAAGTAATATCCAGTAAGAAGTAGTACAATTCAAGTTTTAGTTGTCGATTATTCATATTTTAGCCGGCTTTGGTGGCTTGGACATGACCTAGTACCTTAAGATTTTGCATGCAAGGAGGACTAGCAGCCGCGTTCCACGGGAGAATGTGAAAAGTGTTCATATGTAGTAAAAACCTGAGAAATCCGTCCGTTTTCGTCATTTGTTATCGAGTCGACTTAAAGCCAGATCGTCACATTGGCCGCTTTTCTCTCTGAAACAGTTACATTTATCGTCTGCAAAGCTATGTCACGTGCTGCGATATGCGGAGACACTAAAAGCACCATAGTAGAACACAGAAGAAGCTTCTAAGTTGAAGTAATAGCCAGTAAGAAGTAGTACAATTCATGTTTTAGTTATTGATTATTTACTTTTTAGCCGGCTTCGGTGGCTTGGGCATGACCTAGGACCTTAAGATTTTGCATGAAAAGAGGAGTAGCAGCCGCGTTGCCCGCGAGAATGTGAAAAGTGTTCATATGTAGTAAAAACCTCAGAAATCCGTCCACTTTCGTCATTTGTTATCGAATCGACTTAAAGCCAGATCGTCACATTGGCCGTTCTTCTCTCTGAGACGGTTACATTTATCGTCTGCAAAGCTATGTCTCGTGCTACGGTATGCGGAAACACTTAAAGCACCATAGTAGAACACAGAAGAAGCATCTAAGTTGAAGTAATAGCCAGTAAGAAGTAGTACAATTCAAGTTTTAGTTGTCCATTATTCACATTTTAGCCGGCTTTGGTGGCTTGGACATGACCTAGTACCTTAAGATTTTGCATGAAAGGAGGACTAGCAGCCGCCTTTCACGTGAGAATGTGAAAAGTGTTCATATGTAGTAAAAACCTGAGAAATCCGTCAGTTTTCGTCATTTGTTATCGAGTCGACTTAAAGCCAGATCGTCACATTGGCCGCTTTTCTCTCTGAGACGGTTACATTTATCGTCTGCAAAGCTATGTCGCGTGCTGCGGTATGCGGAGACACTAAAAGCACCATAGTAGAACACAGAAGAAGCTTCTAAGTTGAAGTAATAGGCAGTAAGAAGTAGTACAATTCAAGTCTTAGTTATCGATTATTCACTTTTTAGCCGGCTTTGATGGCTTGGACATGACCTAGGACCTTAAGATTTTGCATGAAAGGAGGACTAGCAGCCGCGTTGCATGGGAGAATGTGAAAAGTGTTCATATAAAGTAAAAACCTGAGAAATCCGTCCGTTTTCGTCATTTGTTATCGAATCGACTTAAAGCCCGATCGTCACATTGGCCGCTCTTCTCTCTGAAACGGTTACACTTATCGTCTGGAAAGCTATGTCGCGTCTGCGGTATGCCGAAACACTAAAAACACCATAGTAGAACACAGAAGAAGCTTCTAAGTTGAAGTAATAGCCAGTAAGAAGTAGTACAATTCAAGTTTTAGTTGTCGATTATTCACTTTTTAGCCGGCTTTGGTGGCCTGGACATGACCTAGGATCTTAAGATTTTACATGAAAGGAGGACTTGCAGCCGCGTTGCACGGGAGAATGTGAAAAGTGTTCATATGTAGAAAAACCTGAGAAATCCGTCCGTTTTCGTCATTTGTTATCGAATCGACTTAAAGCCAAATCGTCACATTGGCCGTTCTTCTCTCTGAAAGAGTTACATTTATCGTTTGCAAAGTTATGTCGCGTGCCGCAGTATGCGGAAACACTAAAAGCACCATAGTAGAACACAGAAGAAGCTTGTAAGTTGAAGTAATAGAGAGTAAGAAGTAGTACAATTCAAGTTTTAGTTGTCGATTATTCACTTTTTAGCCGGCTTTGGTGGCTTCGACATTAGGTGGAACCTTAATATTTTGCATGAAAGGAGGAGTAGCAGCCGCGTTGCACGCGAGAATGTGAAAAGTGTTCATATGTAGTAAAAACCTGAGAAATCTGTCCGTTTTCGTCATTTGTTATCGAATCGACTTAAAGCCAGATCGTCACGTTGGCCGCTCTTCTGTCTGAAACGGTTACATTTATCGTCTGCAAAGCTATGTCGCGTGCTGCGGTATGCGGAGACACTAAAAGCACCATAGTAGAACACAGAAGAATCTTCTAAGTTGAAGTAATAGCCAGTAAGATGTAGTACAATTCAAGTTTTAGTTGTCGATTATTCACTTTTTAGCCTGCTTTGGTAGCTTGGACGTGACCTAGGACCTTAAGATTTTGCATGAAAGGAGACCTAGCAGCCGCGTTTCATGGGAGAATGTGAAGAGTGTTCATATGTAGTAAAAACCTGAGAAATCCGTCCGTTTTCGTCATTTGTTATCGAATCGACTTAAAGCCACATCGTCACATTGGCCGCTCTTCTGTCTGAAACGGTTACATTTATCGTCTGCAAAGCTATGTCGCGTGCTGCGGTATGCGGAGACACTAAAAGCACCATATTAGAACACAGAAGAAGCTTGTAAGTTGAAGTAATAGAGAGTAAGAAGTAAAACAATTCAAGTTTTAGTTGTCGATTATTCACTTTTTAGCCGGCTTTGGTGGCTTCGACATTAAGTGGAACCTTAATATTTTGCATGAAAGGAGGAGTAGCAGCCGCGTTGCACGCGAGAATGTGAAAAGTGTTCATATGTAGTAAAAACCTGAGAAATCCGTCCGTTTTCGTCATTTGTTATCGAATCGACTTAAAGCCAGATCGTCACATTGGCCGCTCTTCTATCTGAAACGGTTACATTTATCGTCTGCAAAGCTATGTCGCGTGCTGCGGTATGCGGAGACACTAAAAGCACCATAGTAGAACACAGAAGAAGCTTCTAAGTTGAAGTAATAGCCAGTAAGATGTAGTACAATTCAAGTTTTAGTTGTCGATTATTCACTTTTTATCCTGCTTTGGTGGCTTGGACATGACCTACGACCTTAAGATTTTGCATGAAAGGAGACCTAGCAGCCGCGTTCCACGGGAGAATGTGAAAAGTGTTCATATGTAGTAAAAATCTGAAAAATCCGTCCGTATTCGTCATTTGTTATCGAATCGACTAAAGCCAGGTCGTCACATTGGCCGTTCTTCTCCCTGAAACGGTTACACTTGTCGTCTGCAAAGCTATGTCGCGTGCTGCGGTATGCGGAAACACTAAAAGCACCATAGTAGAACACAGAAGAAGCATCTAAGTTGAAGTAATAGCCAGTAAGAAGTAGTACCATTCAAGTTTTAGTTGTCGATTATTCACTTTTTAGCCGGCTTTGGTGGCTTGGACATGACCTAGAACCTTAAGATTTTGCATAAAAGGAGGACTAGCAGCCGCGTTGCATGGGAGAATGTGAAAAGTGTTCATATGTAGTAAAAACCTGAGAAATCCGTCCGTTTTCGTCATTTGTTATCGAATCGACCTAAAGCCAGATCGTCATATTGGCCGCTTTTCTCTCTGAGACGGTTACATTTATCGTCTGCAAAGCTATGTCGCGTGCTGCGGTATGCGGAGACACTAAAAGCACCATATTAGAACACAGAAGAAGCTTCTAAATTGAAGTAAAGCCGGTAAGAAGTAGTACTATTTAAGTTTTAGTTGTCGGTTAATCACTTTTTAGCCGGCTTTGGTGGCTTGGACATGACCTAGGACCTTAAGATTTTGCATGAAAGGAAGACTAGCAGCCGCGTTGCACGGGAGAATGTGAAAAGTTTTCATATGTAGTAGAAACGTGAGAAATCTGTCCGTTTTCGTCTTTGTTATCGAATCGACTTAAAGCCAGATCGTCACATTGGCCGCTTTTCTCTCTGAGACGGTTACATTTATCATCTGCAAAGCTATTTCGCGTGCTGCCGTATGCGGAGACACTAAAAGCACCATATTAGAACACAGAAGAAGCTTCTAAGTTGAAGTAATAGCCAGTAAGAAGTAGTACAATTCAAGTTTTAGTTGTCGATTGTCACTTTGTAGCCGGCTTTGGTGGCAGTGACATGGCCTAGGACCATAAGATTTTGCATGAAAGGAGGACTAGCAGCCGCGTTGCACGGGAGAATGTGAAAAGTGTTCATATGGAGTAAAAACCTGAGAAATCCGTCCGTTTTCGTTATTTGTTATCGAATCGTCTTAAAGCCAGATCGTCACATTGGCCGCTTTTCTCTCTGAGACGGTTACATTTATCGTCTGCAAAGCTATGTCGCGTGCTGCGGTATGCGGAGACACTAAAAGCACCATAGTAGAACACAGAAGAAGCTTCTAAGTTGAAGCAATAGCCAGTAAGAAGTAGTACAATTCAAATTTTAGTTATCGATTATTCACTTTTTAGCCGGCTTTGGTGGCTTGGATATGACCTAGGACCTTAAGATTTTGCATGAAAGGAGACCTAGCAGCTGCGTTGCATGGCAGAATGTGAAAAGTGTTCATATGTAGTAATAACCTGAGAAATCTGTCCATTTTCATCTTTGTTATCGAATCGACTTAAAGCCAAATCGTCACATTGGCCGCTTTTCTCTCTGAGACGGTTACATTTATCGTCTGCAAAGCTATGTCGCATGCTGCGGTATGCGGAAACACTAAAAGCACCATAGTAGAATACAGAAGAAGCTTCTAAGTTGAAGCAATAGCCAGTAGGAAGTAATACAATTCAAGTTTTAGTTATCGATTATTCACCTTTTAGCCGGCTTTGGTGGCTTGGACATGACCTAGGACCTTACGATTTTGCATGAAAGGAGGACTAGCAGCCGCGTTGCATGGGAGAATGTGAAAAGTGTTCATATGTAGTAAAAACCTGAGAAATCTTTCCATTTTCGTCATTTGTTATCGAATCGACTTAAAGCCAGATCGTCACATTGGCCGCTTTTCTCTCTGAGACGGTTACATTTATCGTCTGCAAAGCTATGTCGCGTGCTGCGGTATGCGGAGACACTAAAACCACAATAGTAGAACACAGAAGAAGCTTCTAAGTTGAAGTAATAGCCAGTAAGAAGTAGTACAATTCAAGTTTTTGTTATCGATTATTCACTTTTTAGCCGTCTTTGGTGGCTTGAACATAACCTAGGACCTTATGGTTTTGCATGAAAGGATGACTAGCAGCCGCGTTGCACGGGTGAATGTGAAAAGTGTTCATATGTAGTAAAAACCTGAGAAATCTTTCCATTTTCGTCATTTGTTATCGAATCGACTTAAAGCCAGATCGTCACATTGGCCGCTTTTCTCTCTGAGACGGTTACATTTATCGTCTGCAAAGCTACGTCGCGTGCTGCGGTATGCGGAGACACTAAAAGCAACATATTAGAACACAGAAGAAGCTTCTAAATTGGAGTAATAGCCAGAAAGAATAGTACTATTTAAGTTTTAGTTGTCGATTAATCACTTTTTAGCCGGCTTTGGTGGCTTGGACATGACCTAGGACCTTAAGATTTTGCATGAAAGGAAGACTAGCAGCCGCGTCGCACGGGAGAATGTGAAAAGTGTTCATATGTAGTAAAAACCTGAGAAATCCGTCCGTTTTCGTCATTTGTTGTCGAATCGACATAAAGCCAGATCGTACATTGGCTGCTTTTCTCTCTGAGACGGTTACATTTATCGTCTGCAAAGCTATGTCGCGTGCTGCGGTATGCGGAAACACTAAAAGCACCTAAGTAGAACACAGAAGAAGCGTCTAAGTTGAAGCAATAGCCAGTAAGAAGATGTACAATTCAAGTTTAAGTTATCGATTATTCACCTTTTAGCCGGCTTTGGTGGCTTGGACATGTCCTAGGACCTTAAGATTTTGCATGAAAGGAGGACTAGCAGCCGCGTTACATGGGAGAATGTGAAAGTGTTCATATGTAGTAAAAACCTGAGAAATCTGACCATTTTCGTCATCTGTTATCGAATCGACTTAAAGCCAGATCGTCACATTGGCCGCTTTTCTCCCTGAGACGGTTACATTTATCGTCTGCAAAGCTATGTCGCGTGCTGCCGTATGCGGAGACACTAAAAGCACCATAGTAGAACACAGAAGGAGTTTCTAAGTTGAAGTAATAGCCAGTAAGAAGCAGTACAATTCAAGTTTTAGTTGTCGATTATTCACTTTTTAGCCGGCTTTGGTTGCTTTGACATGACCTAGGACCTTAAGATTTTGCATGGAAGGAGGACTAGCAGCCGCGTTGCACTGGAGAATGTGAAATTGTTCATATGTAGTAAAAACCTGAGAAATCAGTCCGTTTTCGTCATTTGTTATAGAATCGACTTAAAGCCAGATCGTCACATTGGCCGCTTTTCTTTCTGAGACGGTTACATTTATCGTCTGCAAAGCTATGTCGCGTGCTGCGGTATGCGGAGACACTAAAAGCACCATAGTAGAACACAGAGGAAGCTTCTAAGTTGAAGTAATTGCCAGTAAGAAGTAGTACAATTCAAGTTTTAGTTATCGATTATTCACTTTTTAGCCGTCTTTGGTGGCTTGGACATGACCTCGGACCATAAGATTTTGCATGAAAGGAGGACTAGCAGCCGCGTTGCATGGGAGAATGTGAAAAGTGTTCATATGTAGTAAAAACCTGAGAACTCCGTCCGTTTTCGTCATTTGTTATCGAATCAACTTAAAGCCAGATCGTCACATTGGCCGCTTTTCTCTCTGAGACGGTTACATTTGTCGTCTGCAAAGCTATGTCGCGTGCTGCGGTATGCGGAGACACTAAAAGCACCATATTAGAACACAGAAGAAGCTTCTAAATTGAAGTAATAGCCAGAAAGAAGTAGTACTATTTAAGTTTTAGTTGTCGATTAATCACTTTTTAGCCGGCTTTGGTGGCTTGGACATGACCTACGATCTTAAGATTTTGCATGAAAGGAGAACTAGCAGCCGCGTTGCACGGGAGAATGTGAAAAGTGTTCATATGTAGTAAAAACCTGAGAAATCCGTCTTTTTTCGTCATTTGTTATCGATCGATTTAAAGCCAGATCGACACATTGGCCGCTCTTCTCTCTGAAAAGGTTACATTTATCGTCTGCAAAGCTATGTCGCGTGCTTCGGTATGCGGGAACACTAAAAGCACCATAGTAGAACACAGAAGAAGCTTCTAAGTTGAAGTAATAGTCAGTAAGAAGTAGTACAATTCAAGTTTTAATTATCGATTATTCACATTTTAGCCGGCTTTGGTGGCTTGGATATGACCTAGGACCTTAGGATTTTGCATGAAAGGAGGACTAGCAGCCGCATTGCACGGGAGAATGTGAAAAGTGTTCATATGTAGTAAAAACCTGAGAAATCCGTCCGTTTTCGTCATTTGTTATCGAATCGATTTAAAGCCAGATCGTCACATTGGCCGCTCTTCTCTCTGAAACGGTTACATTTATCGTCTGCAAAGCTATGTCGCGTGCTGCGGTATGCGGGATCACTAAAAGCACCATAGTAGAACACAGAAGAAGCTTCTAAGTTGAAGTAATAGCCAGTAAGAAGTAGTACAATTCAAGTTTTAATTATCGATTATTCACTTTTTAGCTTGCTTTGGTGGCAATGACATGACCTAGGACCATAAGATTTTGCATGAAAGGAGCACTAGCAGCCGCGTTGCACGGGAGAATGTGAAAAGTGTTCACATGTAGTAAAAACCTGAGAAATCCGTCCGTTTTCGTCATTTGTTATCGAATCGACTTACAGCCAGATCGTCACATTGGACGCTTTTCTCTCTGAGACGGTTACATTTATCGTCTGCAAAGCTATGTTGCGTGCTGCGGTATGCGGAAACACTAAAAGCACCATAGTAGAACACAGAAGAAGCTTCTAAGTTGAAGTAATAGCCAGTAAGAAGTAGTACAATTCAAGTTTTAATTATCGATTATTCACTTTTTAGCCGGCTTTGGTGCCTTGTATAAGACCTAGGACCTTAAGATTTTGCATGAAAGGAGTACTAGCTGCCGCGTTGCACGGGAGAATGTGAAAAGTGTTCATATGGAGTAAAAACCTGAGAAATCCGTCCGTTTTCGTTATTTGTTAATGAATCGTCTTAAAACCAGATCGTCACATTGGCCGCTTTTCTCTCTGAGACGGTCACATTTATCGTCTGCAAAGCTATGTCGCGTGTTGCGGTATGCGGAGACACTAAAAGCACCATAGTAGAACACTGAAGAAGCTTCTAAGTTGAAGTAATAGCCAGTACGAAGTAGTACAATTCAAGTTTTAGTTGTCGATTGTCACTTTTGAGCCGGCTTTGGTTGCAATGACAAGACCTAGGACCATAAGATTTTGCATGAAAGGAGGACTAGCAGCCGCGTTGCACGGGAGAATAAGAAAAGTGTTCACATGTAGTAAAAACCTGAGAAATCCGTCCCTTTTCATCATTTGTAATCGAATCGACTTAACGCCAGATCGTCACATTGGCCGCTTTTCTCTCTGAGACGGTTACATTTATCGTCTGCAAAGCTATGTCGCATGCTGCGGTATGCGGAAACACTAAAAGCACCATAGTAGAATACAGAAGAAGCTTCTAAGTTGAAGCAATAGCCAGTAAGAAGTAGTACAATTCAAGTTTTAATTATCGATTATTCACCTTTTAGCCGGCTTTGGTGGCTTGGACATGACCTAGGACCTTAAGATTTTGCATGAAAGGAGGAGTAGCAGCCGCGTTGCATGGGAGAATGTGAAAAGTGTTCATATGTAGTAAAAACCTGAGAAATCTGACCATTTTCGTCATTTGTTATCGAATCGACTTAAAGCCAGATCGTCACATTGTCCGCTTTTCTCTCTGAGACGGTTACATTTATCGTCTGCAAAGCTATGTCGCGTGCTGCGGTATGCGGAGACACTAAAAGCACAATAGTAGAACACAGAAGAAGCTTCTAAGTTGAAGTAATAGCCAGTAAGAAGTAGTACTACTCAAGTTTTAGTTATCGATTATTCAATTTTTAGCCGTCTTTGGTGGCTTGAACATGACCTAGGACCTTAAGATTCTGCATGAAAGGAGGACTAGCAGCCGCGTTGCATGGGAGAATGTGAAAAGTGTTCATATGTAGTAAAAACCTGAGAAATCCGTCCGTTTTCGTCATTTGTTATCGAAACGATTTAAAGCCAGATCGTCACATTGGCCGCTCTTCTCTCTGAAACGGTTACATTTATCGTCTGCAAAGCTATGTCGTGTGCTGCGGTATGCGGGGACACTAAATGCACCATATTAGAACACAGAAGAAACTTCTAAGTTGAAGTAATAGCCAGTAAGAAGTAGTACAATTCAAGTTTTAGTTGTCGATTACTCACTTTTTAGCCGCTTTGGTGGCTTGGACATGACCTAGGACCTTAAGATTTTGCATGAAAGGAGGACTATCAGTCGCCTTGCACGGGAGAATGTGAAAAGTGTTCATATGTAGTAGAAACCTGAGAAATCCGTCCGGTTTCGTCTTTGTTATCGAATGCACTTAAAGCCAGATCGTCACATTGGCCGCTTTTCTCTCTGAGACGGTTACATTTATCGTCTGCAAAGCTATGTCGCGTGCTGCGGTATGCGGAGACACTAAAAGCACCATAGTAGAACACAGAAGAAACTTCTAAGTTGAAGTAATAGATAGTAAGAAGTTGTACAATTAAACTTTTAGTTATTGATTATTCACCTTTTAGCCAGCTTTGGTAGCTTGGACATGACGTAGGACCTTAAGATTTTGCATGAAAGGAGGACTAGCAGCCACGTTGCACGGGAGAATGTGAAAAGTGTTCACATGTAGTAAAAACCTGAGAAATCCGTCCCTTTGCGTCATTTGTTATCGAATCGACTTAAAGCCAGATCGTCACATTGGACGCTTTTCTCTTTGAGACGGTTACATTTATCGTCTGCAAAGCTATGTTGCGTGCTGCGGTATGCGGAAACACTAAAAGCACCATAGTAGAACACAGAAGAAGCTTCTAAGTTGAAGTAGTAGCCAGTAAGAAGTAGTAAAATTCAAGTTTTAGTTGTCGATTATTCACTTTTTAGCCGGCTTTGGTGGCTTGGACATGACCTAGGACCTTAAGATTCTGCATGAAAGGAGGACTAGCAGCCGCGTTGCATGGGAGAATGTGAAAAGTGTTCATATGTAGTAAAAACCTGAGAAATCCGTCCGTTTTCGTCATTTGTTATCGAAACGACTTAAAGCCAGATCGTCACATTGGCCGCTTTTCTCTCTGAGACGGTTACATTTATCGTCAGCAAAGCTACGTCGCGTGCTGCGGTATGCGGAGGCACTAAAAGCACCATATTAGAACACAGAAGAAGCTTCTAAATTGAAGTAATAGCCAGTAAGAAGTAGTACTATTTAAGTTTTAGTTGTCGGTTAATCACTTTTTAGCCGGCTTTGGTGGCTTGGACATGACTTAGGACCTTAAGATTTTGCATGAAACGAAGACTAGCAGCCGCGTTGCACGGGAGAATGTGAAAAGTGTTCATATGTAGTAAAAACCTGAGAAATCCGTCCGTTTTCGTCATTTGTTATCGAATCGATTTAAAGCCAGATCGTCACATTGGCCGCTCTTCTCTCTGAAACGGTTACATTTATCGTCTGCAAAGCTATGCCACGTGCTGCGGTATGCGGGAACACTAATAGCACCATTGTAGAACACAGATGAAGCTTCTAAGTTGAAGTAATAGTCAGTAAGAAGTAGTACAATTCAAGTTTTAGTTGTCGAATATTCACTTTTTTGCCGGCTTTGGTGGCTTGGACATGACCTAGGACCTTACGATTTTGCTGAAAGGAGTACTTGCAGCCGCGTTGCACGGGAGAATGTGAAATGTGTTCATATGTGGTAAAAAAATGAGAAATCCGTCCGTTTTCGTCATTTGTTATCGAAACGACTTAAAGCCAGATCGTCACATTGGCCGCTTTTCTCTCTGAAACAGTTACATTTATCGTCTGCAAAGCTATGTCACGTGCTGCGATATGTGGAGACACTAAAAGCACCGTAGTAGAACACAGAAGAAGCTTCTAAGTTGAAGTAATAGCCAGTAAGAAGTAGTACAATTCATGTTTTAGTTATTGATTATTCACTTTTTAGCCGGCTTTGGTGGCTTGGACATGAGGTGGAACCTTAAGATTTTGCATGAAAGTAGGACTAGCAGCCGCGTTGCACGGGAGAATGTGAAAAGTGTTAATATGTAGTAAAAACCTGAGAAATCCGTCCGTTTTCGTCATTTGTTATCGAATCGACTTAAAGCCAGATCGTCACATTGGCCGCTTTTCTCTCTGAGACGGTTACATGTATCGTCTTCAAGGCTATGTCGCGTGCTGCGGTATGCGGAAACACTAAGAGCACCATAGTAGAACACAGAAGAAGCTTCTAAGTTGAAGTAATAGCCAGTAAGAAGTAGTACCATTCAAGTTTTAGTTGTCGATTATTCACTTTTTAGCCGGCTTTGGTGGCTTGGACATGACCTAGGACCTTAAGATTTTGCATAAAAGGAGGACTAGCAGCCGCGTTGCATGGGAGAATGTGAAAAGTGTTCATATGTAGTAAAAACCTGAGAAATCCGTCCGTTTTCGTCATTTGTTATCGAATCGACCTAAAGCCAGATCGTCATATTGGCCGCTTTTCTCTCTGAGACGGTTACATTTATCGTCTGCAAAGCTATGTCGCGTGCTGCGGTATGCGGAGACACTAAAAGCACCATATTAGAACACAGAAGAAGCTTCTAAATTGAAGTAAAGCCGGTAAGAAGTAGTACTATTTAAGTTTTAGTTGTCGGTTAATCACTTTTTAGCCGGCTTTGGTGGCTTGGAGATGACCTAGAACCTTAAGATTTTGCATGAAAGGAGTACTTGCAGCCGCGTTGCACGGGAGAATGTGAAAAGTTTTCATATGTAGTAGAAACCTGAGAAATCTGTCCGTTTTCGTCTTTGTTATCGAATCGACTTAAAGCCAGATCGTCACATTGGCCGCTTTTCTCTCTGAGACGGTTACATTTATCATCTGCAAAGCTATTTCGCGTGCTGCCGTATGCGGAGACACTAAAAGCACCATATTAGAACACAGAAGAAGCTTCTAAGTTGAAGTAATAGCCAGTAAGAAGTAGTACAATTCAAGTTTTAGTTGTCGATTGTCACTTTGTAGCCGGCTTTGGTGGCAGTGACATGGCCTAGGACCATAAAATTTTGCATGAAAGGAGGACTAGCAGCCGCGTTGCATGGGAGAATGTGAAAAGTGTTCATATGTAGTAAAAACCTGAGAAATCCGTCCCTTTTCGTCATTTGTTATCGAATCGACTTAAAGCGAGATCGTCACATTGGCCGCTTTTCTCACTGAGACGGTTACATTTATCGTCTGCAAAGCTATGTCGGATGCTGCGGTATGCGGAAACACTAAAAGCACCATAGTAAAACACAGAAGAAGCTTCTAAGTTGAAGCAATAGCCAGTAAGAAGTAGTACAATTCAAATTTTAGTTATCGATTATTCACCTTTTAGCCGGCTTTGGTGGCTTGGATATGACCTAGGACCTTAAGATTTTGCATGAAAGGAGACCTAGCAGCTGCGTTGCATGGGAGAATGTGAAAAGTGTTCATATGTAGTAATAACTTGAGAAATCTGTCCATTTTCGTCTTTGTTATCGAATCGACTTAAAGCCAGATCGTCTCATTGGCCGCTTTTCTCTCTGAGACGGTTACATTTATCGTCTGCAAAGCTATGTCGCGTGATGCGGTGTGCGGAGACACGAAAAGCACCATAGTAGAACACAGAAGAAGCTTCTAATTTGAAGTAATAGCCAGTAAGAAGTAGTACAATTCAAGTTTTAGTTGCCGAATATTCACTTTTTAGCCGGCTTTGGTGGCTTGGACATGACCTAGGACCTTAAGATTTTGCATGAAAGGAGTACTTGCAGCCGCGTTGCACGGGAGAATGTGAAATGTGTTCATATGTGGTAAAAAAATGAGAAATCCGTCCGTTTTCGTCATTTGTTATCGAAACGACTTAAAGCCAGATCGTCACATTGGCCGCTTTTCTCTCTGAAACAGTTACATTTATCGTCTGCAAAGCTATGTCACGTGCTGCGATATGTGGAGACACTAAAAGCACCGTAGTAGAACACAGAAGAAGCTTCTAAGTTGAAGTAATAGCCAGTAAGAAGTAGTACAATTCATGTTTTAGTTATTGATTATTCACTTTTTAGCCGGCTTTGGTGGCTTGGACATGAGGTGGAACCTTAAGATTTTGCATGAAAGTAGGACTAGCAGCCGCGTTGCATGGGAGAATGTGAAAAGTGTTCATATGTAGTAAAAACCTGAGAAATCCGTCCGTTTTCGTCATTTGTTATCGAATCGACTTAAAGCCAGATCGTCACATTGGCCGCTTTTCTCTCTGAGACGGTTACATGTATCGTCTTCAAGGCTATGTCGCGTGCTGCGGTATGCGGAAATACTAAAAGCACCATAGTAGAACACAGAAGAAGCTTCTAAGTTGAAGTAATAGCCAGGAAGAAGTAGTACCATTCAAGTTTTAGTTGTCGATTATTCACTTTTTAGCCGGCTTTGGTGGCTTGGACATGACCTAGGACCTTAAGATTTTGCATAAAAGGAGGACTAGCAGCCGCGTTGCATGGGAGAATGTGAAAAGTGTTCATATGTAGTAAAAACCTGAGAAATCCGTCCGTTTTCGTCATTTGTTATCGAATCGACCTAAAGCCAGATCGTCATATTGGCCGCTTTTCTCTCTGAGACGGTTACATTTATCGTCTGCAAAGCTATGTCGCGTGCTGCGGTATGCGGAGACACTAAAAGCACCATATTAGAACACAGAAGAAGCTTCTAAATTGAAGTAAAGCCGGTAAGAAGTAGTACTATTTAAGTTTTAGTTGTCGGTTAATCACTTTTTAGCCGGTTTGGTGGCTTGGACATGACCTAGGACCTTAAGATTTTGCATGAAAGGAAGACTAGCAGCCGCGTTGCACGGGAGAATGTGAAAAGTTTTCATATGTAGTAGAAACCTGAGAAATCTGTCCGTTTTCGTCTTTGTTATCGAATCGACTTAAAGCCAGATCGTCACATTGGCCGCTTTTCTCTCTGAGACGGTTACATTTATCATCTGCAAAGCTATTTCGCGTGCTGCCGTATGCGGAGACACTAAAAGCACCATATTAGAACACAGAAGAAGGTTCTAAGTTGAAGTAATAGCCAGTAAGAAGTAGTACAATTCAAGTTTTAGTTGTCGATTGTCACTTTGTAGCCGGCTTTGGTGGCAGTGACATGGCCTAGGACCATAAGATTTTGCATGAAAGGAGGACTAGCAGCCGCGTTGCACGGGAGAATGTGAAAAGTGTTCATATGTAGTAAAAACCTGAGAAATCCGTCCGTTTTCGTCATTTGTTATCGAATCGACTTAAAGCCAGATCGTCACATTGGCCGCTTTTCTCTCTGAGACGGTTACATGTATCGTCTTCAAGGCTATGTCGCGTGCTGCGGTATGCGGAAACACTAAGAGCACCATAGTAGAACACAGAAGAAGCTTCTAAGTTGAAGTAATAGCCAGTAAGAAGTAGTACCATTCAAGTTTTAGTTGTCGATTATTCACTTTTTAGCCGGCTTTGGTGGCTTGGACATGACCTAGGACCTTAAGATTTTGCATAAAAGGAGGACTAGCAGCCGCGTTGCATGGGAGAATGTGAAAAGTGTTCATATGTAGTAAAAACCTGAGAAATCCGTCCGTTTTCGTCATTTGTTATCGAATCGACCTAAAGCCAGATCGTCATATTGGCCGCTTTTCTCTCTGAGACGGTTACATTTATCGTCTGCAAAGCTATGTCGCGTGCTGCGGTATGCGGAGACACTAAAAGCACCATATTAGAACACAGAAGAAGCTTCTAAATTGAAGTAAAGCCGGTAAGAAGTAGTACTATTTAAGTTTTAGTTGTCGGTTAATCACTTTTTAGCCGGCTTTGGTGGCTTGGAGATGACCTAGAACCTTAAGATTTTGCATGAAAGGAGTACTTGCAGCCGCGTTGCACGGGAGAATGTGAAAAGTTTTCATATGTAGTAGAAACCTGAGAAATCTGTCCGTTTTCGTCTTTGTTATCGAATCGACTTAAAGCCAGATCGTCACATTGGCCGCTTTTCTCTCTGAGACGGTTACATTTATCATCTGCAAAGCTATTTCGCGTGCTGCCGTATGCGGAGACACTAAAAGCACCATATTAGAACACAGAAGAAGCTTCTAAGTTGAAGTAATAGCCAGTAAGAAGTAGTACAATTCAAGTTTTAGTTGTCGATTGTCACTTTGTAGCCGGCTTTGGTGGCAGTGACATGGCCTAGGACCATAAGATTTTGCATGAAAGGAGGACTAGCAGCCGCGTTGCATGGGAGAATGTGAAAAGTGTTCATATGTAGTAAAAACCTGAGAAATCCGTCCCTTTTCGTCATTTGTTATCGAATCGACTTAAAGCGAGATCGTCACATTGGCCGCTTTTCTCACTGAGACGGTTACATTTATCGTCTGCAAAGCTATGTCGGATGCTGCGGTATGCGGAAACACTAAAAGCACCATAGTAAAACACAGAAGAAGCTTCTAAGTTGAAGCAATAGCCAGTAAGAAGTAGTACAATTCAAATTTTAGTTATCGATTATTCACCTTTTAGCCGGCTTTGGTGGCTTGGATATGACCTAGGACCTTAAGATTTTGCATGAAAGGAGACCTAGCAGCTGCGTTGCATGGGAGAATGTGAAAAGTGTTCATATGTAGTAATAACTTGAGAAATCTGTCCATTTTCGTCTTTGTTATCGAATCGACTTAAAGCCAGATCGTCACATTGGCCGCTTTTCTCTCTGAGACGGTTACATTTATCGTCTGCAAAGCTATGTCGCGTGATGCGGTGTGCGGAGACACGAAAAGCACCATAGTAGAACACAGAAGAAGCTTCTAATTTGAAGTAATAGCCAGTAAGAAGTAGTACAATTCAAGTTTTAGTTGCCGAATATTCACTTTTTAGCCGGCTTTGGTGGCTTGGACATGACCTAGGACCTTAAGATTTTGCATGAAAGGAGTACTTGCAGCCGCGTTGCACGGGAGAATGTGAAATGTGTTCATATGTGGTAAAAAAATGAGAAATCCGTCCGTTTTCGTCATTTGTTATCGAAACGACTTAAAGCCAGATCGTCACATTGGCCGCTTTTCTCTCTGAAACAGTTACATTTATCGTCTGCAAAGCTATGTCACGTGCTGCGATATGTGGAGACACTAAAAGCACCGTAGTAGAACACAGAAGAAGCTTCTAAGTTGAAGTAATAGCCAGTAAGAAGTAGTACAATTCATGTTTTAGTTATTGATTATTCACTTTTTAGCCGGCTTTGGTGGCTTGGACATGAGGTGGAACCTTAAGATTTTGCATGAAAGTAGGACTAGCAGCCGCGTTGCATGGGAGAATGTGAAAAGTGTTCATATGTAGTAAAAACCTGAGAAATCCGTCCGTTTTCGTCATTTGTTATCGAATCGACTTAAAGCCAGATCGTCACATTGGCCGCTTTTCTCTCTGAGACGGTTACATGTATCGTCTTCAAGGCTATGTCGCGTGCTGCGGTATGCGGAAATACTAAAAGCACCATAGTAGAACACAGAAGAAGCTTCTAAGTTGAAGTAATAGCCAGGAAGAAGTAGTACCATTCAAGTTTTAGTTGTCGATTATTCACTTTTTAGCCGGCTTTGGTGGCTTGGACATGACCTAGGACCTTAAGATTTTGCATAAAAGGAGGACTAGCAGCCGCGTTGCATGGGAGAATGTGAAAAGTGTTCATATGTAGTAAAAACCTGAGAAATCCGTCCGTTTTCGTCATTTGTTATCGAATCGACCTAAAGCCAGATCGTCATATTGGCCGCTTTTCTCTCTGAGACGGTTACATTTATCGTCTGCAAAGCTATGTCGCGTGCTGCGGTATGCGGAGACACTAAAAGCACCATATTAGAACACAGAAGAAGCTTCTAAATTGAAGTAAAGCCGGTAAGAAGTAGTACTATTTAAGTTTTAGTTGTCGGTTAATCACTTTTTAGCCGCTTTGGTGGCTTGGACATGACCTAGGACCTTAAGATTTTGCATGAAAGGAAGACTAGCAGCCGCGTTGCACGGGAGAATGTGAAAAGTTTTCATATGTAGTAGAAACCTGAGAAATCTGTCCGTTTTCGTCTTTGTTATCGAATCGACTTAAAGCCAGATCGTCACATTGGCCGCTTTTCTCTCTGAGACGGTTACATTTATCATCTGCAAAGCTATTTCGCGTGCTGCCGTATGCGGAGACACTAAAAGCACCATATTAGAACACAGAAGAAGGTTCTAAGTTGAAGTAATAGCCAGTAAGAAGTAGTACAATTCAAGTTTTAGTTGTCGATTGTCACTTTGTAGCCGGCTTTGGTGGCAGTGACATGGCCTAGGACCATAAGATTTTGCATGAAAGGAGGACTAGCAGCCGCGTTGCACGGGAGAATGTGAAAAGTGTTCATATGTAGTAAAAACCTGAGAAATCCGTCCCTTTTCGTCATTTGTTATCGAATCGACTTAAAGCCAGATCGTCACATTGGCCGCTTTTCTCACTGAGACGGTTACATTTATCGTCTGCAAAGCTATGTCGGATGCTGCGGTATGCGGAAACACTAAAAGCACCATAGTAGAACACAGAAGAAGCTTCTAAGTTGAAGCAATAGCCAGTAAGAAGTAGTACAATTCAAATTTTAGTTATCGATTATTCACCTTTTAGCCGGCTTTGGTGGCTTGGATATGACCTAGGACCTTAAGATTTTGCATGAAAGGAGACCTAGCAGCTGCGTTGCATGGGAGAATGTGAAAAGTGTTCATATGTAGTAATAACCTGAGAAATCTGTCCATTTTCGTCTTTGTTATCGAATCGACTTAAAGCCAGATCGTCACATTGGCCGCTTTTCTCTCTGAGACGGTTACATTTATCGTCTGCAAAGCTATGTCGCGTGATGCGGTATGCGGAGACACTAAAAGCACCATATTAGAACACAGAAGAAGCTTCTAAGTTGAAGTAATGCCGGTAAGAAGTAGTACTATTCAAGTTTTAGTTGTCGATTGTCACTTTGTAGCCGGCTTTGGTGGCAGTGACATGGCCTAGGACCATAAGATTTTGCATGAAAGGAGGACTAGCAGCCGCGTTGCACGGGAGTATGTGAAAAGTGTTCATATGTAGTAAAAACCTGAGAAATCCGTCCCTTTTCGTCATTTGTTATCGAATCGACTTAAAGCGAGATCGTCACATTGGCCGCTTTTCTCACTGAGACGGTTACATTTATCGTCTGCAAAGCTATGTCGGATGCTGCGGTATGCGGAAACACTAAAAGCACCATAGTAAAACACAGAAGAAGCTTCTAAGTTGAAGCAATAGCCAGTAAGAAGTAGTACAATTCAAATTTTAGTTATCGATTATTCACCTTTTAGCCGGCTTTGGTGGCTTGGATATGACCTAGGACCTTAAGATTTTGCATGAAAGGAGACCTAGCAGCTGCGTTGCATGGGAGAATGTGAAAAGTGTTCATATGTAGTAATAACTTGAGAAATCTGTCCATTTTCGTCTTTGTTATCGAATCGACTTAAAGCCAGATCGTCACATTGGCCGCTTTTCTCTCTGAGACGGTTACATTTATCGTCTGCAAAGCTATGTCGCGTGATGCGGTGTGCGGAGACACTAAAAGCACCATAGTAGAACACAGAAGAAGCTTCTAATTTGAAGTAATAGCCAGTAAGAAGTAGTACAATTCAAGTTTTAGTTGCCGAATATTCACTTTTTAGCCGGCTTTGGTGGCTTGGACATGACCTAGGACCTTAAGATTTTGCATGAAAGGAGTACTTGCAGCCGCGTTGCACGGGAGAATGTGAAATGTGTTCATATGTGGTAAAAAAATGAGAAATCCGTCCGTTTTCGTCATTTGTTATCGAAACGACTTAAAGCCAGATCGTCACATTGGCCGCTTTTCTCTCTGAAACAGTTACATTTATCGTCTGCAAAGCTATGTCACGTGCTGCGATATGTGGAGACACTAAAAGCACCGTAGTAGAACACAGAAGAAGCTTCTAAGTTGAAGTAATAGCCAGTAAGAAGTAGTACAATTCATGTTTTAGTTATTGATTATTCACTTTTTAGCCGGCTTTGGTGGCTTGGACATGAGGTGGAACCTTAAGATTTTGCATGAAAGTAGGACTAGCAGCCGCGTTGCATGGGAGAATGTGAAAAGTTTTCATATGTAGTAAAAACCTGAGAAATCCGTCCGTTTTCGTCATTTGTTATCGAATCGACTTAAAGCCAGATCGTCACATTGGCCGCTTTTCTCTCTGAGACGGTTACATGTATCGTCTTCAAGGCTATGTCGCGTGCTGCGGTATGCGGAAATACTAAAAGCACCATAGTAGAACACAGAAGAAGCTTCTAAGTTGAAGTAATAGCCAGGAAGAAGTAGTACCATTCAAGTTTTAGTTGTCGATTATTCACTTTTTAGCCGGCTTTGGTGGCTTGGACATGACCTAGGACCTTAAGATTTTGCATAAAAGGAGGACTAGCAGCCGCGTTGCATGGGAGAATGTGAAAAGTGTTCATATGTAGTAAAAACCTGAGAAATCCGTCCGTTTTCGTCATTTGTTATCGAATCGACCTAAAGCCAGATCGTCATATTGGCCGCTTTTCTCTCTGAGACGGTTACATTTATCGTCTGCAAAGCTATGTCGCGTGCTGCGGTATGCGGAGACACTAAAAGCACCATATTAGAACACAGAAGAAGCTTCTAAATTGAAGTAAAGCCGGTAAGAAGTAGTACTATTTAAGTTTTAGTTGTCGGTTAATCACTTTTTAGCCGCTTTGGTGGCTTGGACATGACCTAGGACCTTAAGATTTTGCATGAAAGGAAGACTAGCAGCCGCGTTGCACGGGAGAATGTGAAAAGTTTTCATATGTAGTAGAAACCTGAGAAATCTGTCCGTTTTCGTCTTTGTTATCGAATCGACTTAAAGCCAGATCGTCACATTGGCCGCTTTTCTCTCTGAGACGGTTACATTTATCATCTGCAAAGCTATTTCGCGTGCTGCCGTATGCGGAGACACTAAAAGCACCATATTAGAACACAGAAGAAGCTTCTAAGTTGAAGTAATAGCCAGTAAGAAGTAGTACAATTCAAGTTTTAGTTGTCGATTGTCACTTTGTAGCCGGCTTTGGTGGCAGTGACATGGCCTAGGACCATAAGATTTTGCATGAAAGGAGGACTAGCAGCCGCGTTGCACGGGAGAATGTGAAAAGTGTTCATATGTAGTAAAAACCTGAGAAATCCGTCCCTTTTCGTCATTTGTTATCGAATCGACTTAAAGCCAGATCGTCACATTGGCCGCTTTTCTCACTGAGACGGTTACATTTATCGTCTGCAAAGCTATGTCGGATGCTGCGGTATGCGGAAACACTAAAAGCACCATAGTAGAACACAGAAGAAGCTTCTAAGTTGAAGCAATAGCCAGTAAGAAGTAGTACAATTCAAATTTTAGTTATCGATTATTCACCTTTTAGCCGGCTTTGGTGGCTTGGATATGACCTAGGACCTTAAGATTTTGCATGAAAGGAGACCTAGCAGCTGCGTTGCATGGGAGAATGTGAAAAGTGTTCATATGTAGTAATAACCTGAGAAATCTGTCCATTTTCGTCTTTGTTATCGAATCGACTTAAAGCCAGATCGTCACATTGGCCCCTTTTCTCTCTGAGACGGTTACATTTATCGTCTGCAAAGCTATGTCGCGTGATGCGGTGTGCGGAGACACTAAAAGCACTATAGTAGAACACAGAAGAAGCATCTAAGTTGAAGTAATAGCCAGTAAGAAGTAGTACAATTCAAGTTTTAGTTGTCGAATATTCACTTTTTTGCCGGCTTTGGTGGCTTGGACATGACCTAGGACCTTACGATTTTGCATGAAAGGAGGACTAGCAGCCGCGTTGCACGGGAGAATGTGAAAAGTGTTCATATGTAGTAAAAACCTGAGAAATCCGTCCGTTTTCGTCATTTGTTATCGAATCGACTTAAAGCCAGATCGTCACATTGGCCGCTTTTCTCTCTGAGACGGTTACATTTATCGTCTGCAAAGCTATGTCGTGTGCTGCGGTATGCGGAGACACTAAAAGCACCATAGTAGAACACAGAAGAAGCTTCTAAGTTGAAGTAATAGCCAGTAAGAAGTAGTACTATTTAAGTTTTAGTTGTCGATTAATCACTTTTTAGCCGGCTTTGGTGGCTTGGACATGACCAAGGACCTTAAGATTTTGCATGAAAGGAAGACTAGCAGCCGCGTTGCACGGGAGAATGTGAAAAGTTTTCATATGTAGTAGAAACCTGAGAAATCCGTCCGTTTTCGTCATTTGTTATCGAATCGACTTAAAGCCAGATCGTCACATTGGCCGCTTTTCTCTCTGAGATGGTTACATTTATCGTCTGCAAAGCTATGTCGCGTGCTGCGGTATGCGGAAACACTAAAAGCACCATAGTAGAACACAGAAGAAGCTTCTAAGTTGAAGCAATAGCCAGTAAGAAGTAGTACAATTCAAATTTTAGTTATCGATTATTCACCTTTTAGCCGGCTTTGGTGGCTTCGATATGACCTAGGACCTTAAGATTTTGCATGAAAGGAGACCTAGCAGCTGCGTTGCATGGGAGAATGTGAAAAGTGTTCATATGTAGTAATAACCTGAGAAATCTGTCCATTTTCGTCTTTGTTATCGAATCGACTTAAAGCCAGATCGTCACATTGGCCGCTTTTCTCTCTGAGACGGTTACATTTATCGTCTGCAAAGCTATGTCGCGTGATGCGATATGCGGAGACACTAAAAGCACCATATTAGAACACAGAAGAAGCTTCTAAATTGAAGTAAAGCCGGTAAGAAGTAGTACTATTTAAGTTTTAGTTGTCGGTTAATCACTTTTTAGCCGGCTTTGGTGGCTTGGAGATGACCTAGAACCTTAAGATTTTGCATGAAAGGAAGACTAGCAGCCGCGTTGCACGGGAGAATGTGAAAAGTTTTCATATGTAGTAGAAACCTGAGAAATCTGTCCGTTTTCGTCTTTGTTATCGAATCGACTTAAAGCCAGATCGTCACATTGGCCGCTTTTCTCTCTGAGACGGTTACATTTATCATCTGCAAAGCTATTTCGCGTGCTGCCGTATGCGGAGACACTAAAAGCACCATATTAGAACACAGAAGAAGCTTCTAAGTTGAAGTAATAGCCAGTAAGAAGTAGTACAATTCAAGTTTTAGTTGTCGATTGTCACTTTGTAGCCGGCTTTGGTGGCAGTGACATGGCCTAGGACCATAAGATTTTGCATGAAAGGAGGACTAGCAGCCGCGTTGCATGGGAGAATGTGAAAAGTGTTCATATGTAGTAAAAACCTGAGAAATCCGTCCCTTTTCGTCATTTGTTATCGAATCGACTTAAAGCCAGATCGTCACATTGGCCGCTTTTCTCTCTGAGACGGTTACATGTATCGTCTTCAAGGCTATGTCGCGTGCTGCGGTATGCGGAAATACTAAAAGCACCATAGTAGAACACAGAAGAAGCTTCTAAGTTGAAGTAATAGCCAGGAAGAAGTAGTACCATTCAAGTTTTAGTTGTCGATTATTCACTTTTTAGCCGGCTTTGGTGGCTTGGACATGACCTAGGACCTTAAGATTTTGCATAAAAGGAGGACTAGCAGCCGCGTTGCATGGGAGAATGTGAAAAGTGTTCATATGTAGTAAAAACCTGAGAAATCCGTCCGTTTTCGTCATTTGTTATCGAATCGACCTAAAGCCAGATCGTCATATTGGCCGCTTTTCTCTCTGAGACGGTTACATTTATCGTCTGCAAAGCTATGTCGCGTGCTGCGGTATGCGGAGACACTAAAAGCACCATATTAGAACACAGAAGAAGCTTCTAAATTGAAGTAAAGCCGGTAAGAAGTAGTACTATTTAAGTTTTAGTTGTCGGTTAATCACTTTTTAGCCGCTTTGGTGGCTTGGACATGACCTAGGACCTTAAGATTTTGCATGAAAGGAAGACTAGCAGCCGCGTTGCACGGGAGAATGTGAAAAGTTTTCATATGTAGTAGAAACCTGAGAAATCTGTCCGTTTTCGTCTTTGTTATCGAATCGACTTAAAGCCAGATCGTCACATTGGCCGCTTTTCTCTCTGAGACGGTTACATTTATCATCTGCAAAGCTATTTCGCGTGCTGCCGTATGCGGAGACACTAAAAGCACCATATTAGAACACAGAAGAAGCTTCTAAGTTGAAGTAATAGCCAGTAAGAAGTAGTACAATTCAAGTTTTAGTTGTCGATTGTCACTTTGTAGCCGGCTTTGGTGGCAGTGACATGGCCTAGGACCATAAGATTTTGCATGAAAGGAGGACTAGCAGCCGCGTTGCACGGGAGAATGTGAAAAGTGTTCATATGTAGTAAAAACCTGAGAAATCCGTCCCTTTTCGTCATTTGTTATCGAATCGACTTAAAGCCAGATCGTCACATTGGCCGCTTTTCTCACTGAGACGGTTACATTTATCGTCTGCAAAGCTATGTCGGATGCTGCGGTATGCGGAAACACTAAAAGCACCATAGTAGAACACAGAAGAAGCTTCTAAGTTGAAGCAATAGCCAGTAAGAAGTAGTACAATTCAAATTTTAGTTATCGATTATTCACCTTTTAGCCGGCTTTGGTGGCTTGGATATGACCTAGGACCTTAAGATTTTGCATGAAAGGAGACCTAGCAGCTGCGTTGCATGGGAGAATGTGAAAAGTGTTCATATGTAGTAATAACCTGAGAAATCTGTCCATTTTCGTCTTTGTTATCGAATCGACTTAAAGCCAGATCGTCACATTGGCCGCTTTTCTCTCTGAGACGGTTACATTTATCGTCTGCAAAGCTATGTCGCGTGATGCGGTGTGCGGAGACACTAAAAGCACTATAGTAGAACACAGAAGAAGCATCTAAGTTGAAGTAATAGCCAGTAAGAAGTAGTACAATTCAAGTTTTAGTTGTCGAATATTCACTTTTTTGCCGGCTTTGGTGGCTTGGACATGACCTAGGACCTTACGATTTTGCATGAAAGGAGGACTAGCAGCCGCGTTGCACGGGAGAATGTGAAAAGTGTTCATATGTAGTAAAAACCTGAGAAATCCGTCCGTTTTCGTCATTTGTTATCGAATCGACTTAAAGCCAGATCGTCACATTGGCCGCTTTTCTCTCTGAGACGGTTACATTTATCGTCTGCAAAGCTATGTCGTGTGCTGCGGTATGCGGAGACACTAAAAGCACCATAGTAGAACACAGAAGAAGCTTCTAAGTTGAAGTAATAGCCAGTAAGAAGTAGTACTATTTAAGTTTTAGTTGTCGATTAATCACTTTTTAGCCGGCTTTGGTGGCTTGGACATGACCAAGGACCTTAAGATTTTGCATGAAAGGAAGACTAGCAGCCGCGTTGCACGGGAGAATGTGAAAAGTTTTCATATGTAGTAGAAACCTGAGAAATCCGTCCGTTTTCGTCATTTGTTATCGAATCGACTTAAAGCCAGATCGTCACATTGGCCGCTTTTCTCTCTGAGATGGTTACATTTATCGTCTGCAAAGCTATGTCGCGTGCTGCGGTATGCGGAAACACTAATTGCACCATAGTAGAACACAGAAGAAGCTTGTACGTTGAAGCAATAGGCAGTAAGAAGTAGTACAATTCAAGTTTTAGTTATCGATTATTCACGTTTTAGCCGGCTTTGGTGGCTTGGACATGACCTAGGACCTTACGATTTTGCATGAAAGGAGGACTAGCAGCCGCGTTGCACGGGAGAATGTGAAAAGTGTTCATATGTAGTAAAAACCTGAGAAATCCGTCCGTTTTCGTCATTTGTTATCGAATCGACTTAAAGCCAGATCGTCACATTGGCCGCTTTTCTCTCTGAGACGGTTACATTTATCGTCTGCAAAGCTATGTCGTGTGCTGCGGTATGCGGAGACACTAAAAGCACCATAGTAGAACACAGAAGAAGCTTCTAAGTTGAAGTAATAGCCAGTAAGAAGTAGTACAATTCAAGTTTTATTTGCCGATTGTCACTTTTTAGATGGCTTTGGTGGCTATGATATGACCTAGGAGCATAAGATTTTGCATGAAAGGAGTACCAGCAGCCGCGTTGCACGGGAGAATGTGAAAAGTGTTCAGATGTTGTAAAAACCTGAGAAATCCGTCCGTTTTCGTCATTTGTTATCGAATCGACATAAAGCCAGATCGTCACATTGGCTGCTTTTCTCTCTGAGACGGTTACATTTATCGTCTGCAAAGCTATGTCACGTGCTGCGGTATGCGGAAACACTAAAAGCACCATAGTAGAACACAGAAGAAGCTTCTAAGTTGAAGCAATAGCCAGTAAGAAGTAGTACAATTCAAGTTTAAGTTATCGATTATTCACCTTTTAGCCGGCTTTGGTGGCTTGGACATGACCTAGGACCTTAAGATTTTGCATGAAAGGGGGACTAGCAGCCGCGTTACATGGGAGAATGTGAAAGTGTTCATATGTAGTAAAAACCTGAGAAATCTGACCATTTTCGTCATTTGTTATCGAATCGACTTAAAGCCAGATCGTCACATTGGCCGCTTTTCTCCCTGAGACGGTTACATTTATCGTCTGCAAAGCTACGTCGCGTGCTGCGGTATGCGGAGACACTAAAAGCAACATATTAGAACACAGAAGAAGCTTCTAAATTGAAGTAATAGCCAGAAAGAATAGTACTATTTAAGTTTTAGTTGTCGATTAATCACTTTTTAGCCGGCTTTGGTGGCTTGGACATGACCTAGGACCTTAAGATTTTGCATGAAAGGAAGACTAGCAGCCGCGTTGCACGGGAGAATGTGAAAAGTGTTCATATGTAGTAAAAACCTGAGAAATCCGTCTTTTTTCGTCATTTGTTATCGAATCGATTTAAAGTCAGATCGACACATTGGCCGCTCTTCTCTCTGAAACGGTTACATTTATCGTCTGCAAAGCTATGTCGCGTGCTTCGGTATGCGGGAACACTAAAAGCACCATAGTAGAACACAGAAGAAGCTTCTAAGTTGAAGTAATAGTCAGTAAGAAGTAGTACAATTCAAGTTTTAATTATCGATTATTCACATTTTAGCCGGCTTTGGTGGCTTGGATATGACCTAGGACCTTAACATTTTGCATGAAAGGAAGACTAGCAGCCGCGTTGCACGGGAGAATGTGAAAAGTGTTCATATGTAGTAAAAACCTGAGAAATCCGTCCGTTTTCGTCATTTGTTATTGAATCGATTTAAAGCCAGATCGACACATTGGCCGCTCTTCTCTCTGAAACGGTTACATTTATCGTCTGCAAAGCTATGTCGCGTGCTGCGGTATGCGGAGACACTAAAAGCACCATAATAGAACACAGAAGAAGCTTCTAAGTTGAAGTAATAGCCAGTAAGAAGTAGTACAATGCAAGTTTTAGTTATCGATTATTCACTTTTCAGCTGTCTTTGATGGCTTGAACATGACCTAGGACCTTAAGATTTTGCATGAAAGGAGGACTATCAGTCGCGTTGCACGGGAGAATGTGAAAAGTGTTCATATGTAGTAAAAACCTGAGAAATCCGTCCGGTTTCGTCTTTGTTATCGAATGCACTTAAAGCCAGATCGTCACATTGGCCGCTTTTCTCTCTGAGACGGTTACATTTATCGTCTGCAAAGTTACGTCGCGTGCTGCCGTATGCGGAGACACTAAAAGCACCATAGCAGAACACAGAAGAAGCTTCTAAGTTGAAGTAATAGCCAGTAAGATGTAGTACAATTCAAGTTTTATTTGTCGATTGTCACTTTTTAGCCGGCTTTGGTGGCTATGATATGACCTAGAAGCATAAGATTTTGCATGAAAGGAGTACTAGCAGCCGCATTGCACGGGAGAATGTGAAAAGTGTTCATATGTAGTAAAAACCTGAGAAATCCGTCCGTTTTCGTCATTTGTTATCGAATCGACTTACAGCCAGATCGTCACATTGGACGCTTTTCTCTCTGAGACGGTTACATTTATCGTCTGCAAAGCTATGTTGCGTGCTGCGGTATGCGGAAACACTAAAAGCACCATAGTAGAACACAGAAGAAGCTTCTAAGTTGAAGTAATAGCCAGTAAGAAGTAGTACAATTCAAGTTTTAATTATCGATTATTCACTTTTTAGCCGGCTTTGGTGGCTTGGATAAGACCTAGGACCTTAAGATTTTGCATGAAAGGAGTACTAGCAGCCGCGTTGCACGGGAGAATGTGAAAAGTGTTCATATGGAGTAAAAACCTGAGAAATCCGTCCGTTTTCGTTATTTGTTATCGAATCGTCTTAAAGCCAGATCGTCACATTGGCCGCTTTTCTCTCTGAGACGGTTACATTTATCGTCTGCAAAGCTATGTCGCGTGTTGCGGTATGCGGAGACACTAAAAGCACCATAGTAGAACACTGAAGAAGCTTCTAAGTTGAAGTAATAGCCAGTACGAAGTAGTACAATTCAAGTTTTAGTTGTCGATTGTCACTTTTAAGTCGGCTTTGGTGGCAATGACAAGACCTAGGACCATAAGATTTTGCATGAAAGGAGGACTAGCAGCCGCGTTGCACGGGAGAATAAGAAAAGTGTTCACATGTAGTAAAAACCTGAGAAATCCGTCCCTTTTCGTCATTTGTAATCGAATCGACTTAACGCCAGATCGTCACATTGGCCGCTTTTCTCTCTGAGACGGTTACATTTATCGTCTGCAAAGCTATGTCGCATGCTGCGGTATGCGGAAACACTAAAAGCACCATAGTAGAATACAGAAGAAGCTTCTAAGTTGAAGCAATAGCCAGTAAGAAGTAGTACAATTCAAGTTTTAATTATCGATTATTCACCTTTTAACCGGCTTTGGTGGCTTGGACATGACCTAGGACCTTAAGATTTTGCATGAAAGGAGGAGTAGCAGCCGCGTTGCATGGGAGAATGTGAAAAGTGTTCATATGTAGTAAAAACCTGAGAAATCTGACCATTTTCGTCATTTGTTACCGAATCGACTTAAAGCCAGATCGTCACATTGGCCGCTTTTCTCTCTGAGACGGTTACATTTATCGTCTGCAAAGCTATGTCGCGTGCTGCGGTATGCGGAGACACTAAAAGCACAATAGTAGAACACAGAAGAAGCTTCTAAGTTGAAGTAATAGCCAGTAAGAAGTAGTACTATTCAAGTTTTAGTTATCGATTATTCACTTTTTAGCCGTCTTTGGTGGCTTGAACATGACCTAGGACCTTAAGATTCTGCATGAAAGGAGGACTAGCAGCCGCGTTGCATTGGAGAATGTGAAAAGTGTTAATATGTAGTAAAAACCTGAGAAATCCGTCCGTTTTCGTCATTTGTTATCGAAACGATTTAAAGCCAGATCGTCACATTGGCCGCTCTTCTCTCTGAAACGGTTACATTTATCGTCTGCAAAGCTAGGTCGCGTGCTGCGGTATGCGGGAACACTAAAAGCACCATAGTAGAACACAGAAGAAGCTTCTAAGTTGAAGTAATAGCCAGTAAGAAGTAGTACAATTCAAGTTTTAATTATCGATTATTCACTTTTTAGCCGGCTTTGGTGGCTTGGATAAGACCTAGGACCTTAAGATTTTGCATGAAAGGAGGACTAGCAGCCGCGTTGCACGGGAGAATGTGAAAGGTGTTCATATGGAGTAAAAACCTGAGAAATCCAACCGTTATCGTCATTTTTTATCGAATCGACTTAAAGCCAGATCGTCACATTGGCCGCTTTTCTCTCTGAGACGGTTACATTTATCGTCTGCAAAGCAATGTCGCGTGCTGCGGTATGCGGAGACACTAAATGCACCATATTAGAACACAGAAGAAACTTCTAAGTTGAAGTAATAGCCAGTAAGAAGTAGTACAATTCAAGTTTTAGTTGTCGATTATTCACTTTTTAGCCGCTTTGGTGGCATGGACATGACCTAGGACCTTAAGATTTTGCATGAAAGGAGGACTATCAGTCGCCTTGCACGGGAGAATGTGAAAAGTGTTCATATGTAGTAGAAACCTGAGAAATCCGTCCGGTTTCGTCTTTGTTATCGAATGCACTTAAAGCCAGATCGTCACATTGGCCGCTTTTCTCTCTGAGACGGTTACATTTATCGTCTGCAAAGCTATGTCGCGTGCTGCCGTATGCGGAGACACTAAAAGCACCATAGTAGAACACAGAAGAAACTTCTAAGTTGAAGTAATAGCCAGTAAGAAGTAGTACAATTAAACTTTTAGTTATTGATTATTCACCTTTTAGCCAGCTTTGGTGGCTTGGACATGACGTAGGACCTTAAGATTTTGCATGAAAGGAGGACTAGCAGCCGCGTTGCACGGGAGAATGTGAAAAGTGTTCACATGTAGTAAAAACCTGAGAAATCCGTCCCTTTTCGTCATTTGTTATCGAATCGACTTAAAGCCAGATCGTCACATTGGACGCTTTTCTCTCTGAGACGGTTACATTTATCGTCTGCAAAGCTATGTTGCGTGCTGCGGTATGCGGAAACACTAAAAGCACCATAGTAGAACACAGAAGAAGCTTCTAAATTGAAGTAGAAGCCAGTAAGAAGTAGTACAATTCAAGTTTTAGTTGTCGATTATTCACTTTTTGGCCGGCTTTGGTGGCTTGGACATGACCTAGGACCTTAAGATTCTGCATGAAAGGAGGACTAGCAGCCGCGTTGCATGGGAGAATGTGAAAAGTGTTCATATGTAGTAAAAACCTGAGAAATCCGTCCGTTTTCGTCATTTGTTATCGAAACGACTTAAAGCCAGATCGTCACATTGGCCGCTTTTCTCTCTGAGACGGTTACATTTATCGTCTGCAAAGCTATGTTGCGTGCTGCGGTATGCGGAAACACTAAAAGCACCATATTAGAACACAGAAGAAGCTTCTAAGTTGAAGTAATAGCCAGTAAGATGTAGTACAATTCAAGTTTTATTTGTCGATTGTCACTTTTTAGCCGGCTTTGGTGGCTATGATATGACCTAGAAGCATAAGATTTTGCATGAAAGGAGTACTAGCAGCCGCGTTGCACGGGAGAATGTGAAAAGTGTTCATATGTAGTAAAAACCTGAGAAATCCGTCCGTTTTCGTCATTTGTTATCGAATCGACTTACAGCCAGATCGTCACATTGGACGCTTTTCTCTCTGAGACGGTTACATTTATCGTCTGCAAAGCTATGTTGCGTGCTGCGGTATGCGGAAACACTAAAAGCACCATAGTAGAACACAGAAGAAGCTTCTAAGTTGAAGTAATAGCCAGTAAGAAGTAGTACAATTCAAGTTTTAATTATCGATTATTCACTTTTTAGCCGGCTTTGGTGGCTTGGATAAGACCTAGGACCTTAAGATTTTGCATGAAAGGAGTACTAGCAGCCGCGTTGCACGGGAGAATGTGAAAAGTGTTCATATGGAGTAAAAACCTGAGAAATCCGTCCGTTTTCGTTATTTGTTATCGAATCGTCTTAAAGCCAGATCGTCACATTGGCCGCTTTTCTCTCTGAGACGTTTACATTTATCGTCTGCAAAGCAATGTCGCGTGCTGCGGTATGCGGAGACACTAAATGCACCATATTAGAACACAGAAGAAACTTCTAAGTTGAAGTAATAGCCAGTAAGAAGTAGTACAATTCAAGTTTTAGTTGTCGATTATTCACTTTTTAGCCGCTTTGGTGGCATGGACATGACCTAGGACCTTAAGATTTTGCATGAAAGGAGGACTATCAGTCGCCTTGCACGGGAGAATGTGAAAAGTGTTCATATGTAGTAGAAACCTGAGAAATCCGTCCGGTTTCGTCTTTGTTATCGAATGCACTTAAAGCCAGATCGTCACATTGGCCGCTTTTCTCTCTGAGACGGTTACATTTATCGTCTGCAAAGCTATGTCGCGTGCTGCCGTATGCGGAGACACTAAAAGCACCATAGTAGAACACAGAAGAAACTTCTAAGTTGAAGTAATAGCCAGTAAGAAGTAGTACAATTAAACTTTTAGTTATTGATTATTCACCTTTTAGCCAGCTTTGGTGGCTTGGACATGACGTAGGACCTTAAGATTTTGCATGAAAGGAGGACTAGCAGCCGCGTTGCACGGGAGAATGTGAAAAGTGTTCACATGTAGTAAAAACCTGAGAAATCCGTCCCTTTTCGTCATTTGTTATCGAATCGACCTAAAGCCAGATCGTCACATTGGACGCTTTTCTCTCTGAGACGGTTACATTTATCGTCTGCAAAGCTATGTTGCGTGCTGCGGTATGCGGAAACACTAAAAGCACCATAGTAGAACACAGAAGAAGCTTCTAAGTTGAAGTAATAGCCAGTAAGAAGTAGTACAATTCAAGTTTTAGTTGTCGATTATTCACTTTTTAGCCGACTTTGGTGGCTTGGACATGACCTAGGACCTTAAGATTCTGCATGAAAGGAGGACTAGCAGCCGCGTTGCATGGGAGAATGTGAAAAGTGTTCATATGTAGTAAAAACCTGAGAAATCCGTCCGTTTTCGTCATTTGTTATCGAAACGACTTAAAGCCAGATCGTCACATTGGCCGCTTTTCTCTCTGAGACGGTTACATTTATCGTCAGCAAAGCTATGTCGCGTGCTGCGGTATGCGGAGGCACTAAAAGCACCATATTAGAACACAGAAGAAGCTTCTAAATTGAAGTAATAGCCAGTAAGAAGTAGTACTATTTAAGTTTTAGTTGTCGGTTAATCACTTTTTAGCCGGCTTTGGTGGCTTGGACATGACTTAGGACCTTAAGATTTTGCATGAAACGAAGACTAGCAGCCGCGTTGCACGGGAGAATGTGAAAAGTGTTCATATGTAGTAAAAACCTGAGAAATCCGTCCGTTTTCGTCATTTGTTATCGAATCGATTTAAAGCCAGATCGTCACATTGGCCGCTCTTCTCTCTGAAACGGTTACATTTATCGTCTGCAAAGCTATGCCGCGTGCTGCGGTATGCGGGAACACTAAAAGCACCATATTAGAACACAGAAGAAGCTTCTAAGTTGAAGTAATAGCCAGTAAGAAGTAGTACAATTCAAGTTTTAATTATCGATTATTCACTTTTTAGCCGGCTTTGGTGGCTTGGATAAGACCTAGGACCTTAAGGTTTTGCATGAAAGGAGGACTAGGAGCCGCGTAGCACGGGAGAATGTGAAAAGTGTTCATATGGAGTAAAAACCTGAGAAATCCGTCCGTTTTCGTCATTTGTTATCGAATCGTCTTAAAGCCAGATCGTCACATTGGCCGCTTTTCTCTCTGAGACGGTTACATTTATCGTCTGCAAAGCTATGTCGCGTGTTGCGGTATGCGGAGACACTAAAAGCACCATAGTAGAACACTGAAGAAGCTTCTAAGTTGAAGTAATAGCCAGTATGAAGTAGTACAATTCAAGTTTTAGTTGTCGATTGTCACTTTTTAGCCGGCTTTGGTGGCAATGACAAGACCTAGGACTATAAGATTTTGCATGAAACGAAGACTAGCAGCCGCGTTGCACGGGAGAATAAGAAAAGTGTTCACATGTAGCAAAAACCTGAGAAACCCGTCCCTTTTCGTCATTTGTAATCGAATCGACTTAAAGCCAGATCGTCACATTGGCCGCTTTTCTCTCTGAGACGGTTACATTTATCGTCTGCAAAGCTATGTCGCATGCTGCGGTATGAGGAAACACTAAAAGCACCATAGTAGAATACAGAAGAAGCTTCTAAGTTGAAGCAATAGCCAGGAAGAAGTAGTACAATTCAAGTTTTAGTTATCGATTATTCACCTTTTAGCCGGCTTTGGTGGCTTGGACATGACCTAGGACATTAGATTTTGATGAAAGGAGGACTAGCAGCCGCGTTGCATGGGAGAATGTGAAAAGTGTTCATATGTAGTAAAAACCTGAGAAATCTGTCCATTTTCATTATTTGTTATCGAATCGACTTAAAGCCAGATCGTCACATTGGCCGCTTTTCTCTCTGAGACGGTTACATTTATCGTCTGCAAAGCTATGTAGCGTGCTGCGGTATGCGGATACACTAAAAGCACAATAGTAGAACACAGAAGAAGCTTCTAAGTTGAAGTAATAGCCAGTAAGAAGTAGTACAATTCAAGTTTTAGTTATCGATTATTCACTTTTTAGCCGTCTTTGGTGGCTTGAACATGACCTAGGACCTTAAGATTCTGCATGAAAGGAGGACTAGCAGCCGCGTTGCATGGGAGAATGTGAAAAGTGTTCATATGTAGTAAAAACCTGAGAAATCCGTCCGTTTTCGTCATTTGTTATCGAAACGACTTAAAGCCAGATCGTCACATTGGCCGCTTTTCTCTCTGAGACGGTTACATTTATCGTCAGCAAAGCTATGTCGCGTGCTGCGGTATGCGGAGGCACTAAAAGCACCATATTAGAACACAGAAGAAGCTTCTAAATTGAAGTAATAGCCAGTAAGAAGTAGTACTATTTATGTTTTAGTTGTCGACTAATCACTTTTATGCCGGCTTTGGTCGCTTGGACATGACTTAGGACCTTAAGATTTTGCATGAAAGGAAGACTAGCTGCCGCGTTGCACGGGAGAATGTGAAAAGTGTTCATATGGAGTAAAAACCTGAGAAGTCCGTCCGTTTTCGTCATTTGTTATCGAATCGTCTTAAAGCCAGATCGTCACATTGGCCGCTTTTCTCTCTGAGACGGTTACATTTATTGTCTGCAAAGCTATGTCGCGTGTTGCGGTATGCGGAGACACTAAAAGCACCATAGTAGAACACTGAAGAAGCTTCTAAGTTGAAGTAATAGCCAGTATGAAGTAGTACAATTCAAGTTTTAGTTATCGATTATTCACTTTTTAGCCGTCTTTGGTGGCTTGAACATGACCTAGGACCTTAAGATTCTGCATGAAAGGAGGACTAGCAGCCGCGTTGCATGGGAGAATGTGAAAAGTGTTCATATGTAGTAAAAACCTGAGGAATCCGTCCGTTTTCGTCATTTGTTATCGAAACGACTTAAAGCCAGATCGTCACATTGGCCGCTTTTCTCTCTGAGACCGTTACATTTATCGTCAGCGAAGCTATGTCGCGTGCTGCGGTATGCGGAGGCACTAAAAGCACCATATTAGAACACAGAAGAAGCTTCTAAATTGAAGTAATAGCCAGTAAGAAGTAGTACAATTGAAGTTTTAGTTGTCGATTAATCACTTTTTAGCCTGCTTTGGTGGTTTGGACATGACTTAGGACCTTAAGATTTTGCATGAAAGGAAGACTAGCAGCCGCGTTGCACGGGAGAATGTGAAAAGTGTTCATATGTAGTAAAAACCTGAGAAATCCGTCCGTTTTCGTCATTTGTTATCGAATCGATTTAAAGCCAGATCGTCACATTGGCCGCTCTTCTCTCTGAAACGGTTACATTTATCGTCTGCAAAGCTATGTCGCGTGCTGCGGTATGCGGGAACACTAAAAGCACCATATTAGAACACAGAAGAAACTTCTAAGTTGAAGTAATAGCCAGTAAGAAGTAGTACAATTCAAGTTTTAGTTGTCGATTATTCACTCTTTAGCCGGCTTTGGTGGCTTGGACATGACCTAGGACCTTAAGATTTTGCATGAAAGGAGGACTATCAGTCGCGTTGCACGGGAGAATGTGAAAAGTATTCATATGTAGTAGAAACCTGAGAAATCCGTCCGGTTTCGTCTTTGTTATCGAATGCACTTAAAGCCAGATCGTCACATTGGCCGCTTTTCTCTCTGAGACTGTTACATTTATCGTCTGCAAAGCTATGTCGCGTGCTGCCGTATGCGGAGACACTAAAAGCACCATAGTAGAACACAGAAGAACTTCTAAGTTGAAGTAATAGCCAGTAAGAAGTAGTACAATTAAAGTTTTAGTTATCGATTATTCACCTTTTAGCCGGCTTTGGTGGCTTGGACATGACCTAGGACCTTAAGATTTTGCATGAAAGGAGGACTAGCAGCCGCGTTGCACGGGAGAATGTGAAAAGTGTTCATATGTAGTAAAAACCTGAGAAATCCGTCCGTTTTCGTCATTTGTTATCGAATCGACTTAAAGCCAGATCGTCACATTGGCCGCTTTTCACTCTGAGACGGTTACATTTATCGTCTGCAAAGCTATGTCGCGTGCTGCGGTATGCGGAAACACTAAAAGCACCATAGTAGAACACAGAAGAAGCTTCTAAGTTGAAGCAATAGCCAGTAAGAAGTAGTACAATTGAAGTTTAAGTTATCGATTATTCACCTTTTAGCCGGCTTTGGTGGCTTGTACATGACCTAGGACCTTAAGATTTTGCATGAAAGGAGGACTAGCAGCCGCGTTGCATGTGAGAATGTGAAAGTGTTAATATGTAGTAAAAACCTGAGAAATCTGACCATTTTCGACATTTGTTATGGAATCGACTTAAAGCCAGATCGTCACATTGGCCGCTTTTCTCCCTGAGACGGTTACATTTATCGTCTGCAAAGCTATGCCGCGTGCTGCGGTATGCGGGAACACTAAAAGCACCATATTAGAACACAGAAGAAGCTTCTAAGTTGAAGTAATAGCCAGTAAGAAGTAGTACAATTCAAGTTTTAATTATCGATTATTCACTTTTTAGCCGGCTTTGGTGGCTTGGATAAGACCTAGGACCTTAAGATTTTGCATGAAAGGAGGACTAGGAGCCGCGTAGCACGGGAGAATGTGAAAAGTGTTCATATGGAGTAAAAACCTGAGAAATCCGTCCGTTTTCGTCATTTGTTATCGAATCGTCTTAAAGCCAGATCGTCACATTGGCCGCTTTTCTCTCTGAGACGGTTACATTTATCGTCTGCAAAGCTATGTCGCGTGTTGCGGTATGCGGAGACACTAAAAGCACCATAGTAGAACACTGAAGAAGCTTCTAAGTTGAAGTAATAGCCAGTATGAAGTAGTACAATTCAAGTTTTAGTTGTCGATTGTCACTTTTTAGCCGGCTTTGGTGGCAATGACAAGACCTAGGACTATAAGATTTTGCATGAAACGAAGACTAGCAGCCGCGTTGCACGGGAGAATAAGAAAAGTGTTCACATGTAGCAAAAACCTGAGAAACCCGTCCCTTTTCGTCATTTGTAATCGAATCGACTTAAAGCCAGATCGTCACATTGGCCGCTTTTCTCTCTGAGACGGTTACATTTATCGTCTGCAAAGCTATGTCGCATGCTGCGGTATGAGGAAACACTAAAAGCACCATAGTAGAATACAGAAGAAGCTTCTAAGTTGAAGCAATAGCCAGTAAGAAGTAGTACAATTCAAGTTTTAGTTATCGATTATTCACCTTTTAGCCGGCTTTGGTGGCTTGGACATGACCTAGGACATTAGATTTTGATGAAAGGAGGACTAGCAGCCGCGTTGCATGGGAGAATGTGAAAAGTGTTCATATGTAGTAAAAACCTGAGAAATCTGTCCATTTTCATTATTTGTTATCGAATCGACTTAAAGCCAGATCGTCACATTGGCCGCTTTTCTCTCTGAGACGGTTACATTTATCGTCTGCAAAGCTATGTAGCGTGCTGCGGTATGCGGATACACTAAAAGCACAATAGTAGAACACAGAAGAAGCTTCTAAGTTGAAGTAATAGCCAGTAAGAAGTAGTACAATTCAAGTTTTAGTTATCGATTATTCACTTTTTAGCCGTCTTTGGTGGCTTGAACATGACCTAGGACCTTAAGATTCTGCATGAAAGGAGGACTAGCAGCCGCGTTGCATGGGAGAATGTGAAAAGTGTTCATATGTAGTAAAAACCTGAGAAATCCGTCCGTTTTCGTCATTTGTTATCGAAACGACTTAAAGCCAGATCGTCACATTGGCCGCTTTTCTCTCTGAGACGGTTACATTTATCGTCAGCAAAGCTATGTCGCGTGCTGCGGTATGCGGAGGCACTAAAAGCACCATATTAGAACACAGAAGAAGCTTCTAAATTGAAGTAATAGCCAGTAAGAAGTAGTACAATTGAAGTTTTAGTTGTCGATTAATCACTTTTTAGCCGGCTTTGGTGGCTTGGACATGACTTAGGACCTTAAGATTTTGCATGAAAGGAAGACTAGCAGCCGCGTTGCACGGGAGAATGTGAAAAGTGTTCATATGTAGTAAAAACCTGAGAAATCCGTCCGTTTTCGTCATTTGTTATCGAATCGAATTAAAGCCAGATCGTCAAATTGGCCGCTCTTCTCTCTGAAACGGTTACATTTATCGTCTGCAAAGCTATGTCGCGTGCTGCGGTATGCGGGAACACTAAAAGCACCATAGTAGAACACAGAAGAAGCTTCTAAGTTGAAGTAATAGCCAGTAAGAAGTAGTACAATTCAAGTTTTATTTATCGATTATATACTTTTTAGCCGGCTTTGGTGGCTTGGATAAGACCTAGGACCTTGAGATTTTGCATGAAAGGAGGACTAGGAGCCGCGTAGCACGGGAGAATGTGAAAAGTGTTCATATGGAGTAAAAACCTGAGAAGTCCGTCCGTTTTCGTCATTTGTTATCGAATCGTCTTAAAGCCAGATCGTCACATTGGCCGCTTTTCTCTCTGAGACGGTTACATTTATTGTCTGCAAAGCTATGTCGCGTGTTGCGGTATGCGGAGACACTAAAAGCACCATAGTAGAACACTGAAGAAGCTTCTAAGTTGAAGTAATAGCCAGTATGAAGTAGTACAATTCAAGTTTTAGTTATCGATTATTCACTTTTTAGCCGTCTTTGGTGGCTTGAACATGACCTAGGACCTTAAGATTCTGCATGAAAGGAGGACTAGCAGCCGCGTTGCATGGGAGAATGTGAAAAGTGTTCATATGTAGTAAAAACCTGAGGAATCCGTCCGTTTTCGTCATTTGTTATCGAAACGACTTAAAGCCAGATCGTCACATTGGCCGCTTTTCTCTCTGAGACCGTTACATTTATCGTCAGCAAAGCTATGTCGCGTGCTGCGGTATGCGGAGGCACTAAAAGCACCATATTAGAACACAGAAGAAGCTTCTAAATTGAAGTAATAGCCAGTAAGAAGTAGTACAATTCAAGTTTTAGTTGTCGATTATTCACTCTTTAGCCGGCTTTGGTGGCTTGGACATGACCTAGGACCTTAAGATTTTGCATGAAAGGAGGACTATCAGTCGCGTTGCACGGGAGAATGTGAAAAGTATTCATATGTAGTAGAAACCTGAGAAATCCGTCCGGTTTTATCTTTGTTATCGAATGCACTTAAAGCCAGATCGTCACATTGGCCGCTTTTCTCTCTGAGACTGTTACATTTATCGTCTGCAAAGCTATGTCGCGTGCTGCCGTATGCGGAGACACTAAAAGCACCATAGTAGAACACAGAAGAACTTCTAAGTTGAAGTAATAGCCAGTAAGAAGTAGTACAATTAAAGTTTTAGTTATCGATTATTCACCTTTTAGCCGGCTTTGGTGGCTTGGACATGACCTAGGACCTTAAGATTTTGCATGAAAGAAGGACTAGCAGCCGCGTTGCACGGGAGAATGTGAAAAGTGTTCATATGTAGTAAAAACCTGAGAAATCCGTCCGTTTTCGTCATTTGTTATCGAATCGACTTAAAGCCAGATCGTCACATTGGCCGCTTTTCACTCTGAGACGGTTACATTTATCGTCTGCAAAGCTATGTCGCGTGCTGCGGTATGCGGAAACACTAAAAGCACCATAGTAGAACACAGAAGAAGCTTCTAAGTTGAAGCAATAGCCAGTAAGAAGTAGTACAATTGAAGTTTAAGTTATCGATTATTCACCTTTTAGCCGGCTTTGGTGGCTTGTACATGACCTAGGACCTTAAGATTTTGCATGAAAGGAGGACTAGCAGCCGCGTTGCATGTGAGAATGTGAAAGTGTTAATATGTAGTAAAAACCTGAGAAATCTGACCATTTTCGACATTTGTTATGGAATCGACTTAAAGCCAGATCGTCACATTGGCCGCTTTTCTCCCTGAGACGGTTACATTTATCGTCTGCAAAGCTATGTCGCGTGCTGCGGTATGTGGAGACACTAAAAGCACCATATTAGAACACAGAAGGATCTTCTAAGTTGAAGTAATAGCCAGTAAGAAGTAGTACAATTCAAGTTTTAGTTGTCGATTATTCACTTTTTAGCCGGCTTTGGTGGCTTGGACATGACCTAGGACCATAAGATTTTGCATGAAAGGAGGACTAGCAGCCGCGTTGCACGGGAGAATGTGAAAAGTGTTCATATGTAGTAAAAACCTGAGAAATCCGTCCCTTTTCGTCATTTGTAATCGAATCGACTTAAAGATAGATCGTCACATTGGCCGCTTTTCTGTCTGAGACGGTTACATTTATCGTCTGCAAAGCTATGTCGCATGCTGCGGTATGCGGAAACACTAAAAGCACCATAGTAGAGTACAGAAGAAGCTTCTAAGTTGATGTAATAGCCAGTAAGATGTAGTACAATTCAAGTTTTAGTTGTCGATTATTCACTTTTTAGCCGTCTTTGGTGGCTTGAACATGACCTAGGACCTTAAGATTCTGCATGAAAGGAGGACTAGCACCCGCGTTGCATGGGAGAATGTGAAAAGTGTTCATATGTAGTAAAAACCTGAGAAATCCGTCCGTTTTCGTCATTTGTTATCGAAACGACTTAAAGCCAGATCGTCACATTTGCCGCTTTTCTCTCTGAGACGGTTACATTTATCGTCAGCAAAGCTATGTCGCGTGCTGCGGTATGCGGAGACACTAGAAGCACCATATTAGAACACAGAAGAAGCTTCTAAATTGAAGTAATAGCCAGTAAGAAGTAGTACTATTTAAGTTTTAGTTGTCGATTAATCACTTTTAGCCGGCTTTGGTGGCTTGGACATGACTTAGGACCTTAAGATTTTGCATGAAAGGAAGACTAGCAGCCGCGTTGCACGGGAGAATGTGAAAAGTGTTCATATGTAGTAAAAACCTGAGAAATCCGTCCGTTTTCGTCATTTGTTATCGAATCGATTTAAAGCCAGATCGTCACATTGGCCGCTCTTCTCTCTGAAACGGTTACATTTATCGTCTGCAAAGCTATGTCGCGTGCTGCGGTATGCGGGAACACTAAAAGCACCATAGTAGAACACAGAAGAAGCTTCTAAGTTGAAGTAATAGCCAGTAAGAAGTAGTACAATTCAAGTTTTAATTATCGATTATTCACTTTTTAGCCGGCTTTGGTGGCTTGGATAAGACCTAGGACCTTAAGATTTTGCATGAAAGGAGGACTAGCAGCCGCGTTGCACGGGAGAATGTGAAAAGTGTTCATATGAAGTAAAAACCTGAGAAATCCGTCCGTTATCGTCATTTGTTATCGAATCGACTTAAAGCCAGATCGTCACATTGGCCGCTTTTCTCTCTGAGACGGTTACATTTATCGCCTGCAAAGCTATGTCGCGTGCTGCGGTATGCGGAAACACTAAAAGCACCATAGTAGAGTACAGAAGAAGCTTCTAAGTTGATGTAATAGCCAGTAAGAAGTAGTACAATTCAAGTTTTAGTTGTCGATTATTCACTTTTTAGCCGTCTTTGGTGGCTTGAACATGACCTAGGTCCTTAAGATTCTGCATGAAAGGAGGACTAGCAGCCGCGTTGCATGGGAGAATGTGAAAAGTGTTCATATGTAGTAAAAACCTGAGAAATCCGTCCGTTTTCGTCATTTGTTATCGAATCGACTTAAAGCGAGATCGTCACATTGGCCGCTTTTCTCTCTGAGACGGTTACATTTATCGTCTGCAAAGCTATGTCGCGTGCTGCGGTATGCGGAAACACTAGAAGCACAATAGTAGAATACAGAAGAAGCTTCTAAGTTGAAGTAATAGCCAGTAAGAAGTAGTACAATTCAAGTTTTAGTTATCGATTATTCACTTTTTAGCCGGCTTTGGTGGCTTGGATAAGACCTAGGACCTTAAGATTTTGCATGAAAGGAGGACTAGCAGCCGCGTTGCACGGGAGAATGTGAAAAGTGTTCATATGGAGTAAAAACCTGAGAAATCCGTCCGTTATCGTCATTTGTTATCGAATCGACTTAAAGCGAGATCGTCACATTGGCCGCTTTTCTCTCTGAGACGGTTACATTTATCGTCTGAAAAGCTATGTCGCGTGCTGCGGTATGCGGAGACACTAAAAGCACCATATTAGAACACAGAAGAAGCTTCTAAATTGAAGTAATAGCCAGTAAGAAGTAGTACTATTTATGTTTTAGTTGTCGACTAATCACTTTTATGCCGGCTTTGGTCGCTTGGACATGACTTAGGACCTTAAGATTTTGCATGAAAGGAAGACTAGCAGCCGCGTTGCACGGGAGAATGTGAAAAGTGTTCATATGTAGTAAAAACCTGAGAAATCCGTCCGTTTTCGTCATTTGTTATCGAATCGATTTAAAGCCATATCGTCACATTGGCCGCTCTTCTCTCTGAAACGTTTACATTTATCGTCTGCAAAGCTATGTCGCGTGCTGCGGTATGCGGGCACACTAAAAGCACCATAGTAGAACACAGAAGAAGCTTCTAAGTTGAAGTAATAGCCAGTAAGAAGTAGTACAATTCAAGTTTATATTATCGATTATTCACTTTTTAGCCGGCTTTGGTGGCTTGGATAAGACCTAGGACCTTAAGATTTTGCATGAAAGGAGGACTAACAGCCGCGTTGCACGGGAGAATGTGAAAAGTGTTCATATGGTGTAAAAACCTGAGAAATCCGTCCGTTATCGTCATTTGTTATCGAATCGACTTAAAGCGAGATCGTCACATTGGCCGCTTTTCTCTCTGAGACGGTTACATTTATCGTCCGCAATGCTATGTCGCGTGCTGCGGTATGCGGAGACACAAAAAGCACCATATTAGAACACAGAAGAAACTTCTAAGTTGAAGTAATAGCCAGTAAGAAGTAGTACAATTCAAGTTTTAGTTGTCGATTATTCACTTTTTAGCCGGCTTTGGTGGCTTGGACATGACCTAGGACCTTAAGATTTTGCATGAAAGGAGGACTAGCAGCCGCGTTGCACGGGAGAATGTGAAAAGTGTTCATATGGTGTAAAAACCTGGGAAATCCGTCCGGATTCGTATTTGTTATCGAATCCACTTAAAGCCAGATCGTCACATTGGCCGCTTTTCTCTCTGAGACGGTTACATTTATCGTCTGCAAAGCTATGTCGCATGCTGCGGTATGAGGAAACACTAAAAGCACCATAGCAGAATACAGAAGAAGCTTCTAAGTTGAAGCAATAGGCAGTAAGAAGTAGTACAATTCAAGTTTTAGTTATCGATTATTCACCTTTTAGCCGGCTTTGGTGGCTTGGACATGACCTAGGACCTTAAGATTTTGCATGAAAGGAGGACTAGCAGCCGCGTTGCACGGGAGAATGTGAAAAGTGTTCATATGTAGTAAAAACCTGAGAAATCCGTCCGTTTTCGTCATTTGTTATCGAATCGACTTAAAGCCAGATCGTCACATTGGCCGCTTTTCTCTCTGAGACGGTTACATTTATCGTCTCCAAAGCTATGTCGCGTGCTGCGGTATGCGGGCACACTAAAAGCACCATAGTAGAACACAGAAGAAGCTTCTAAGTTGAAGTAATAGCCAGTAAGAAGTAGTACAATTCAAGTTTATATTATCGATTATTCACTTTTTAGCCGGCTTTGGTGGCTTGGATAAGACCTAGGACCTTAAGATTTTGCATGAAAGGAGGACTAGCAGCCGCGTTGCACGGGAGAATGTGAAAAGTGTTCATATGGTGTAAAAACCTGAGAAATCCGTCCGTTATCGTCATTTGTTATCGAATCGACTTAAAGCGAGATCGTCACATTGGCCGCTTTTCTCTCTGAGACGGTTACATTTATCGTCTGCAAAGCTATGTCGCGTGCTGCGGTATGCGGAAACACTAGAAGCACAATAGTAGAATACAGAAGAAGCTTCTAAGTTGAAGTAATAGCCAGTAAGAAGTAGTACAATTCAAGTTTTAGTTATCGATTATTAACTTTTTAGCCGTCTTTGGTGGTTTGAACATGACCTAGGACCTTAAGATTCTGCATGAAAGGAGGACTAGCAGCCGCGTTGCATGGGAGAATGTGAAAAGTGTTCATATGTAGTAAAAACCTGAGAAATCCGTCCGTTTTCGTCATTTGTTATCGAAACGACTTAAAGCCAGATCGTCACATTGGCCGCTTTTCTCTCTGAGACGGTTACATTTATCGTCAGCAAAGCTATGTCGCGTGCTGCGGTCTACGGAGACACTAAAAGCACCATATTAGAACACAGAAGAAGCTTCTAAATTGAAGTAATAGCCAGTAAGAAGTAGTACTATTTAAGTTTTAGTTGTCGACTAATCACTTTTTCTCCGGCTTTGGTGGCTTGGACATGACTTAGGACCTTAAGATTTTGCATGAAAGGAAGACTAGCAGCCGCGTTGCACGGGAGAATGTGAAAAGTGTTCATATGTAGTAAAAACCTGAGAAATCCGTCCGTTTTCGTCATTTGTTATCGAATCGATTTAAAGCCAGATCGTCACATTGGGAGCTCTTCTCTCTGAAACGGTTACATTTATCGCCTGCAAAGCTATGTCGCGTGCTGCGGTATGCGGGCACACTAAAAGCACCATAGTAGAACACAGAAGAAGCTTCTAAGTTGAAGTAATAGCCAGTAAGAAGTAGTACAATTCAAGTTTATATTATCGATTATTCACTTTTTAGCCGGCTTTGGTGGCTTGGATAAGACCTAGGACCTTAAGATTTTGCATGAAAGGAGGACTAGCAGCCGCGTTGCACGGGAGAATGTGAAAAGTGTTCATATGGAGTAAAAACCTGAGAAATCCGTCCGTTATCGTCATTTGTTATCGAATCGACTTAAAGCGAGATCGTCACATTGGCCGCTTTTCTCTCTGAGACGGTTACATTTATCGTCTGAAAAGCTATGTCGCGTGCTGCGGTATGCGGAGACACTAAAAGCACCATATTAGAACACAGAAGAAGCTTCTAAATTGAAGTAATAGCCAGTAAGAAGTAGTACTATTTATGTTTTAGTTGTCGACTAATCACTTTTATGCCGGCTTTGGTCGCTTGGACATGACTTAGGACCTTAAGATTTTGCATGAAAGGAAGACTAGCAGCCGCGTTGCACGGGAGAATGTGAAAAGTGTTCATATGTAGTAAAAACCTGAGAAATCCGTCCGTTTTCGTCATTTGTTATCGAATCGATTTAAAGCCATATCGTCACATTGGCCGCTCTTATCTCTGAAACGTTTACATTTATCGTCTGCAAAGCTATGTCGCGTGCTGCGGTATGCGGGCACACTAAAAGCACCACAGTAGAACACAGAAGAAGCTTCTAAGTTGAAGTAATAGCCAGTAAGAAGTAGTACAATTCAAGTTTATATTATCGATTATTCACTTTGTAGCCGGCTTTGGTGGCTTGGATAAGACCTAGGACCTTAAGATTTTGCATGAAAGGAGGACTAACAGCCGCGTTGCACGGGAGAATGTGAAAAGTGTTCATATGGTGTAAAAACCTGAGAAATCCGTCCGTTATCGTCATTTGTTATCGAATCGACTTAAAGCGAGATCGTCACATTGGCAGCTTTTCTCTCTGAGACGGTTACATTTATCGTCCGCAATGCTATGTCGCGTGCTGCGGTATGCGGAGACACAAAAAGCACCATATTAGAACACAGAAGAAACTTCTAAGTTGAAGTAATAGCCAGTAAGAAGTAGTACAATTCAAGTTTTAGTTGTCGATTATTCACTTTTTAGCCGGCTTTGGTGGCTTGGACATGACCTAGGACCTTAAGATTTTGCATGAAAGGAGGACTAGCAGCCGCGTTGCACGGGAGAATGTGAAAAGTGTTCATATGGTGTAAAAACCTGGGAAATCCGTCCGGATTCGTATTTGTTATCGAATCCACTTAAAGCCAGATCGTCACATTGGCCGCTTTTCTCTCTGAGACGGTTACATTTATCGTCTGCAAAGCTATGTCGCATGCTGCGGTATGAGGAAACATTAAAAGCACCATAGCAGAATACAGAAGAAGCTTCTAAGTTGAAGCAATAGGCAGTAAGAAGTAGTACAATTCAAGTTTTAGTTATCGATTATTCACCTTTTAGCCGGCTTTGGTGGCTTGGACATGACCTAGGACCTTAAGATTTTGCATGAAAGGAGGACTAGCAGCCGCGTTGCACGGGAGAATGTGAAAAGTGTTCATATGTAGTAAAAACCTGAGAAATCCGTCCGTTTTCGTCATTTGTTATCGAATCGACTTAAAGCCAGATCGTCACATTGGCCGCTTTTCTCTCTGAGACGGTTACATTTATCGTCTGCAAAGCTATGTCGCGTGCTGCGGTATGCGGAAACACTAAAAGCACCATAGTAGAACACAGAAGAAGCTTCTAAGTTGAAGCAATAGCCAGTAAGAAGTAGTACAATTGAAGTTTAAGTTATCGATTATTCACCTTTTAGCCGGCTTTGGTGGCTTGTACATGACCTAGGACCTTAAGATTTTGCATGAAAGGAGGACTAGCAGCCGCGTTGCATGTGAGAATGTGAAAAGTGTTCATATGTAGTAAAAACCTGAGAAATCCGTCCGTTTTCGTCATTTGTTATCGAATCGATTTAAAGCCATATCGTCACATTGGCCGCTCTTCTCTCTGAAACGTTTACATTTATCGTCTGCAAAGCTATGTCGCGTGCTGCGGTATGCGGGCACACTAAAAGCACCATAGTAGAACACAGAAGAAGCTTCTAAGTTGAAGTAATAGCCAGTAAGAAGTAGTACAATTCAAGTTTATATTATCGATTATTCACTTTTTAGCCGGCTTTGGTGGCTTGGATAAGACCTAGGACCTTAAGATTTTGCATGAAAGGAGGACTAACAGCCGCGTTGCACGGGAGAATGTGAAAAGTGTTCATATGGTGTAAAAACCTGAGAAATCCGTCCGTTATCGTCATTTGTTATCGAATCGACTTAAAGCGAGATCGTCACATTGGCCGCTTTTCTCTCTGAGACGGTTACATTTATCGTCCGCAATGCTATGTCGCGTGCTGCGGTATGCGGAGACACAAAAAGCACCATATTAGAACACAGAAGAAACTTCTAAGTTGAAGTAATAGCCAGTAAGAAGTAGTACAATTCAAGTTTTAGTTGTCGATTATTCACTTTTTAGCCGGCTTTGGTGGCTTGGACATGACCTAGGACCTTAAGATTTTGCATGAAAGGAGGACTAGCAGCCGCGTTGCACGGGAGAATGTGAAAAGTGTTCATATGGTGTAAAAACCTGGGAAATCCGTCCGGATTCGTATTTGTTATCGAATCCACTTAAAGCCAGATCGTCACATTGGCCGCTTTTCTCTCTGAGACGGTTACATTTATCGTCTGCAAAGCTATGTCGCATGCTGCGGTATCAGGAAACACTAAAAGCACCATAGCAGAATACAGAAGAAGCTTCTAAGTTGAAGCAATAGGCAGTAAGAAGTAGTACAATTCAAGTTTTAGTTATCGATTATTCACCTTTTAGCCGGCTTTGGTGGCTTGGACATGACCTAGGACCTTAAGATTTTGCATGAAAGGAGGACTAGCAGCCGCGTTGCACGGGAGAATGTGAAAAGTGTTCATATGTAGTGAAAACCTGAGAAATCCGTCCGTTTTCGTCATTTGTTATCGAATCGACTTAAAGCCAGATCGTCACATTGGCCGCTTTTCTCTCTGAGACGGTTACATTTATCGTCTGCAAAGCTATGTCGCGTGCTGCGGTATGCGGAAACACTAAAAGCACCATAGTAGAACACAGAAGAAGCTTCTAAGTTGAAGCAATAGCCAGTAAGAAGTAGTACAATTGAAGTTTAAGTTATCGATTATTCACCTTTTAGCCGGCTTTGGTGGCTTGTACATGACCTAGGACCTTAAGATTTTGCATGAAAGGAGGACTAGCAGCCGCGTTGCATGTGAGAATGTGAAAGTGTTCATATGTAGTAAAAACCTGAGAAATCTGACCATTTTCGACATTTGTTATGGAATCGACTTAAAGCCAGATCGTCACATTGGCCGCTTTTCTCCCTGAGACGGTTACATTTATCGTCTGCAAAGCTATGTCGCGTGCTGCGGTATGTGGAGACACTAAAAGCACCATATTAGAACACAGAAGGATCTTCTAAGTTGAAGTAATAGCCAGTAAGAAGTAGTACAATTCAAGTTTTAGTTGTCGATTATTCACTTTTTAGCCGGCTTTGGGGGCTTGGACATGACCTAGGACCATAAGATTTTGCATGAAAGGAGGACTAGCAGCCGCGTTGCACGGGAGAATGTGAAAAGTGTTCATATGTAGTAAAAACCTGAGAAATCTGTCCCTTTTCGTCATTTGTAATCGAATCGACTTAAAGATAGATCGTCACATTGGCCGCTTTTCTCTCTGAGACGGTTACATTTATCGTCTGCAAAGCTATGTCGCATGCTGCGGTATTCGGAAACACTAAAAGCACCATAGTAGAGTACAGAAGAAGCTTCTAAGTTGATGTAATAGCCAGTAAGAAGTAGTACAATTCAAGTTTTAGTTGTCGATTATTCACCTTTTAGCCGGCTTTGGTGGCTTGTACATGACCTAGGACCTTAAGATTTTGCATGAAAGGAGGACTAGCAGCCGCGTTGCATGTGAGAATGTGAAAGTGTTCATATGTAGTAAAAACCTGAGATATCTGACCATTTTCGACATTTGTTATGGAATCGACTTAAAGCCAGATCGTCACATTGGCCGCTTTTCTCTCTGAGACGGTTACATTTATCGTCTCCAAAGCTATGTCGCGTGCTGCGGTATGCGGGCACACTAAAAGCACCATAGTAGAACACAGAAGAAGCTTCTAAGTTGAAGTAATAGCCAGTAAGAAGTAGTACAATTCAAGTTTATATTATCGATTATTCACTTTTTAGCCGGCTTTGGTGGCTTGGATAAGACCTAGGACCTTAAGATTTTGCATGAAAGGAGGACTAGCAGCCGCGTTGCACGGGAGAATGTGAAAAGTGTTCATATGGTGTAAAAACCTGAGAAATCCGTCCGTTATCGTCATTTGTTATCGAATCGACTTAAAGCGAGATCGTCACATTGGCCGCTTTTCTCTCTGAGACGGTTACATTTATCGTCTGCAAAGCTATGTCGCGTGCTGCGGTATGCGGAAACACTAGAAGCACAATAGTAGAATACAGAAGAAGCTTCTAAGCTGAAGTAATAGCCAGTAAGAAGTAGTACAATTCAAGTTTTAGTTATCGATTATTAACTTTTTAGCCGTCTTTGGTGGTTTGAACATGACCTAGGACCTTAAGATTCTGCATGAAAGGAGGACTAGCAGCCGCGTTGCATGGGAGAATGTGAAAAGTGTTCATATGTAGTAAAAACCTGAGAATTCCGTCCGTTTTCGTCATTTGTTATCGAAACGACTTAAAGCCAGATCGTCACATTGGCCGCTTTTCTCTCTGAGACGGTTACATTTATCGTCAGCAAAGCTATGTCGCGTGCTGCGGTCTGCGGAGACACTAAAAGCACCATATTAGAACACAGAAGAAGCTTCTAAATTGAAGTAATAGCCAGTAAGAAGTAGTACTATTTATGTTTTAGTTGTCGACTAATCACTTTTATGCCGGCTTTGGTCGCTTGGACATGACTTAGGACCTTAAGATTTTGCATGAAAGGAAGACTAGCAGCCTCGTTGCACGGGAGAATGTGAAAAGTGTTCATATGTAGTAAAAACCTGAGAAATCCGTCCGTTTTCGTCATTTGTTATCGAATCGATTTAAAGCCAGATCGTCACATTGGCCGCTCTTCTCTCTGAAACGGTTACATTTATCGCCTGCAAAGCTATGTCGCGTGCTGCGGTATGCGGGCACACTAAAAGCACCATAGTAGAACACAGAAGAAGCTTCTAAGTTGAAGTAATAGCCAGTAAGAAGTAGTACAATTCAAGTTTATATTATCGATTATTCACTTTTTAGCCGGCTTTGGTGGCTTGGATAAGACCTAGGACCTTAAGATTTTGCATGAAAGGAGGACTAGCAGCCGCGTTGCACGGGAGAATGTGAAAAGTGTTCATATGGAGTAAAAACCTGAGAAATCCGTCCGTTATCGTCATTTGTTATCGAATCGACTTAAAGCGAGATCGTCACATTGGCCGCTTTTCTCTCTGAGACGGTTACATTTATCGTCTGAAAAGCTATGTCGCGTGCTGCGGTATGCGGAGACACTAAAAGCACCATATTAGAACACAGAAGAAGCTTCTAAATTGAAGTAATAGCCAGTAAGAAGTAGTACTATTTATGTTTTAGTTGTCGACTAATCACTTTTATGCCGGCTTTGGTCGCTTGGACATGACTTAGGACCTTAAGATTTTGCATGAAAGGAAGACTAGCAGCCTCGTTGCACGGGAGAATGTGAAAAGTGTTCATATGTAGTAAAAACCTGAGAAATCCGTCCGTTTTCGTCATTTGTTATCGAATCGATTTAAAGCCATATCGTCACATTGGCCGCTCTTCTCTCTGAAACGTTTACATTTATCGTCTGCAAAGCTATGTCGCGTGCTGCGGTATGCGGGCACACTAAAAGCACCATAGTAGAACACAGAAGAAGCTTCTAAGTTGAAGTAATAGCCAGTAAGAAGTAGTACAATTCAAGTTTATATTATCGATTATTCACTTTTTAGCCGGCTTTGGTGGCTTGGATAAGACCTAGGACCTTAAGATTTTGCATGAAAGGAGGACTAACAGCCGCGTGGCACGGGAGAATGTGAAAAGTGTTCATATGGTGTAAAAACCTGAGAAATCCGTCCGTTATCGTCATTTGTTATCGAATCGACTTAAAGCGAGATCGTCACATTGGCCGCTTTTCTCTCTGAGACGGTTACATTTATCGTCCGCAATGCTATGTCGCGTGCTGCGGTATGCGGAGACACAAAAAGCACCATATTAGAACACAGAAGAAACTTCTAAGTTGAAGTAATAGCCAGTAAGAAGTAGTACAATTCAAGTTTTAGTTGTCGATTATTCACTTTTTAGCCGGCTTTGGTGGCTTGGACATGACCTAGGACCTTAAGATTTTGCATGAAAGGAGGACTAGCAGCCGCGTTGCACGGGAGAATGTGAAAAGTGTTTATATGGTGTAAAAACCTGGGAAATCCGTCCGGATTCGTATTTGTTATCGAATCCACTTAAAGCCAGATCGTCACATTGGCCGCTTTTCTCTCTGAGACGGTTACATTTATCGTCTGCAAAGCTATGTCGCATGCTGCGGTATGAGGAAACACTAAAAGCACCATAGCAGAATACAGAAGAAGCTTCTAAGTTGAAGCAATAGGCAGTAAGAAGTAGTACAATTCAAGTTTTAGTTATCGATTATTCACCTTTTAGCCGGCTTTGGTGGCTTGGACATGACCTAGGACCTTAAGATTTTGCATGAAAGGAGGACTAGCAGCCGCGTTGCACGGGAGAATGTGAAAAGTGTTCATATGGTGTAAAAACCTGAGAAATCCGTCCGTTTTCGTCATTTGTTATCGAATCGACTTAAAGCCAGGTCGACACATTGGCCGCTTTTCTCCCTGAGACGGTTACATTTATCGTCTGCAAAGCTATGTCGCGTGCTGCGGTATGTGGAGACACTAAAAGCACCATATTAGAACACAGAAGGATCTTCTAAGTTGAAGTAATAGCCAGTAAGAAGTAGTACAATTCAAGTTTTAGTTGTCGATTATTCACTTTTTAGCCGGCTTTGGGGGCTTGGACATGACCTAGGACCATAAGATTTTGCATGAAAGGAGGACTAGCAGCCGCGTTGCACGGGAGAATGTGAAAAGTGTTCATATGTAGTAAAAACCTGAGAAATCTGTCCCTTTTCGTCATTTGTAATCGAATCGACTTAAAGATAGATCGTCACATTGGCCGCTTTTCTCTCTGAGACGGTTACATTTATCGTCTGCAAAGCTATGTCGCATGCTGCGGTATTCGGAAACACTAAAAGCACCATAGTAGAGTACAGAAGAAGCTTCTAAGTTGATGTAATAGCCAGTAAGAAGTAGTACAATTCAAGTTTTAGTTGTCGATTATTCACTTTTTAGCTGTCTTTGGTGGCTTGAACATGACCTAGGTCCTTAAGATTCTGCATGAAAGGAGGACTAGCAGCCGCGTTGCATGGGAGAATGTGAAAAGTGTTCATATGTAGTAAAAACCTGAGAAATCCGTCCGTTTTCGTCATTTGTTATCGAAACTACTTAAAGCCAGATCGTCACATTGGCCGCTTTTCTCTCTGAGACGGTTAAATTTATCGTCAGCAAAGCTATGTCGCGTGCTGCGGTATGCGGAGACACTAGAAGCACCATATTAGAACACAGAAGAAGCTTCTAAATTGAAGTAATAGCCAGTAAGAAGTAGTACTTTTTAAGTTTTAGTTGTCGATTAATCACTTTTTAGCCGGCTTTGGTGGCTTGGACATGACTTAGGACCTTAAGATTTTGCATGAAAGGAAGACTAGCAGCCGCGTTGCACGGGAGAATGTGAAAAGTGTTCATATGTAGTAAAAACCTGAGAAATCCGTCCGTTTTCGTCATTTGTTATCGAATCGATTTAAAGCCAGATCCTCACATTGGCCGCTCTTCTCTCTAAAACGGTTACATTTATCGTCTGCAAAGCTATGTCGCGAGCTGCGGTATGCGGGAACACTAAAAGCACCATAGTAGAACGCAGAAGAAGCTTCTAAGTTGAAGTAATAGCCAGTAAGAAGTAGTACAATTCAAGTTTTAATTATCGATTATTCACTTTTTAGCCGGCTTTGGTGGCTTGGATAAGACCTAGGACCTTAAGATTTTGCATGAAAGGAGGACTAGCAGCCGCGTTGCACGGGAGAATGTGAAAAGTGTTCATATGAAGTAAAAACCTGAGAAATCCGTCCGTTTTCGTCATTTGTTATCGAATCGACTTAAAGCCAGATCGTCACATTGGCCGCTTTTATCTCTGAGACGGTTACATTTATCGCCTGCAAAGCTATGTCGCGTGCTGCGGTATGCGGAGACACTAAAAGCACCATATTAGAACACAGAAGAAGCTTCTAAATTGAAGTAATAGCCAGTAAGAAGTAGTACTATTTAAGTTTTAGTTGTCGACTAATCACTTTTTCTCCGGCTTTGGTGGCTTGGACATGACTTAGGACCTTAAGATTTTGCATGAAAGGAAGACTAGCAGCCGCGTTGCACGGGAGAATGTGAAAAGTGTTCATATGTAGTAAAAACCTGAGAAATCCGTCCGTCTTCGTCATTTGTTATCGAATCGATTTAAAGCCAGATCGTCACATTGGCCGCTCTTCTCTCTGAAACGGTTACATTTATCGCCTGCAAAGCTATGTCGCGTGCTGCGGTATGCGGGCACACTAAAAGCACCATAGTAGAACACAGAAGAAGCTTCTAAGTTGAAGTAATAGCCAGTAAGAAGTAGTACAATTCAAGTTTATATTATCGATTATTCACTTTTTAGCCGGCTTTGGTGGCTTGGATAAGACCTAGGACCTTAAGATTTTGCATGAAAGGAGGACTAGCAGCCGCGTTGCACGGGAGAATGTGAAAAGTGTTCATATGGAGTAAAAACCTGAGAAATCCGTCCGTTATCGTCATTTGTTATCGAATCGACTTAAAGCGAGATCGTCACATTGGCCGCTTTTCTCTCTGAGACGGTTACATTTATCGTCTGCAAAGCTATGTCGCGTGCTGCGGTATGCGGGAACACTAAAAGCACCATAGTAGAACACAGAAGAAGTTTCTAAGTTGAAGTAATAGCCAGTAAGAAGTAGTACAATTCAAGTTTTAATTATCGATTATTCACTATTTAGCCGGCTTTGGTGGCTTGGATAAGACCTAGGACCTTAAGATTTTGCATGAAAGGAAGACTAGCAGCCGCGTTGCACGGGAGAATGTGAAAAGTGTTCATATGAAGTAAAAACCTGATAAATCCGTCCGTTATCGTCATTCGTTATCGAATCGACTTAAAGCCAGATCGTCACATTGGCCGCTTTTCTCTCTGAGACGGTTACATTTATCGTCAGCAAAGCTATGTCGCGTGCTGCGGTATGCGGAGACACTAAAAGCACCATATTAGAACACAGAAGAAGCTTCTAAATTGAAGTAATAGCCAGTAAGAAGTAGTACTATTTATGTTTTAGTTGTCGACTAATCACTTTTATGCCGGCTTTGGTCGCTTGGACATGACTTAGGACCTTAAGATTTTGCATGAAAGGAAGACTAGCTGCCGCGTTGCACGGGAGAATGTGAAAAGTGTTCATATGTAGTAAAAACCTGAGAAATCCGTCCGTTTTCGTCATTTGTTATCGAATCGATTTAAAGCCAGATCGTCACATTGGCCGCTCTTCTCTCTGAAACGGTTACATTTATCGTCTGCAAAGCTATTTCGCGTGTTGCGGTATGCGGGCACACTAAAAGCACCATAGTAGAACACAGAAGAAGCTTCTAAGTTGAAGTAATAGCCAGTAAGAAGTAGTACAATTCAAGTTTATATTATCGATTATTCACCTTTTAGCCGGCTTTGGTGGCTTGGATAAGACTTAGGACCTTAAGATTTTGCATGAAAGGAGGACTAGCAGCCGCGTTGCATGGGAGAATGTGAAAAGTGTTCATATGGTGTAAAAACCTGAGAAATCCGTCCGTTATCGTCATTTGTTATCGAATCGACTTAAAGCGAGATCGTCACATTGGCCGCTTTTCTCTCTGAGACGGTTACATTTATCGTCTGCAATGCTATGTCGCGTGCTGCGGTATGCGGAGACACAAAAAGCACCATATTAGAACACAGAAGAAACTTCTAAGTTGAAGTAATAGCCAGTAAGAAGTAGTACAATTCAAGTTTTAGTTGTCGATTATTCACTTTTTAGCCGGCTTTGGTGGCTTGGACATGACCTAGGACCTTAAGATTTTGCATGAAAGGAGGACTAGCAGCCGCGTTGCACGGGAGAATGTGAAAAGTGTTTATATGTAGTAAAAACCTGGGAAATCCGTCCGGTTTCGTATTTGTTATCGAATCCATTTAAAGCCAGATCGTCACATTGGCCGCTTTTCTCTCTGAGACGGTTTCATTTATCGTCTGCAAAGCTATGTCGCGTGCTGCCGTATACGGAGACACTTAAAGCACCATAGTAGAACACAGAAGAAGCTTCTAAGTTGAAGCAATAGCCAGTAAGAAGTAGTTCAATTCAAGTTTTAATTATAGATTATTCACTTTTTAGCCGGCTTTGGTGGCTTGGATAAGACCTTGGACCTTAAGATTTTGCATGAAAGGAGGACTAGCAGCCGCGTTGCACGGGAGAATGTGAAAAGTGTTCATATGTAGTTAAAACCCTCAGAAATCCGTCCGTTATCGTCATTTGTTATTGAATCGACTTAAAGCCAGATCGTCACATTGGCCGCTTTTCTCTCTGAGACGGTTACATTTATTGTCTGCAAAGCTATGTCGCGTGCTGCGGTATGCGGAAACACTAAAAGCACAATAGTAGAATACAGAAGAAGCTTCTAAGTTGAAGTAATAGCCAGTAAGAAGTAGTACAATTCAAGTTTTAGTTATCGATTATTAACTTTTTAGCCGTCTTTGGTGGTTTGAACATGACCTAGGACCTTAAGATTCTGCATGAATGGAGGACTAGCAGCCGCGTTGCATGGGAGAATGTGAAAAGTGTTCATATGTAGTAAAAACCTGAGAAATCCGTCCGTTTTCGTCATTTGTTATCGAAACGACTTAAAGCCAGATCGTCACATTGGCCGCTTTTCTCTCTGAGACGGTTACATTTATCGTCAGCAAAGCTATGTCGCGTACTGCGGTATGCGGAGACACTAAAAGCACCATATTAGAACACAGAAGAAGCTTCTAAATTGAAGTAATAGCCAGTAAGAAGTAGTACTATTTAAGTTTTAGTTGTCGATTAACCACTTTTTAGCCGGCTTTGGTCGCTTGGACATGACTTAGGACCTTAAGATTTTGCATGAAAGGAAGACTAGCAGCCGCGTTGCACGGGAGAATGTGAAAAGTGTTCATATGTAGTAAAAACCTGAGAAATCCGTCCGTTTTCGTCATTTGTTATCGAATCGATTTAAAGCCAGATCGTCACATTGGCCGCTCTTCTCTCTGAAACGGTTACATTTATCGTCTCCAAAGCTATGTCGCGTGCTGCGGTATGCGGGCACACTAAAAGCACCATAGTAGAACACAGAAGAAGGTTCTAAGTTGAAGTAATAGCCAGTAGAAGTAGTACAATTCAAGTTTATATTATCGATTATTCACTTTTTAGCCGGCTTTGGTGGCTTGGATAAGACCTAGGACCTTAAGATTTTGCATGAAAGGAGGACTAGCAGCCGCGTTGCATGGGAGAATGTGAAAAGTGTTCATATGGTGTAAAAACCTGAGAAATCCGTCCGTTTTCGTCATTTGTTATCGAATCGACTTAAATCCAGATCGTCACATTGGCCGCTTTTCTCTCTGAGACGGTTACATTTATCGTCTGCAATGCTATGTCGCGTGCTGCGGTATGCGGAGACACAAAAAGCACCATATTATAACACAGAAGAAACTTCTAAGTTGAAGTAATAGCCAGTAAGAAGTAGTACAATTCAAGTTTTAGTTGTCGATTATTCACTTTTTAGCCGGCTTTGGTGGCTTGGACATGACCTAGGACCTTAAGATTTTGCATGAAAGGAGGACTAGCAGCCGCGTTGCACGGGAGAATGTGAAAAGTGTTCATATGTAGTAAAAACCTGGGAAATCCGTCCGGTTTCGTATTTGTTATCGAATCCATTTAAAGCCAGATCGTCACATTGGCCGCTTTTCTCTCTGAGACGGTTACATTTATCGTCTGCAAAGCTATGTCGCGCGCTGCCGTATACGGAGACATTTAAAGCACCATAGTAGAACACAGAAGAAGCTTCTAAGTTGAAGCAATAGCCAGTAAGAAGTAGTTCAATTCAAGTTTTAATTATAGATTATTCACTTTTTAGCCGGCTTTGGTGGCTTGGATAAGACCTAGGACCTTAAGATTTTGCATGAAAGGAGGACTAGCAGCCGCGTTGCACGGGAGAATGTGAAAAGTGTTCATATGGTGTAAAAACCTGAGAAATCCGTCCGTTATCGTCATTTGTTATCGAATCGACTTAAAGCGAGATCGTCACATTGGCCGCGTTTCTCTCTGAGACGGTTACATTTATCGTCTGCAAAGCTATGTCGCGTGCTGCGGTATGCGGAAACACTAGAAGCACAATAGTAGAATACAGAAGAAGCTTCTAAGTTGAAGTAATAGCCAGTAAGAAGTAGTACAATTCAAGTTTTAGTTATCGATTATTAACTTTTTAGCCGTCTTTGGTGGTTTGAACATGACCTAGGACCTTAAGATTCGGCATGAAAGGAGGACTAGCAGCCGCGTTGCATGGGAGAATGTGAAAAGTGTTCATATGTAGTAAAAACCTGAGAAATCCGTCCGTTTTCGTCATTTGTTATCGAAACGACTTAAAGCCAGATCGTCACATTGGCCGCTTTTCTCTCTGAGACGGTTACATTTATCGTCAGCAAGGCTATGTCGCGTGCTGCTGTCTGCGGAGACACTAAAAGCACCATATTAGAACACAGAAGAAGCTTCTAAATTGAAGTAATAGCCAGTAAGAAGTAGTACTATTTAAGTTTTAGTTGTCGACTAATCACTTTTTCTCCGGCTTTGGTGGCTTGGACATGACTTAGGACCTTAAGATTTTGCATGAAAGGAAGACTAGCAGCCGCGTTGCACGGGAGAATGTGAAAAGTGTTCATATGTAGTAAAAACCTGAGAAATCCGTCCGTTTTCGTCATTTGTTATCGAATCGATTTAAAGCCAGATCGTCACATTGGCCGCTCTTCTCTCTGAAACGGTTACATTTATCGCCTGCAAAGCTATGTCGCGTGCTGCGGTATGCGGGCACACTAAAAGCACCATAGTAGAACACAGGAAAAGCTTCTAAGTTGAAGTAATAGCCAGTAAGAAGTAGTACAATTCAAGTTTATATGATCGATTATTAACTTTTTAGCCGGCTTTGGTGGCTTGGATAAGACCTAGGACCTTAAGATTTTGCATGAAAGGAGGACTAGCAGCCGCGTTGCACGGGAGAATGTGAAAAGTGTTCATATGGAGTAAAAACCTGAGAAATCCGTCCGTTATCGTCATTTGTTATCGAATCGACTTAAAGCGAGATCGTCACATTGGCCGCTTTTCTCTCTGAGACGGTTACATTTATCGTCTGAAAAGCTATGTCGCGTGCTGCGGTATGCGGGAACACTAAAAGCACCATAGTAGAACACAGAAGAAGTTTCTAAGTTGAAGTAATAGCCAGTAAGAAGTAGTACAATTCAAGTTTTAATTATCGATTATTCACTTTTTAGCCGGCTTTGGTGGCTTGGATAAGACCTAGGACCTTAAGATTTTGCATGAAAGGAAGACTAACAGCCGCGTTGCACGGGAGAATGTGAAAAGTGATCATATGAAGTAAAAACCTGATAAATCCGTCCGTTATCGTCATTTGTTATCGAATCGACTTAAAGCCAGATCGTCACATTGGCCGCTTTTCTCTCTGAGACGGTTACATTTATCGCCTGCAAAGCTATGTCGCGTGCTGCGGTATGCGGAGACACTAAAAGCACCATATTAGAACACAGAAGAAGCTTCTAAATTGAAGTAATAGCCAGTAAGAAGTAGTACTATTTATGTTTTAGTTGTCGACTAATCACTTTTATGCCGGCTTTGGTCGCTTGGACATGACTTAGGACCTTAAGATTTTGCATGAAAGGAAGACTAGCAGCCGCGTTGCACGGGAGAATGTGAAAAGTGTTCATATGTAGTAAAAACCTGAGAAATCCGTCCGTTTTCGTCATTTGTTATCGAATCGATTTAAAGCCAGATCGTCACATTATCCGCTCTTCGCTCTGAAACGGTTACATTTATCGTCTGCAAAGCTATGTCGCGTGCTGCGGTATGCGGGCACACTAAAAGCACCATAGCAGAACACAGAAGAAGCTTCTAAGTTGAAGTAATAGCCAGTAAGAAGTAGTACAACTCAAGTGTATATTATCGATTATTCACTTTTTAGCCGGCTTTGGTGGCTTGGATAAGACCTAGGACCTTAAGATTTTGCATGAAAGGAGGACTAGCAGCCGCGTTGCACGGGAGAATGTGAAAAGTGTTCATATGGTGTAAAAACCTGAGAAATCCGTCCGTTATCGTCATTTGTTGTCGAATAGACTTAAAGCGAGATCGTCACATTGGCCGCTTTTCTCTCTGAGACGGTTACATTTATCGTCTGCAATGCTATGTCGCGTGCTGCGGTATGCGGAGACACAAAAAGCACCATATTATAACACAGAAGAAACTTCTAAGTTGAAGTAATAGCCAGTAAGAAGTAGTACAATTCAAGTTTTAGTTGTCGATTATTCACTTTTTAGCCGGCTTTGGTGGCTTGGACATGACCTAGGACCTTAAGATTTTGCATGAAAGGAGGACTAGCAGCCGCGTTGCACGGGAGAATGTGAAAAGTGTTCATATGTAGTAAAAACCTGGGAAATCCGTCCGGTTTCGTATTTGTTATCGAATCCACTTAAAGCCAGATCGTCACATTGGCCGCTTTTCTCTCTGAGACGGTTACATTTATCGTCTAAAAAGCTATGTCGCGTGCTGCCGTATACGGAGACACTTAAAGCACCATAGTAGAACACAGAAGAAGCTTCTAAGTTGAAGCAATAGCCAGTAAGAAGTAGTTCAATTCAAGTTTTAATTATAGATTATTCACTTTTTAGCCGGCTTTGGTGGCTTGGATAAGACCTTGGACCTTAAGATTTTGCATGAAAGGAGGACTAGCAGCCGCGTTGCACGGGAGAATGTGAAAAGTGTTCATATGTAGTAAAAACCTGAGAAATCCGTCCGTTATCGTCATTTGTTATTGAATCGACTTAAAGCCAGATCGTCACATTGGCCGCTTTTCTCTCTGAGACGGTTACATTTATCGTCTGCAAAGCTATGTCGCGTGCTGCGGTATGCGGAAACACTAAAAGCACAATAGTAGAATACAGAAGAAGCTTCTAAGTTGAAGTAATAGCCAGTAAGAAGTAGTACAATTCAAGTTTTAGTTATCGATTATTAACTTTTTAGCCGTCTTTGGTGGTTTGAACATGACCTAGGACCTTAAGATTCTGCATGAATGGAGGACTAGCAGCCGCGTTGCATGGGAGAATGTGAAAAGTGTTCATATGTAGTAAAAACCTGAGAAATCCGTCCGTTTTCGTCATTTGTTATCGAAACGACTTAAAGCCTGATCGTCACATTGGCCGCTTTTCTCTCTGAGACGGTTACATTTATCGTCAGCAAAGCTATGTCGCGTGCTGCGGTATGCGGAGACACTAAAAGCACCATATTAGAACACAGAAGAAGCTTCTAAATTGAAGTAATAGCCAGTAAGAAGTAGTACTATTTAAGTTTTAGTTGTCGATTAACCACTTTTTAGCCGGCTTTGGTGGCTTCGACATGACTTAGGACCTTAAGAGTTTGCATGAAAGGAAGACTAGCAGCCGCGTTGCACGGGAGAATGTGAAAAGAGTTCATATGTAGTAAAAACCTGAGAAATCCTTCCGTTTTCGTCATTTGTTATCGAATCGATTTAAAGCCAGATCGTCACATTGGCGCTCTTCTCTCTGAAACGGTTACATTTATCGTCTGCAAAGCTATGTCGCGTGCTGCGGTATGCGGGAACACTAAAAGCACCATAGTGGAACACAGAAGAAGCTTTTAAGTTGAAGTAACAGCCAGTAAGAAGTAGTACTATTTATGTTTTAGTTGTCGACTAATCACTTTTATGGCAGCATTGGTCGCTTGGACATGACTTAGGACCTTAAGATTTTGCATGAAAGGAAGACTAGCAGCCGCGTTGCACGGGAGAATGTGAAAAGTGTTCATATGTAGTAAAAACCTGAGAAATCCGTCCGTTTTCGTCATTTGTTATCGAATCGATTTAAAGCCAGATCGTCACATTGGCCGCTCTTCTCTCTGAAACGGTTACATTTATCGTCTCCAAAGCTATGTCGCGTGCTGCGGTATGCGGGCACACTAAAAGCACCATAGTAGAACACAGAAGAAGCTTCTAAGTTGAAGTAATAGCCAGTAAGAAGTAGTACAATTCAAGTTTATATTATCGACTATTCACTTTTTAGCCGGCTTTGGTGGCTTGGATAAGACCTAGGACCTTAAGATTTTGCATGAAAGGAGGACTAGCAGCCGCGTTGCACGGGAGAATGTGAAAAGTGTTCATATGGTGTAAAAACCTGAGAAATCCGTCCGTTATCGTCATTTGTTATCGAATCGACTTAAAGCGAGATCGTCACATTGGCCGCTTTTCTCTCTGAGACGGTTACATTTATCGTCTGCAAAGCTATGTCGCGTGCTGCGGTATGCGGGAACACTAAAAGCACCATAGTAGAACACAGAAGAAGTTTCTAAGTTGAAGTAATAGCCAGTAAGAAGTAGTACAATTCAAGTTTTAATTATCGATTATTCACTTTTTAGCCGGCTTTGGTGGCTTGGATAAGACCTAGGACCTTAAGATTTTGCATGAAAGGAAGATTAGCAGCCGCGTTGCACGGGAGAATGTGAAAAGTGTTCATATGAAGTAAAAACCTGAGAAATCCGTCCGTTATCGTCATTTGTTATCGAATCGACTTAAAGCCAGATCGTCACATTGGCCGCTTTTCTCTCTGAGACGGTTACATTTATCGCCTGCAAAGCTATGTCGCGCGCTGCGGTATGCGGAGACACTAAAAGGACCATATTAGAACACAGAAGAAGCTTCTACATTGAAGTAATAGCCAGTAAGAAGTAGTACTATTTATGTTTTAGTTGTCGACTAATCACTTTTATGCCGGCTTTGGTCGCTTGGACATGACTTAGGACCTTAAGATTTTGCATGAAAGGAGGACTAGCAGCCGCGTTGCACGGGAGAATGTGAAAAGTGTTCATATGTAGTAAAAACCTGAGAAATCCGTCCGTTTTCGTCATTTGTTATCGAATCGATTTAAAGCCAGATCGTCACATTGGCCGCTCTTCTCTCTGAAACGGTTACATTTATCGTCTGCAAAGCTATGTCGCGTGCTGCGGTATGCGGGCACACTAAAAGCACCATAGTAGAACACAGAAGAAGCTTCTAAGTTGAAGTAATAGCCAGTAAGAAGTAGTACAATTCAAGTTTATATTATCGACTATTCACTTTTTAGCCGGCTTTGGTGGCTTGGATAAGACCTAGGACCTTAAGATTTTGCATGAAAGGAGGACTAGCAGCCGCGTTGCACGGGAGAATGTGAAAAGTGTTCATATGGTGTAAAAACCTGAGAAATCCGTCCGTTATCGTCATTTGTTATCGAATCGACTTAAAGCGAGATCGTCACATTGGCCGCTTTTCTCTCTGAGACGGTTACATTTATTGTCTGCAAAGCTATGTCGCGTGCTGCGGTATGCGGGAACACTAAAAGCACCATAGTAGAACACAGAAGAAGTTTCTAAGTTGAAGTAATAGCCAGTAAGAAGTAGTACAATTCAAGTTTTAATTATCGATTATTCACTTTTTAGCCGGCTTTGGTGGCTTGGATAAGACCTAGGACCTTAAGATTTTGCATGAAAGGAAGACTAGCAGCCGCGTTGCACGGGAGAATGTGAAAAGTGTTCATATGAAGTAAAAACCTGAGAAATCCGTCCGTTATCGTCATTTGTTATCGAATCGACTTAAAGCCAGATCGTCACATTGGCCGCTTTTCTCTCTGAGACGGTTACATTTATCGCCTGCAAAGCTATGTCGCGTGCTGCGGTATGCGGATACACTAAAAGGACCATATTAGAACACAGAAGAAGCTTCTAAATTGAAGTAATAGCCAGTAAGAAGTAGTACAATTCAAGTTTTAGTTGTCGATTATTCACTTTTTAGCCGGCTTTGGTGGCTTGGACATGACCTAGGACCTTAAGATTTTGCATGAAAGGAGGACTAGCAGCCGCGTTGCACGGGAGAATGTGAAAAGTGTTCATATGTAGTAAAAACCTGGGAAATCCGTCCGGTTTCGTATTTGTTATCGAATCCACCTAAAGCCAGATCGTCACATTGGCCGCTTTTCTCTCTGAGACGGTTACATTTATCGTCTAAAAAGCTATGTCGCGTGCTGCCGTATACGGAGACACTTAAAGCACCATAGTAGAACACAGAAGAAGCTTCTAAGTTGAAGCAATAGCCCTTAAGAAGTAGTTCAATTCAAGTTTTAATTATAGATTATTCACCTTTTAGCCGGCTTTGGTGGCTTGGATAAGACTTTGGACCTTAAGATTTTGCATGAAAGGAGGACTAGCAGCCGCGTTGCACGGGAGAATGTGAAAAGAGTTCATATGTAGTAAAAACCTGAGAAATCCTTCCGTTTTCGTCACTTGTTATCGAATCGATTTAAAGCCAGATCGTCACATTGGCCCCTCTTCTCTCTGAAACGGTTACATTTATCGTCTGCAAAGCTATGTCTCGTGCTGCGGTATGCGGGAACACTAAAAGCACCATAGTGGAACACAGAAGAAGCTTTTAAGTTGAAGTAATAGCCAGTAAGAAGTAGTACTATTTATGTTTTAGTTGTCGACTAATCACTTTTATGCCGGCTTTGGTCGCTTGGACATGACTTAGGACCTTAAGATTTTGCATGAAAGGAAGACTAGCAGCCGCGTTGCACGGGAGAATGTGAAAAGTGTTCATATGTAGTAAAAACCTGAGAAATCCGTCCGTTTTCGTCTTTTGTTATCGAATCGATTTAAAGCCAGATCGTCACATTGGCCGCTCTTCTCTCTGAAACGGTTACATTTATCGTCTCCAAAGCTATGTGGCGTGCTGCGGTATGCGGGCACACTAAAAGCACCATAGTAGAACACAGAAGAAGCTTCTAAGTTGAAGTAATAGCCAGTAAGAAGTAGTACAATTCAAGTTTATATTATCGATTATTCACTTTTTAGCCGGCTTTGGTGGCTTGGATAAGACCTAGGACCTTAAGATTTTGCATGAAAGGAGGACTAGCAGCCGCTTTGCACGGGAGAATGTGAAAAGTGTTCATATGGTGTAAAAACCTGAGAAATCCGTCCGTTATCGTCATTTGTTATCGAATCGACTTAAAGCGAGATCGTCACATTGGCCGCTTTTCTCTCTGAGACGGTTACATTTATCGTCTGCAAAGCTATGTCGCGTGCTGCGGTATGCGGGAACACTAAAAGCACCATAGTAGAACACAGAAGAAGTTTCTAAGTTGAAGTAATAGTCAGTAAGAAGTAGTACAATTCAAGTTTTAATTATCGATTATTCACTTTTTAGCCGGCTTTGGTGGCTTGGATAAGACCTAGGACCTTAAGATTTTGCATGAAAGGAAGACTAGCAGCCGCGTTGCACGGGAGAATGTGAAAAGTGTTCATATGAAGTAAAAACCTGAGAAATCCGTCCGTTATCGTCATTTGTTATCGAATCGACTTAAAGCCAGATCGTCACATTGGCCGCTTTTCTCTCTGAGACGGTTACATTTATCGCCTGCAAAGCTATGTCGCGTGCTGCGGTATGCGGAGACACTAAAAGCACCATATTAGAACACAGAAGAAGCTTCTAAATTGAAGTAATAGCCAGTAAGAAGTAGTACTATTTATGTTTTAGTTGTCGACTAATCACTTTTATGCCGGCTTTGGTCGCTTGGACATGACTTACGACCTTAAGATTTTGCATGAAAGGAGGACTAGCAGCCGCGTTGCACGGGAGAATGTGAAAAGTGTTCATATGTAGTAAAAACCTGAGAAATCCGTCCCTTTTCGTCATTTGTTATCGAATCGATTTAAAGCCAGATCGTCACTTTGGCCGCTCTTCTCTCTGAAACGGTTACATTTATCGTCTGCAAAGCTATGTCGCGTGCTGCGGTATGCGGGCACACTAATATCACCATAGTAGAACACAGAAGAAGCTTCTAAGTTGAAGTAATAGCCAGTAAGAAGTAGTACAATTCAAGTTTATATTATCGATTATTCACTTTTTTAGCCGGCTTTGGTGGCTTGGATAAGACCTAGGACCTTAAGATTTTGCATGAAAGGAGGACTAGCAGCCGCGTTGCACGGGAGAATGTGAAAAGTGTTCATATGGTGTAAAAACCTGAGAAATCCGTCCGTTATCGTCATTTGTTATCGAATCGACTTAAAGCGAGATCGTCACATTGGCAGCTTTTCTCTCTGAGACGGTTACATTTATCGTCTGCAATGCTATGTCGCGTGCTGCGGTATGCGGAGACACAAAAAGCACCATATTAGAACACAGAAGAAACTTCTAAGTTGAAGTAATAGCCAGTAAGAAGTAGTACAATTCAAGTTTTAGTTGTCGATTATTCACTTTTTTGCCGGCTTTGGTGGCTTGGACATGACCTAGGACCTTAAGATTTTGCATGAAAGGAGGACTAGCAGCCGCGTTGCACGGGAGAATGTGAAAAGTGTGCATATGTAGTAAAAACCTGGGAAATCCGTCCGGTTTCGTATTTGTTATCGAATCCATTTAAAGCCAGATCGTCACATTGGCCGCTTTTCTCTCTGAGACGGTTACATTTATCGTCTGCAAAGCTATGTCGCGTGCTACCGTATACGGAGACACTAAAAGCACCATAGTAGAACACAGAAGAAGCTTCTAAGTTGAAGCAATAGCCAGTAAGAAGTAGTTCAATTCAAGTTTTAATTATAGGTTATTCACTTTTTAGCCGGCTTTGGTGTCTTGGATAAGACCTAGGACCTTAAGATTTTGCATGAAAGGTGGACTAGCAGCCGCGTTGCACGGGAGTATGTGAAAAGTGTTCATATGGAGTAAAAACCTGAGAAATCCGTCCGTTATCGTCATTTGTTATTGAATCCACTTAAAGCCAGATCGTCACATTGGCCGCTTTTCTCTCTGAGACGGTTACATTTATTGTCTGCAAAGCTATGTCGCGTGCTGCGGTATGCGGAAACACTAGAAGCACAATAGTAGAATACAGAAGAAGCTTCTAAGTTGAAGTAATAGCCAGTAAGAAGTAGTACAATTCAAGTTTTAGTTATCGATTATTAACTTTTTAGAAGTCTTTGGTGGTTTGAACATGACCTAGGACCTTAAGATTCTGCATGAAAGGAGGACTAGCAGCCGCGTTGCATGGGAGAATGTGAAAAGAGTTCATATGTAGTAAAAACCTGAGAAATCCTTCCGTTTTCGTCATTTGTTATCGAATCGATTTAAAGCCAGATCGTCAAATTGGCCGCTCTTCTCTCTGAAACGGTTACATTTATCGTCTGCAAAGCTATGTCGCGTGCTGCGGTATGCGGAAACACTAAAAGCACCATAGCAGAACACAGAAGAAGCTTCTAAGTTGAAGTAATAGCCAGTAAGAAGTAGTACAATTCAAGTTTTAATTATCAATTATTCACTTTTTAGCCGGCTTTGGTGGCTTGGATAAGACCTAGGACCTTAAGATTTTGCATGAAAGGAGGACTAGCAGCCGCGTTGCACGGGAGAATGTGAAAAGTGTTCATATGGAGTAAAAACCTGAGAAATCCGTCCGCTATCGTCATTTGTTATCGAATCGACTTAAAGCCAGATCGCCACATTGGCCGCTTTTCTCTCTGAGACGATTACATTTATCGTCTGCAAAGCTATGGCGCGTGCTGCGGTATGCGGAGACACTAAAAGCACCATATTAGAACACAGAAGAAACTTCTCAGTTGAAGTAATAGCCAGTAAGAAGTAGTACAATTCAAGTTTTAGTTATCGATTATTCACCTTTTAGCCGGCTTTGGTGGCTTGGACATGACCTAGGACCTTAAGATTTTGCATGAAAGGAGGACTAGCAGCCACGTTGCATGGGAGAATGTGAAAAGTGTTCATATGTAGTAAAAACCTGAGAAATCAGTCCGTTTTCGTCATTTGTTATCGAATCGACTTATAGCCAGATCGTCACATTGGCCGCTTTTCTCTCTGAGACGGTTACATTTATCGTCTGCAAAGCTATGTCGCGTGCTGCCGTATGTGGGGACACCAAAAGCACCATAGTAGAACACAGAAGGAGCTTATAAGTTGAAGTAATAGCCAGTAAGACGTAGTACAATTCAAGTTTTAGTTGTCGATTATTCAATTTTTAGCCGGCTTTGGTGGCTTGGACATGACCTAGGACCTTACGATTTTGCATGAAAGGAGGACTAGCAGCCGCGTTGCACGGGAGAATGTGAAAAGTGTTCATATGTAGTGAAAACCTGAGAAATCCGTCCGTTTTCGTCATTTGTTATTGAATCGACTTAAAGCCAGATCGATATATTGGCCGCTTTTCTCTCTGAGACGGTTACATTTATCGTCTGCAAAGCTATGTCGCGTGCTGCGGTATGCGGAACACTAAAAGCACCATAGAAGAACACAGAAGAAGATTCTAAGTTGAAGTAATAGCCAGTAAGAAGTAGTACAATTCAAGATTTAGTTATTGATTATTCACTTTTTAGCAGGATTTGGTGGCTTGGACATGAGGTGGAACCTTAAGATTTTGCATTATAGGAGGACTAGCAGCCGCGTTGCACGGGAGAATGTGAAAAGTGTTCATATGTAGTAAAAAACTGAGAAACCCGGCCGTTTTCGTCATTTGTTATCGAATCGATTTAAAGCCAGATCGTCACATTGGCCGCTCTTCTCTCTGAAACGGTTACATTTATCGTCTGCAAAGCTACGTCGCGTGCTGCGGTATGCGGGAACACTAAAAGCACCATAGTAGAACACAGAAGAAGCTTCTAAGTTGAAGTAATAGCCAGTAAGAAGTAGTACAATTCAAGTTTTAATTATCGATTATTCACTTTTTAGCCGGCTATGGTGGCTTGGATAAGACCTAGGACCTTAAGATTTTGCATGAAAAGGAGGACTAGCAGCCGCGTTGCGCGGGGAGAATGTGAAAAGTGTTCATATGGAGTAAAAACCTGAGAAATCCGTCCGTTATCGTCATTTGTTATCGAATCGACTTAAAGCCAGATCGTCACATTGGCCGCTTTTCTCTCTGAGACGGTTACATTTATCGTCTGCAAAGCTATTTCGCGTGCTGCGGTATGCGGAGACACTAAAAGCACCATATTAGAACACAGAAGAAACTTCTAAGTTGAAGTAATAGCCAGTAAGAAGAAGTACAATTCAAGTTTTAGTTATCGATTATTCACCTTTTAGCCGGCTTTGGTGGCTTGGACATGACCAAGGACCTTACGATTTTGCATGAAAGGAGGACTAGCAGCCGCGTAGCATGGGAGAATGTGAAAAGTGTTCATATGTAGTAGAAACCTGAGAAATCTGTCCATTTTCGTCATTTGTTATCGATTCGACTTAAAGCCAGATCGTTATATTGGCCGCTTTTCTCTCTGAGACGGTTACATTTATCGTCTGCAAAGCTATGTCGCGTGCTGCGGTATGCGGAACACTAAAAGCACCATAGTAGAACACAGAAGAAGCTTCTAAGTTGAAGTAATAGCCAGTAAGAAGTAGTACAATTCAAGTTTTAGTTATTGATTATTCACTTTTTAGCCGGATTTGGTGGCTTGGACATGAGGTGGAACCTTAAGATTTTGCATGATAGGAGGACTAGCAGCCGCGTTGCACGGGAGAATGTGAAAAGTGTTCATATGTAGTAATAACCTGAGAAACCCGGCCGTTTTCGTCATTTGTTACCGAATCGATTTAAAGCCAGATCTTCACATTGGCCGCTCTTCTCTCTGAAACAGTTACATTTATCGTCTGCAAAGCTATGTCGCGTGCTGCGGTATGCGGGAACACTAAAAGCACCATAGTGGAACACAGAAGAAACTTCTAAGTTGAAGTAATAGCCAGTAAGAAGTAGTACAATTCAAGTTTTAATTATCGATTATTCACTTTTTAGCCGGCTTTGGTGGCTTGGATAAGACCTAGGACATTAAGATTTTGCATGAAAAGGAGGACTAGCTGCCGCGTTGCGCGGGAGAATGTGAAAAGTGTTCATATGGAGTAAAAACCTGAGAAATCCGTCCGTTATCGTCATTTGTTATCGAATCGACTTAAAGCCAGATCGTCACATTGGCCGCTTTTCTCTCTGAGACTGTTACATTTATCGTCTGCAAAGCTATGTCGCGTGCTGCGGTATGCGGAGACACTAAAAGCACCATATTAGAACACAGAAGAAACTTCTAAGTTGAAGTAATAGCCAGTAAGAAGTAGTACAATTAAAGTTTTAGTTATCGATTATTCACCTTTTAGCCGGCTTTGGTGGCTTGGACATGACCTAGGACCTTTAGATTTTGCATGAAAGGAGGATTAGCAGCCGCGTTGCATGGGAGAATGTGAAAAGTGTTCATATGTAGTAAAAACCTGAGAAATCTGTCCATTTTCGTCATTTGTTATCGAATCGACTTAAAACCAGATCGTCACATTGGCCGCTTTTCTCTCTGAGACGGTTACATTTATCGTCTGCAAAGCTATGTCGCGTGCTGCGGTATGTGGCGACACTAAAAGCACCATAGTAGAACACAGAAGGAGCTTCTAAGTTGAAGTAATAGCCAGTAAGAAGTAGTACAATTCAAGTTTTAGTTGTCGATTATTACCTTTTTAGCCGGCTTTGGTGGCTTGGACATGACCTAGGACCTTACGATTTTGCATGAAAGGAGGACTAGCAGCCGCGTTGCACGGGAGAATGTGAAAAGTGATCATATGTAGTGAAAACCTGAGAAATCCGTCTGTTTTCGTCATTTGTTATCGAATCGACTTAAAGCCAGATCGTTATATTAGCCGCTTTTCTCTCTGAGATGGTTACATTTATCGTCTGCAAAGCTATGTCGCGTGCTGCGGTATGCGGAACACTAAAAGCACCATAGTAGAACACAGAAGAAGATTCTAAGTTGAAGTAATATCCAGTAAGAAGTAGTACAATTCAAGTTTTAGTTATTGATTATTCACTTTATAGACGGATTTGGTGGCTTGGACATGAGGTGGAACCTTAAGATTTTGATGAAAGGAGGACTAGCAGCCGCGTTGCACGGGAGAATGTGAAAAGTGTTCATATGGAGTAAAAACCTGAGAAATCCGTCCGTTTTCGTCATTTGTTATCGTATCGATTTAAAGCCAGATCGTCACATTGGCCTCTCTTCACTCTGAAACGGTTACATTTATCGTCTGCAGAGCTATGTCGCGTGCTGCCGTATGCGTAGACACTAAAAGCACCATAGTAGAACACAGAAGAAGCTTCTAAATTGAAGTAATAGCCAGTAAGAAGTAGTACAATTCAATTTTTAATTATCGATTATTCACCTTTTAGCCGGCTTTGGTGGCTTGGACATGACCTAGGACCTTAAGATTTTGCATGAAAGGAGGACTAGCAGCCGCGTTGCACGGGAGACTGTGAAAAGTGTTCATATGTAGTGAAAACCTGGGAAATCCGTCCGTTTTCCTTTTTTTGTTATCGAATCGACTTAAAGCCAGATCGTTATATTGGCCGCTCTACTCTCTGAAACGGTTACATTTATCGTCTGCAAAGCTAAGTCGCGTGCTGCGGTATGCGGAATACTAAAAGCACCATAGTAGAACACAGAAGAAGATTCTAAGTTGAAGTAATAGCCAGTAAGAGGTAGTACAATTCAAGTTTTAGTTAATGATTATTCACTTTTTAGCCGGATTTGGTGGCTTGGACATGAGGTGGAACCTTAAGATCTTGCATTATAGGAGGACTAGCAGCCGCGTTGCACGGGAGAATGTGAAAAGTGTTCGTATGTATTAAAAAACTGAGAAACCCGGCTGTTTTCGTCATTTGTTATCGAATCGATTTAAAGCCAGATTGTCACATTGGCCGCTCTTCTCTCTGAAACGGTTACATTTATCGTCTGCGAAGCTATGTCGCGTGCTGCGGTATGCGGAGACACTAAAAGCACCATAGTAGAACACAGAAGAAGATTCTAAGTTGAAGTAATAGGCAGTAAGAAGTAGTACAATTCAAGTTTTAGTTATCGATTATTCACTTTTTAGCCGGCTTTGGTGGCTTGGACATGACCAAGGATCTTACGATTTTGCATGAAAGGAGGACTAGCAGCCGCGTTGCATGGGAGAATGTGAAAAGTGTTCATATGTAGTAAAAACCTGAGAAATCTGTCCATTTTCGTCATTTGTTATCGAATAGACTTGAAGCCAGATCGTCACATTGGCCGCTTTTCTCTCTGAGACGGTTACATTTATCGTCTGCAAAGCTATGTCGCGTGCTGCGGTATGTGGAGACACTAAAAGCACCATAGTAGAACACAGAAGAAGCTTCTAAGTTGAAGTAATAGCCAGTAAGAAGTAGTACAATTCAAGTTTTAGTTGTCGATTATTCACTTTTTAGCCGGCTTTGGTGGCTTGGACATGACCTAGGACCTTAAGATTTTGCATGAAAGGAGGACTAGCAGCCGCGTTGCACGGGAGAATGTGAAAAGTGTTCATATGTAGTGAAAACCTGAGAAATCCGTCCGTTTTCGTCATTTGTTATCGAATCGACTTAAAGCCAGATCGTTATATTGGCCACTTTTCTCTCTGAGACGGTTACATTTATCGTCTGCAAAGCTATGTCGCGTGCTGTGGTATGCGGAACACTAAAAGCACCATAGTAGAACACAGAAGAAGATTCTAAGTTGAAGTAATAGCCAGTAAGAAGTAGTACAATTCAAGTTTTAGTTATTGATTATTCACTTTTTAGCCGGATTTGGTGGCTTGGACATGAGGTGGAACCTTAAGATTTTGCATTATAGGAGGACTAGCAGCCGCGTTGCACGGGAGAATGTGAAAAGTGTTCATATGTAGTGAAAACCTGAGAAATCCGTCCGTTTTCGTCATTTGTTATCGAATCGACTTAAAGCCAGATCGTTATATTGGCCACTTTTCTCTCTGAGACGGTTACATTAATCGTCTGCAAAGCTATGTCGCGTTCTGCCGTATGCGTAGACACTACAAGCACCATAGTAGAACACAGAAGAAGCTTCTAAATTGAAGTAATAGCCAGTAAGAAATAGTACAATTCAATTTTTAATTATCGTTTATTCACTTTTTAGCCGGCTTTGGTGGCTTGGATATGACCTAGGACGTTAAGATTTTGCATGAAAGGAGGAGTAGCAGCCGCGTTGCACGGGAGAATGTGAAAAGTGTTCATATGGAGTAAAAACCTGAGAAATCCGTCCGTTTTCGTCATTTGTTATCGAATCGATTTTAAGCCAGATCGTCACATTGGCCGCTTTTCTCTCTGAGACGGTTACATTTATCGTCTGCAAAGATATGTCGCGTGCTGGGGTATGCGGAAACACTAAAAGCACCATAGTAGAACACAGAAGAAGCTTCTAAGTTGAAGTAATAGCCAGTAAGAAGTAGTACAATTCAAGTTTTAGTTGTCGATTATTCACTTTTTAGCTGGCTTTGGTGGCTTGGACATGACCTAGGACATTAGATTTTGATGAAAGGAGGACTAGCAGCCGCGTTGCATGGGAGAATGTGAAAAGTGTTCATATGTAGTAAAAACCTGAGAAATCTGTCCATTTTCGTCATTTGTTATCGAATCGACTTAAAGCCAGATCGTCACATTGGCCGCTTTTCTCTCTGAGACGGTTACATTTATCGTCTGCAAAGCTATGTCGCGTGCTGCGGTATGTGGAGACACTAAAAGCACCATAGTAGAACACAGAAGGAGCTTCTAAGTTGAAGTAATAGCCAGTAAGAAGTAGTACAATTCAAGTTTTAGTTGCCGATTATTCACTTTTTAGCCGGCTTTGGTGGCTTGGACATGACCTAGGACCTTAAGATTTAGCATGAAAGGAGGACTAGCAGCCGCGTTACACGGGAGATTGTGAAAAGTGTTCATATGTAATAAAAACCCGAGAAATCAGTCCGTTTTCGTCATTTGTTATCGAATCGACTCAAAGCCAGATCGTCACGTTGGCCGCTCTTCTCTCTGAAACGGTTAGATTTATCGTCTGCAAAGCTATGTCGCTTGCTGCGGTATGCGGGAACACTAAAAGCACCATAGTAGAACACAGAAGAAGCTTCTAAGTCGAAGTAATAGCCAGTAAGATGTAGTACAATTCAAGTTTTAGTTGTCGATTATTCACTTTTTAGCCGGCTTTGGTGGCTTGGACATGACCTAGGACCTTAAGATTTTGCATGAAAGAAGGACTAGCAGCCGCGTTGCATGGGAGAATGTGAAAAGTGTTCATATGTAGTAACAACCTGAGAAATCCGTCCGGTTTCGTCTTTGTTATCGAATCGACTTAAAGCCAGATCGTCACATTGGCCGCTTTTCTCTCTGAGACGGTTACATTAATCGTATGCAAAGCTATGTCGCGTGCTGCGGTATGTGGAGACACTAAAAGCACCATAGTAGAACACAGAAGGAGCTTCTAAGTTGAAGTAATAGCCAGTAAGAAGTAGTACAATTCAAGTTTTAGTTGTCGATTATTCACTTTTTAGCCGGCTTTGGTGGCTTGGACATGATCTAGGACCTTAAGATTTTGCATGAAAGGGAGACTAGCAGCCGCGTTGCATGGGAGAATGTGAAAAGTGTTCATATGTAGTAAAAACCTGAGAAATCCGTCCGTTTTCGTCATTTGTCATCGAATCGTTTTAAAGCCAGATCGTCACAATGGCCGCTCTTCTCTCTGTAACGGTTACATTTATCGTCTGCAAAGCTATGTCGCGTGCTGCGGTATGCGGAAACACTAAAACCACCATAGTAGAACACAGAAGAAGCTTCTAAGTTCCCCCCATCGGCTCAGCATTCACTTGCTGAGTACGGGCTTGGCGACCCCGGGGTCCTGAGCTGGGGACTGGTCTGCGCCGCCGGTGTCCTGTCACCGTAAACCCCGGACATGCTTCAGCGACCACCGTACGGCGCGGCGGTGAAACGTTGTGTGCTGCGGGGAATGGTAATCATGGCTTGACCGTCTGGATTGCGAGGAAGGCCAACCTCTATAAAAACCCCTCAATCTTTCGGTGTGCTCCGCGCCTAGAAGATGCATGGCTGTTGGGGTGGAACAGTCGCAAGTGGGCAACCTCTGGGGCACCTGCCGCACCCCAGTTGTATAAGGCTTACTCAGGCACGCGGGGCTCTGTCTGAGCGGACTTTTAGTTCCCTAGCTGCTCGTGGGACCACAATGGACCCTTCGACCTCTACTTTTCCCCCTACCAGTGGCTTGGGTGGGCCGCTGGTAGGAAAACACACCCAATCGAAAAAGCGGCTACGCGCTGCGAGTCCTCCAGCGCCTGGTGTTGCTAGAGATTTAACAGAATGTAGTAACGGAGCACATGCTGATAATCAGAATGTGTTTTTGATTATTAAAAGGAAGGAGGGTAGCTTTGAGAGGGTTTCTCCCTTTTACATCGACAAGGGTCTTGAGGGAATTGCAGGAACACTGAAATCTGTAAAGCGACTGCGCAATGGGACTCTGTTAGTTGAAACTTCTAGTTCCCGTCAAGTCGCTGCCCTTCGGAAAGCAAATTGTCTAGGAGAGTACGCTGTCGAGACCGAGCTCCACTCCACTTTGAACTATAGTAAGGGTGTTGTGACGTGTAGGGACTTGGTGGATATCCCCATAGACGTGCTAAAATCTGAGTGGGCTGACGAAGGAATTGTTGACGTGCAGCACATTATGAAACGAGTCAATGGGGACCTCGTCAAATCTGACTCGTTTATTCTCACATTCAGTTGCCCGAGACTCCCGGAGCATGTTAAAGCGGGGTTCTTACGTTTGTCCGTACGGCCATATTTCCCCAACCCAATGCGCTGTTTTAAATGTCAGCGCTTTGGGCATACTACGTTGGGGTGCAATGGAATAGCCACGTGTGGTAAATGTGGTCAGCCTGCCCATGATGGAGCCGATTGTTCATCGCCTGTGAAGTGCGTGAATTGCTCTGGGAGTCACCCTGTCTGGAGCCGGATCTGCCCCATCTATCTCGAAGAGCGGAAGGTACAGGAGATTAAAACATCTAAGCGCATCCCCTATGGTGAGGCCAAGAAGATCTTTAAGGCCATGCAACCTCCTGTGTTTTCCACATCTTTCGCTTCCGCTCTCAAAAAACCGGTACAACTGGCCACTGTTGCTACACAAACGGAGGTTGCTAGCGTTAGCACTAAAACCTGCGCTTGCCAGTGCACTTGTGCTGCTGCGGTTGTTTTGCAATCTGCGGCTCTCCCCACTACATCGGACAAGGCCGTGGTTGCTGACATTGAGGTACTTCCAGCCTCCCCCCATATGGCGCCTTCTGCCCAGGCGAGTCAACCTCCAACTGTTGACAAGGCTCTGCATTCCAAGTTCCCCAAGACAAAGCCTCAGAAGATGAAGGTTCTGCCACCTGAGGAGACTAGTCAGCGTCGGTCCGATGATGATGCCATTGTACTGTCTGACATCTCCCGTGGGTCGTCATTTGATCTTATGGACATTGATGTCGACCGGGGGCGATCTTCTCGCCCCAGGAATAAATCTCCGGCCAGTACGGTCTCTCCTCCAAAGCACAGAGGCAGGGTGAAAGTTCAGCCACCCTCATCACTGGCTCCCATATTACAGTGGAACCTGAATGGTTTCAGGACGCATGTGGCCGAATTACAACTCCTCATACGAGAGTGCCCCTTGTGCTTATGTCTCCAAGAGACACATTTTCGGGCCACTGATTCTCCTTCTTTACGCGGCTATACCGCATATCGAAAAGATGATCTGACGGGGCAAAGGGCAAAGGGTGGTGTTGCAGTTTTTGTCCGTGATGTGCACCCCTCATCTGAGCTCCCTCTCGTCACCGACTTGCAAGCAGTTGCAGTTGACATTCTTGTGGGTCGGAGGCTCACAGTCTGTTCTGTTTATTTACCACCTCCGGATGCGATAGACACTCAGGCTCTCACGGACCTTATTAGCCAACTCCCTCGCCCATTTCTTCTTCTGGGGGACTTCAACGCTCATAATGTCTTATGGGGCTCTCCGACTACTTGCCCCAGGAGTCGCATTCTGGAAAGCGTCATGATGTCTGAAGAACTGTGCCTCCTCAACTCTGGTGCTCCCACTCATTTCTGTACTGCTTCCGGATCGTCATCGGCTATTGACCTTTCCTTTTGCTCTCCAGCACTCGCGGATTCTGCTCTGTGGGAGGCTGCTGCTGACCTCCATTCTAGTGACCACTTCCCCCTCTGGATTCGCCTCCTGGATGAGGCTGTGGCATTACCAGTGCCGCCCCGGTGGCACCTTTGCAGAGCTGACTGGACACTTTTCAGTCAACTGGCTGTTTTGGAACACCGTGCCAGCGTCCACGAATGGGTAGACCATGTTGCAGCCGTGATCTCTCATGCTGCTGAATCGTCCATCCCACGGTCATCCGGTCATCCCAAGAGGCGTCCTGTCCCTTGGTGGACCACTGAGTGCCACTCAGCCATCCGCGCCCGCCGTGCAGCACTGCGCCGCTTCAAGTGCCGTCCCTCAACTGACAATCTTGCGGCCTTTCGAGTGGCAAGGGCCAGAGCGCGGCGGGTGATTAAAGAGAGCAAACGACGGTCATGGCAATCGTTCTTGAATTCCATCTCTCGCTCCACTAGTTCTACGAAAGTATGGGAAGCCATCAGGAGGATTTCCGGGAAACTCAGCCAGCTACCTATCACGGCATTGCTGCATCAGGGATGTCTCCTCACGGCGCCGAGAGACATTGCCCAGACACTGGCCATGCATTTTGCGGAATCTACCGCCACTATTAACTGTGATCCAGATTTCTGCCGCTACCGCACTGCCGTCGAAAGGGGTCACTTGGACTTCCGGTCTCTAAATTCTGAACCCTATAACTGCCCCTTCACAATGTGGGAGCTGGATTCTGCGCTGTCTGTGGCTCATGATACTGCGCCTGGTCATGATCAAATCCGGTACAGCATGCTGCGGCACCTGTCGCTGCCATCCAAGGAAGTTCTCCTGAACTGTTTCAATATGATATGGTTATCTGGCACGTACCCTGACTCGTGGAGGGAGGCAATTTTGATTCCCCTCCTCAAACCAGAGAAGGACCGAACGCATCCCAGTAGTTATCGGGGTATTGCCTTGACGAGCTGTGTTGGGAAGACGTTGGAACGCATGGTCAACCGCCGCCTGGTTTGGCTGCTCGAGACCAGGCAGCTCCTTAGCCCCTCTCAGTGTGGCTTTCGGAGATGTCGTTCCACTATAGACAACTTGACCCTGCTTGAGGCCGCCATCCAGCAGGCCTTTCTACGTAACCAGCATTGTCTAGGGGTCTTCTTTGACATTAATAAGGCGTATGACACTATTTGGCGCCGCCTTATCCTCAATCAACTCCATGAGTGGGGCTTTCGTGGCCGTCTCCCCATCTTCATTCGGTCCTTTCTTTCTCACCGCCTCTTTCGATATCGGGTTGGTAATGTGCTATCGGATTTGTACGTGCAGGAGAATGGTGTTCCTCAGGGCAGCGTTTTAAGTGTCACCCTCTTTGCCGTTGCTATTAACAGTATCACGTCCACTATCCGGAGTCCTGCCCAATGCTCCTTGTTTGTGGACGATTTTGCTGTTTTCTGTTCTTCCTCCAGTCTTGTCTGTGCTAGTCGGCAGTTACAGCTTACGATAAAGCGCTTAGAGGCATGGACTGCAAAGACGGGTTTTACCTTTTCTGCAGACAAATCTGTGTGTGTTCATTTTAATCGTTCTCGGCGTCTTTTTACCTCCCCTGAATTGCGTCTGAGGGACACCGTTCTTCCTTTTAGAGACACTGTGAGGTTCCTGGGCCTCACTTTTGATTCCAAGTTGTCGTGGTTGCCTCACCTTAAAGACCTCAAGGTGCGGGCCCTGAAGGCACTGAATATTTTGAAGTGTCTGAGCCATCAGTCCTGGGGAGCAGATCGGGCGCGTCTGCTGCAGTTTTATAGGGCTTTCGTCCGATCGCGTCTTGACTATGCTTGCACCGTGTATGGGTCAGCAAGGCCTTCGTATCTGAAGATCCTTGACGCAGTACACACCATGAGGGTATCAGGCTGGCCACTGGTGCCTTCCGTACCAGTCCCATCCCCAGCCTGTGTGCTGAGGCAGGGGAACCGCCGCTCGCCATCCGGCGGAAACTCCTCATGGTGCGACGGGTGTGTCATTTCCTTGCCTGTCCTACCTCCCCTGCGTACCTTACCGTTGCCCGACCGCCTATGGAACGTCTCTTTTCCAGTCGTCCCAGGGCAACAAAACCATTTGGGATTCGTGCCAAGCATTTGCTTGAGTCCCTTGGTGTGGAGCGTGTGGCCCCCCAACGACAAGGTTTTACTCGCCTGCCTCCCTGGTTGCTCCAGAGGCCCAGCATCCTTTTAGACTTGTCGGAGAACCGGAGGAACTGCACTCTGGCGTTTGTTTTTACCTCCTTATTTTACGATATTTTAAACCAACATCCGGACCATGTACCTGTATTCACAGATGGCTCTAAACAGGGGGACACTGTTGGTTGTGCTGTTGTTTTCCCTGATCGAGTCGTCAAGTTACGGCTTCCTGCGGTGTTTACCATCCTCGATGCCGAATTGTTTGCAATACTGCGGGCATTGGAGCAGATGAGATGTGTTCCCAGTATTAAGTTCCTCATCTGTTCTGACTCCCTGAGTGCCCTTCAGACCATTCAACACTTGTACCCAGCGGATACGGTCGTCCAGAACATCCATGATGCCCTACTCCACCTGCAACGGCAGGGGAAGGAGGTTTCTTTCTGCTGGGTGCCGGGGCACGTGGGTATTAGGGGCAACGAACTGGCGGATGTGGCTGCCAAAGATGCATGTTCCCTCCCTCACGTTGTTGAATGTGCTGTCCCCCTCCATGCTGTAACCTCCCTTTTGCGTTTTCGTGTTATGCATCAATGGGAAGAGGAGTGGTTGGCAGTTTCTGACAATAAGCTGCGTATGGTAAAGGCCACTACGCGACCATGGCGTACGTCCTACCAGTCATACAGGCGGGATGAGGTTCTCCTCACTCGCCTCCGCATTGGACACAGTCCCTTCACGCATGGTTTTTTTACTCTGGCGGGAGGACCCCCCAATCTGCAGTGCTTGTGGCGTCCAGATTACTGTCCGCCATATTTTACTTGACTGTCTTTTATTCTCTGACCAGAGGGCGGTGGTTTCCTTGCCACCGGATTTGCCCTCTATTTTGCAAGACGACGCAGCGACTGTGGTTAAGGTTTTACGGTTTTGTGTCCTGTCCAATCTGTTGCCTCGGATTTTAGGGAGAAGGTTTTAATGTGCTGCTGGGTGACTGGCTCACCCAGTTTTTAGGTAAGAGGTCCGCCAGTCACGATTACCTCCTTGTTTCACTTCGGTATCTGTTCTCTTTTCCTTGTGTTTCCTTTCCTTTTTTAGTGTGTTTCTTCTCCTCTTGTTTTGCCTCTGTATGTGCGCATTTGGAACTGCGTCAGGCCTGTGTCTTTTAGCCGTTCTCCTTGTTCGGCGTCCGTCTTCGTCCCTTCACCGCCTCTGTTCCTGTTTCTATGCGCTTGGGCGCTGATGACCACGATGTTTAGCGCTCGTAAACCTCAAACACACACACACACACACACGCTTCTAAGTTGAAGTAATAGCCAGTAAGAAGTAGTACAATTCAAGTTTAAATTATCGATTATTCACTTTCTAGCAGGCTTTGGTGGCTTGGATATGAACTAGGACCTTACGATTTTGCATGAAAGGAGGACTAGCAGCCGGGTTGCACGGGAGAATGTGAAAAGTGTTCATATGGAGTAAAAACCTGAGAAATGCGTCCGTTTTCGCCATTTGTTATCGAATCGACTTTAAGCCAATTCGTCACATTGGCCGCTTTTCTCTCTGAGACGGTTACATTTATCGTCTGCAAAGCTATGTCGCGTGCTGCGGTATGCGGAAACACTAAAAGCACCATAGTAGAACCCAGAAGAAGCTTCTAAGTTGAAGTAATAGCCAGTAAGAAGTAGTACAATTCAAGTTTTAGTTGTCGATTATTCACTTTTTAGCCGGTTTTGGTGGCTTGGACATGACCTAGGACCTTAAGATTTTGCATGAAAGGAGGACTAGCAGCCGCGTTGCACGGGAGAATGTGAAAAGTGTTCATATGTAGTAAAAACGTGAGAAATCCGTCCGTTTTCGGCATTTGTTATCGAATCGACTTAAAGCCAGATCGTCATATTGGCCGCATTCTCTCTGAGACGGTTACATTAATCGTCTGCAAAGCTATGTCGCGTGCTGCGGTATGCGGAGACTCTAAAAGCACCATATTAGAACACAGAAGAAGCTTATATGTTGAAGTAATGGCCAGTAAGAAGTAGTACAATTCAAGTTTTAATTATAGATTATTCACATTTTAGCCGGCTTTGGTGGCTTGGACATGAGGTGGACCTTAAGATTTTACATGAAAGGAGGACTAGCAGCCGCGTTGCACGGGAGAATGTGAAAAGTGTTCATATGTAGTAAAAACCTGAGAAATCCGTCCGTTTTCGTCATTTGTTATCGTATCGACTTAAAGCCAGATCATCACATTGGCCGCTTTTCTCTCTGAGACGATTTATCGTCTGCAAAGCTATGTCGCGTGCTGCGGTATGCGGAGACACTAAAAGCACCATAGTAGAACACAGAAGAAGCTTCTAAGTTGAAGTAATAGCCAGTAAAATGTAGTACAATTCAAGATTTAGTTATCGATTATTCACTTTTTAGCCGGCTTTGGTGGCTTGGACATGAGGTGGAACCTTAAGATTTTGCATGAAAGGAGGACTAGCAACCGCGTTGCACGGGAGAATGTGAAAAGTGGTCATATGTAGTAAAAAACTGAGAAATCCGTGGGTTTTCGTCATTTGTTATCGTATCGACTTAAAGCCAGATCGTCACATTGGCCGCTTTTCTCTCTGAGACGGTTACATTTATCGTCTGCAAAGCTATGTCGCGTGCTGCGGAATGCGGAGACACTAAAAGCACCATATTAGAATACAGAAGAAGCTTCTAAGTTGAAGTAATAGGCAGTAAGAAGTAGTACTATTTAAGTTTTAGTTGTCGATTAATCACTTTTTAACCGGCTTTGGTGGCTTGGACCTGTCCTAGGACCTTAAGATTTTGCATGAAAGGAAGACTAGCAGCCGCGTTGCACGGGAGAATGTGAAAAGTGTTCATGTGTAGTAAAAACCTGAGAAATCCGTCCGTTTTCGTCATTTGTTATCGAATCGATTTAAAGCCAGATCGTCACATTGGCCGCTCTTCTATCTGAAACGGTTACATTTATCGTCTGCAAAGCTATGTCGCGTGCTGCGGAATGCGGAAACACTAAAAGCACCACAGTAGAACTCAGAATAAGCTTCTAAGTTGAAGTAATAGCCAGTAAGGAGCAGTACAATTCAAGTTTTAATTATAGATTTTTCACATTTTAGCCGGTTTGGTGGCTTGGATATGACCTAGGAACTTAAGAATTTGCATGAAAGGAGGACTAGCAGCCGCGTTGCACGGGAGAATGTGAAAAGTGTTCATATGTAGTAAAAACCTGAGAAATCCGTCCGTTTTCGTCATTTGTTATCGAATCGATTTAAAGTCAGATCGTCACATTGGCCGCTCTTCTCTCTGAAACGGTTACATTTATCGTCTGCAAAGCTATGTCGCGTGCTGCGGTATGCGGAGACACTAAAAGCACCATATTAGAACACAGAAGAAGCTTATATGTTGAAGTAATAGATAGTAAGAAGTAGTACAATTCAAGTTTTAATTATAGATTATTCACATTTTAGCCGGGTTTGATGGCTTGGATATGACCTAGGAGCTTAAGAATTTGCATAAAAGGAGGACTAGCAGCCGCGTTGCACGGCAGAATGTGAAAAGTGTTCATGTGTAGTAAAAACCTGAGAAATCCGTCCGTTTTCGTCATTTGTTATCGAATCGACTTAAAGCCAGATCGACACATTGGCCGCTTTTCTCTCTGAGACGGTTACATTAATCGTCTGCAAAGCTATGTCGCATGCTGCGGTATGCGGAGACACTAAAAGCACCATAGTAGAACGCAGAAGAAGCTTCTAAGTTAAAGTAATAGCCAGTAAGAAGTAGTACAATTCAAGATTTAGTTATCGATTATTCACTTTTTAGCCGGCTTTGGTGGCTTGGACATGAGGTGGAAGCTTAAGATTTTGCATGAAAGAAGGACTAGCAACCGCGTAGCACGGGAGAATGTGAAAAGTGGTCATATGTAGTAAAAAACTGAGAAATCCGTGGGTTTTCGTCATTTGTTATCGTATCGACTTAAAGCCAGATCGTCACATTGGCCGCTTTTCTCTCTGAGACGGTTACATTTATCGTCTGCAAAGCTATGTCGCGTGCTGCGGAATGCGGAGACACTAAAAGCACCGTATTAGAACACAGAAGAAGCTTCTAAGTTGAAGTAATAGGCAGTAAGAAGTAGTACTATTTAAGTTTTAGTTGTCGATTAATCACTTTTTAACCGGCTTTGGTGGCTTGGACCTGTCCTAGGACCTTAAGATTTTGCATGAAAGGAAGACTAGCAGCCGCGTTGCACGGGAGAATGTGAAAAGTGTTCATATGTAGTAAAAACCTGAGAAATCCGTCCGTTTTCGTCATTTGTTATCGAATCGATTTAAAGCCAGATCGTCACATTGGCCGCTCTTCTATCTGAAACGGTTACATTTATCGTCTGCAAAGCTATGTCGCAGTGCTGCGGTATGCGGAAACACTAAAAGCACCACAGTAGAACTCAGAATAAGCTTCTAAGTTGAAGTAATAGCCAGTAAGGAGTAGTACAATTCAAGTTTTAATTATAGATTATTCACATTTTAGCCGGGTTTGGTGGCCTGGATATGACCTAGGACCTTAAGAATTTGCATGGAAGGAGGACAAGCAGCCGCGTTGCACGGGAGAATGTGAAAAGTGGTCATATGTAGTAAAAACCTGAGAAATCCGTCCGTTTTCGTCATTTGTTATCGAATCGATTTAAAGTCAGATCGTCACATTGGCCGCTCTTCTCTCTGAAACGGTTACATTTATCGTCTGCAAAGCTACGTCGCGTGCTGCGGTATGCGGAGACACTAAAAGCACCATATTAGAACACAGAAGAAGCTTATATGTTGAAGTAATAGCCAGTAAGAAGTAGTACAATTCAAGTTGTAGTTGTCGATTAATCACTTTTTAGCTGGCTTTGGTGGGTTGGACATGACCTAGGACCTTAAGATTTTGCATGAAAGGAAGACTAGTAGCCGCGTTGCACGGGAGAATGTGAAAAGTGTTCATATGTAGTAAAAACCTGAGAAATCCGTCCGTTTTCGTCATTTGTTATCGAATCGACTTAAAGCCAGATCGTCATATTGGCCGCTTTTCTCTCTGAGACGGTTACATTAATCGTCTGCAAAGCTATGTCGCGTGCTGCGGTATGCGGAGACACTAAAAGCACCATAGTAGAACAGAGAAGAAGCTTCTAAGTTGAAGTAATAGCCAGTAAGAAGTAGTAATATTTAAGTTTTAGTTGTCGTTTAATCACTTTTTAACCGGCTTTGGTGGCTTTGACATGTCCTAGGACCTTAAGATTTTGCATGAAAATAAGACTAGCAGCCGCTTTGCACGGGAGAATGTGAAAAGTTTTCATATGTAGTAAAAACCTGAGAAATCCGTCCGTTTTCGTCATTTGTTATCGAATCGATTTAAAGCCAGATCGTCACAATGGCCGCTCTTCTCTCTGAAACGGTTACATTTATCGTCTGCAAAGCTATGTCGCGTGCTGCGGTATACGGAAACACTAAAAGCACCACAGTAGAACTCAGAATGAGCTTCTAAGTTGAAGTAATAGCCAGTAAGAAGTAGTACAATTCATGTTTTAATTATAGATTATTCACATTTTAGCCGGGTTTGGTGGCTTGGATATGACCTAGGACCTTAAGAACTTGCATGAAAGGCGGACTAGCAGCCGCGTTGCACGGGAGAATGTGAAAAGTGTTCATATGTATTAAAAACCTGAGAAATCCGTCCGTTTTCGTCATTTGTTATCGAATCGACTTAAATTCAGATCGACACATTGGCCGCTTTTCTCTCTGAGACGGTTACATTAATCGTCTGCAAAGCTATGTCGCATGCTGCGGTATGCGGAGACACTAAAAGCACCATAGTAGAACACAGAAGAAGCTTCTAAGTTGAAGTAATAGCCAGTAAGAAGTAGTACAATTCAAGTTTTAGTTATCGATTATTCACTTTTTAGCCGGCTTTGGTGGCTTGGACATGAGGTGGGTCCTTAAGGTTTTGCATGAAAGGAGGACTAGCAACCGCGTTGCACGGGAGAATGTGAAAAGTGTTCATATGTAGTAAAAACCTGAGAAATCCGTGGGTTTTCGTCATTTGTTATCGTATCGACTTAAAGCCAGATCGTCACATTGGCCGCTTTTCTCTCTGAGACGGTTACATTTATCGTCTGCAAAGCTATGTCGCGTGCTGCGGTATGCGGAGACACTAAAAGCACCATATTAGAACACAGAAGGAGCTTCTAAGTTGAAGTAATAGCCAGTAAGAAGTAGTACAATTCAAGTTGTAGTTGTCGATTAATCACTTTTTAGCTGGCTTTTGTGGGTTGGACATGACGTAGGACCTTAAGATTTTGCATGAAAGGAAGACTAGCAGCCGCGTTGCACGGGAGAATGTGAAAAGTGTTCATATGTAGTAACAACCTGAGACATCCGTCCGGTTTCGTCTTTGTTATCGAATAGACTTAAAGCCAGATCGTCACATTGGCCGCTTTTCTCTCTGAGACGGATACATTTATCGTCTGCAAAGCTATGTCGCGCGCTGCGGTATGCGGAGACACTAAAAGCACCATAGTAGAACACAGAAGAAGCTTCTAAGTTGAAGTAATAGCCAGTAAGAAGTAGTACAAATCAAGTTTTAGTTGTCGATTATTCACTTTTTAGCCAGCTTTGGTGGCTATGACATGACCTAGGACCTTAAGATTTTGCATGAAAGGAGGACTAGCAGCCGCGTTGCACGGGAGAATGTGAAAAGTGTTCATATGTAGTAAAAACCTTAGAAATCTGTCCATTTTCGCCATTTGTTATCGAATCGACTTAAAGCCAGATCGTCACATTGGCCGCTTTTCTCTCTGAGACGGTTACATTTTTCGTCAGCAAAGCTATGTCGCGTGCTGCGGTATGCGGAGACACTTAAAGCACCATAGTAGAACACAGAAGGAGCTTTTAAGTTGAAGTAATAGCCAGTAAGACGTAGTACAATTCAAGTTTTAGTTGTCGATTATTCACTTTTTAGCCGTCTTTGGTGTTTTGGACATGACCTAGGCCCTTAAGATTTTGCATGAAAGGAGGACTAGCAGTCGCGTTGCACGGCAGAATGTGAAAAGTGTTCATATGTAGTAAAAACCTGAGAAATCCGTCCGATTTTGGCATTTGTTATCGAATCGACTTAAAGCCAGACCGTCATATTGGCCGCTTTTCTCTCTGAGACGGTTACATTAATCGTCTGCAAAGCTATGTCGCGTGCTGCGGTATGCGGAGACACTAAAAGCACCATAGCTGAACACACTAGAAGCTTCTAAGTTGAAGTAATAGCCAGTAAGAAGTAGTACAATTCAAGTTTTAGTTATCGATTATTCACTTTTTAGCCGGCTTTGGTGGCTTGGACATGAGGTGGAACCTTAAGATTTGGCATGAAAGGAGGACTAGCAGCCGCGTTGCACGGGAGAATGTGAAAAGTGTTCATATGTAGTAAAAACCTGAGAAATCCGTGGGTTTTCGTCATTTGTTATCGTATCGACTTAAAGCCAGATCGTCACATTGGCCGCTTTACTCTCTGAGACGGTTACGTTTATCGTCTGCAAAGCTATGTCGCGTGCTGCGGTATGCGGAGACACTAAAAGCACCATATTAGAACACAGAAGAAGCTTCTAAGTTGAAGTAATAGCCAGTAAGAAGTAGTACAATTCAAGTTGTAGTTGTCGATTAATCACTTTTTAGCTGGCTTTGGTGGGTTGGACATGACGTAGGACCTTAAGATTTTGCATGAAAGGAAGACTAGCAGCCGCGTTGCACGGGAGAATGTGAAAAGTGTTCATATGTAGTAACAACCTGAGAAATGCGTCCGGTTTCGTCTTTGTTATCGAATCGACTTAAAGCCAGATCGTCACATTGGACGCTTTTCTCTCTGAGACGGTTACATTTTTCGTCTGCAAAGCTATGTCGCGTGCTGCGGTATGCGGAGACACTTAAAGCACCATAGTAGAACACAGAAGGAGCTTTTAAGTTGAAGTAATAGCCAGTAAGAAGTAGTACAATTCAAGTTTAGTTGTCGATTATTCACTTTTTAGCCGTCTTTAGTGGCTTGGACATGACCTAGGACCTTAAGATTTTGCATGAAAGGAGGACTAGCAGCCGCGTTGCACGGGAGAATGTGAAAAGTGTTCATATGTAGTAAAAACCTGAGAAATCCGTGGGTTTTCGTCATTTGTTATCGTATCGACTTAAAGCCAGATCGCCACATTGGCCGCTTTTCTCTCTGAGACGGTTACATTTATCGTCTGCAAAGCTATGTCGCGTGCTGCGGTATGCGGAGACACTAAAAGCACCATATTAGAACACAGAAGAAGCTTCTAAGTTGAAGTAATAGCCAGTAAGAAGTAGTACAATTCAAGTTGTAGTTGTCGTTTAATCACTTTTTAGCTGGCTTTGGTGGGTTGGACATGACGTAGGACCTTAAGATTTTGCATGAAAGGAAGACTAGCAGCCGCGTTGCACGGGAGAATGTGAAAAGTGTTCATATGTAGTAACAACCTGAGAAATCCGTCCGGTTTCGTCTTTGTTATCGAATCGACTTAAAGCCAGGTCGTCACATTGGCCGCTTTTCTCTCTGAGACAGTTACATTTATCGTCTGCAAAGCTATGTCGCGCGCTGCGGTATGCGGAGACAATAAAAGCACCATATTAGAACACAGAAGAAGCTTCTAAGTTGATGTAATAGCCAGTAAGAAGTAGTACAATTCAAGTTGTAGTTGTCGATTAATCACGTTTTAGCTGGCTTTGGTGGGTTAGACATGACGTAGGACCTTAAGATTTTGCATGAAAGGAAGACTAGCAGCCGCGTTGCACGGGAGAATGTGAAAAGTGTTCATATGTAGTAACAACCTGAGAAATCCGTCCGGTTTCGTCTTTGTTATCGAATCGACTTAAAGCCAGATCGTCACATTGGCCGCTTTTCTCTCTGAGACGGTTACATTTATCGTCTGCAAAGCTATGTCGCGTGCTGCGGTATGCGGTGACAAAAAAACACCATAGCAGAACACAGAAGAAGCTTCTAAGTTGAAGTAATAGCCAGTAAGAAGTAGTACATTTCAAGTTGTAGTTGTCGATTATTCACTTTTTAGCCGGCTTTGGTGGCTTTGACATGACCTAGGAGCTTAAGATTTTGCATGAAAGGAGGACTAGCAGCCGCGTTGCACGGGAGAATGTGAAAAGTGTTCATATGTAGTAAAAACCTGAGAAATCTGTCCATTTTCGCCATTTGTTATCGAATCGACTTAAAGCCAGATCGTCACATTGGACGCTTTTCTCTCTGAGACGGTTACATTTTTCGTCTGCAAAGCTATGTCGCGTGCTGCGGTATGCGGAGACACTTAAAGCACCATAAAAGAACACAGAAGGAGCTTTTAAGTTGAAGTAATAGCCAGTAAGAAGTAGTACAATTCAAGTTTAGTTGTCGATTATTCACTTTTTAGCCGTCTTTAGTGGCTTGGACATGACCTAGGACCTTAAGATTTTGCATGAAAGGAGGACTAGCAGCCGCGTTGCATGGGAGAATGTGAAAAGTGTTCATATGTAGTAAAAACCTGAGAAATCCGTCCGTTTTCGGCATTTGTTATCGAATCGACTTAAAGGCAGATCGTCATATTTGCCGCTTTTCTCTCTGAGACGGTTACATTAATCGTCTGCAAAGCTATGTCGCGTGCTGCGGTATGCGGAGACACTAAAAGCACCATAGTTGAACACAGAAGAAGCTTCTAAGTTGAAGTAATAGCCAGTAAGAAGTAGTACAATTCAAGTTTTAGTTATCGATTATTCACTTTTTAGCCGGCTTTGGTGGCTTGGACATGAGGTGGAACCTTAAGATTTTGCATGAAAGGAGGACTAGCAGCCGCGTTGCACGGGAGAATGTGAAAAGTGTTCATATGTAGTAAAAACCTGAGAAATCCGTGGGTTTTCTTCATTTGTTATCGTATCGACTTAAAGCCAGATCGTCACATTGGCCGCTTTTCTCTCTGAGACGGTTACATTTATCGTCTGCAAAGCTATGTCGCGTGCTGCGGTATGCGGAGACACTAAAGGCACCATATTTGACACAGAAGAAGCTTCTAAGTTGAAGTAACAGCCAGTAAGAAGTAGTACAATTCAAGTTGTAGTTGTCGATTAATCACTTTTTAGCTGGCTTTGGTGGCTTGGACATGAGGTGGAACCTTAAGATTTTGCATGAAAAGAGGACTAGCAGCCGCGTTGCACGGGAGAATGTGAAAAGTGTTCATATGTGGTAAAAACCTGAGAAATCCGTGGGTTTTCGTCATTTGTTATCGTATCGACTTAAAGCCAGATCGTCACATTAGCCGCTTTTCTCTCTGAGGCGGTTACATTTATCGTCTGCAAAGCTATGTCGCGTGCTGCGGTATGCGGAGACACTAAAAGCACCATAGTAGAACACAGAAGAAGCTTCTAGGTTGAAGTAATAGCCAGTAAGAAGTAGTACAATTCAAGTTTTAATTATCGATTATTCACTTTTTAGCCCGCTATGGTGGCTTGGACATGAGGTGGAACCTTAAGATTTTGCATGAAAGGAGGACTAGCAACCGCGTTGCACGGGAAAATGTGAAAAGTGTTCATATGTAGTAAAAACCTGAGAAATCCGTATGTTTTCGTCATTTGTTATCATATCGACTTAAAGCCAGATCGCCACATTGGCCGCTTTTCTCTCTGAGACGGTTACATTTATCGTCTGCAAAGCTATGTCGCGTGCTGCGGTATGCGGAGACACTAAAAGCACCATATTAGAACACAGAAGAAGCTTCTAAGTTGAAGTAATAGCCAGTAAGAAGTAGTACAATTCAAGTTGTAGTTGTCGATTAATCACGTTTTAGCTGGCTTTGGTGGGTTGGACATGACGTAGGACCTTAGGATTTTGCATGAAAAAAAGACTAGCAGCCGCGTTGCACGGGAGAATGTGAAAAGTGTTCATATGTAGTAACAACCTGAGAAATCCGTCCGGTTTCGTCATTGTTATCGAATCGACTTAAAGCCAGATCGTCACATTGGCCGCTTTTCTCTCTGAGACAGTTACATTTATCGTCTGCAAAGCTATGTCGCGCGCTGCGGTATGCGGAGACAATAAAACACCATAGTAGAACACAGAAGAAGCTTCTAAGTTGAAGTAATAGCCAGTAAGAAGTAGTACAATTCAAGTTTTAGTTGTCGATTATTCACTTTTTAGCCGGCTTTGGTGGCTTTGACATGACCTAGGACCTTAAGATTTTGCAAGAAAGGAAGACTAGCAGCCGCGTTGCACGGGAGAATGTGAAAAGTGTTCATATGTAGTAAAAACCTGAGAAATCTGTCCATTTTCGCCATTTATTATCGAATCGACTTAAAGCCAGATCGGCACATTGGACACTTTTCTCTCTGAGACGGTTACATTTTTCGTCTGCAAAGCTATGTCGCGTGCTGCGGTATGCGGAGACACTTAAAGCACCATAGTAGAACACAGAAGGAGCTTTTAAGTTGAAGTAATAGCCAGTAAGAAGTAGTACAATTCAAGTTTTAGTTGTCGATTATTCAGTTTTTAGCCGTCTTTAGTGGCTTGGACATGACCTAGGACCTTAAGATTTTCAATGAAAGGAGGACTAGCAGCCGCGTTGCACGGGATAATGTGAAAAGTGTTCATATGTAGTAAAAACCTGAGAAATCGTCCGTTTTCGGCATTTGTTATCGAATCGACTTAAAGCCAGATCGTCATATTGGCCGCTTTTCTCTCTGAGACGGTTACATTTATCGTCTGCAAAGCTATGTCGAATGCTGCGGTATGCGGAGACACTAAAAGCACCATAGTAGAACACAGAAGAAGCTTCTAAGTTGAAGTAATAGCCTGTAAGAAGTAGTACAATTCAAGTTTTAATTATAGATTATTCACATTTTAGCCGGCTTTGGTGGTTTGGATATGACCTAGGACCTTAATAATTTGCATGAAAGGCGGACTAGCAGCCGCGTTGCACGGGAGAATGTGAAAAGTGTTCATATGTATTAAAAACCTGAGGTATCCGTCCGTTTTCGTCATTTGTTATCGAATCGACTTAAAGCCAGATCGTCACATTGGCCGCTTTTCTCTCTGAGACGGTTACATTTATCGTCTGCAAAGCTATGTCGCGCGCTGCGGTATGCGGAGACAATAAAAGCACCATACTAGAACACAGAAGAAGCTTCTAAGTTGAAGTAATAGCCAGTAAGGAGTAGTACAATTCAAGTTTTAGTTGTCGATTATTCACTTTTTAGCCGGCTTTTGTGGCTATGACATGACCTAGGACCTTAAGATTTTGCATGAAAGGAGGACTAGCAGCCGCGTTGCACGGGAGAATGTGAAAAGTGTTCATATGTAGTAAAAACCTGAGAAATCTGTCCATTTTCGCCATTTGTTATCGAATCGATTTAAAGCCAGATCGACACATTGGCCGCTTTTCTCTCTGAGACGGTTACATTTTTCGTCTGCAAAGCTATGTCGCGTGCTGCGGTATGCGGAGACACTAAAAGCACCATAGTTGAACACAGAAGAAGCTTCTAAGTTGAAGTAATAGCCAGTAAGAAGTAGTACAATTCAAATTTTAGTTATCGATTATTCACTTTTTAGCCGGCTTTGGTGGCTTGGACATGAGGTGGAACCTTAAGATTTTGCATGAAAGGAGGACTAGCAGCCGCGTTGCACGGGAGAATGTGAAAAGTGTTCATATGTAGTAAATACCTGAGAAATCCGTCCGTTTTCGTCATTTGTTATCGAATCGACTTAAAGCCAGATCGTCATATTGGCCGCTTTTCTCTCTGAGACTGTTACATTAATCGTCTGCAAAGCTATGTCGCGTGCTGCGGTTTACGGAAACACTAAAAGCACCACAGTAGAACTCAGAATAAGCTTCTAAGTTGAAGTAATAGCCAGTAAGAAGTAGTACAATTCAAGTTTTAATTATAGATTATTCACATATTAGCCGGCTTTGGTGGCTTGGATATTACCTAGGACCTTATGAATTCGCATGAAAGGAGGACTAGCAGCCGCGTTGCACGGGAGAATGTGAAAAGTGTTCATATGTAGTAAAAACCTGAGAATCCGTCCGTTTTCATCATTTGTTATCGAATCGATTTAAAGCCAGATCGTCACATTGGCCGCTATTCTCTCTGAAACGGTTACATTTATCGTCTGCAAAGCTATGTCGCGTGCTGCGGTATGAGGAGACACTAAAAGTACCATATTAGAACACAGAAGAAGCTTATAAGTTGAAGTAATAGCTAGTAAGAAGTAGTACAATTCAAGTTGTAGTTGTCGATTAATCACTTTTTAGCTGGCTGTGGTGGGTTGGACATGACCTAGGACCTTAAGACTTTGCATGAAAGGAAGAGTAGCGCCGCGTTGCACGGGAGAATGTGAAAAGTGTTCATATGTAGTAAAAACCTGAGAAATCCGTCCGTTTTCGTCATTTGTTATCGAATCGATTTAAAGCCAGATCGTCACTTTGGCCGCTCTTCTCTCTGAAACGGTTACATTTATCGTCTGCAAAGCAATGTCGCGTGCTGCGGTATGCGGAAACACTAAAAGCACCATAGTAGAACAGAGAAGAAGCTTCTATGTTGAAGTAATAGCCAGTAAGAAGTAGTAATATTTAAGATTTAGTTGTCGATTAATCACTTTTTAACTGGCTTTGGTGGCTTGGACATGTCCTAGGACCTTAAGATTTTGCATGAAAGGAAGACTAGCAGCCGCGTTGCACGGGAGAATGTGAAAAGTGTTCATATGTAGTAAAAACCTGAGAAATCCGTCCGTTTTCGTCATTTGTTATCGAATCGACTTAAATTCAGATCGACACATTGGCCGCTTTTCTCTCTGAGACTGTTACATTTATCGTCTGCAAAGCTATGTCGCGTGCTGCGGTATGCGGAGACACTAAAAGCACCATATTAGAACACAGAAGAAGCTTCTAAGTTGAAGTAATAGCCAGTAAGAAGTAGTACTATTTAAGTTTTAGTTGTCGTTGAATCACTTTTTAACCGGCTTTGGTGGCTTGGACATGTCCTAGGACCTTAAGATTTTGCAAGAAATAAGACTAGCAGCCGCGTTGCACGGGAGAATGTGAAAAGTGTTCATATGTAGTAAAAACCTGAGAAATCCGTCCGTTTTCGTCATTTGTTATCGAATCGATTTAAAGCCAGATCGTCACAATGGCCACTCTTCTCTCTGAAACGGTTACATTTATCGTCTGCAAAGCTATGTCGAATGCTGCGGTATACGGAAACATTAAAAGCACCACAGCAGAACTCAGAATAAGTTTCTAAGTTGAAGTAATAGCCAGTAAGAAGTAGTACAATTCAAGTTTTAATTATAGATTATTCACATTTTAGACGGCTTAGGTGGCTTGGATATGACCTAGGACCTTAAGGATTTGCATGAAAGGAGGATTAGCAGCCGCGTTGCACGGGAGAATGTGAAAAGTGTTCATATGTAGTAAAAACCTGAGAAATCCGTCCGTTTTCGTCATTTGTTATCGAATCGACTTACATTCAGATCGACACATTGGAAGCTTTTCTCTCTGAGACGGTTACATTTATCGTCTGCAAAGCTATGTCGCGTGCTGCGGTATGCGGAGACACTAAAAGCACCATAGTAGAAAAGAGAAGAAGCTTCTAAGTTGAAGTAATAGCCAGTATGAAGTAGTACTATTTAAGTTTTAGTTGTCGATTAATCACTTTTTAGCCGGCTTTGGTGGCTTGGACATGAGGTGGAACCTTAAGATTTTGCATGAAACGAAGACTAGCAGCCGCGTTGCACGGGAGAATGTGAAAAGTGTTCATATGTAGTAAAAACCTGAGAAATCCGTCCGTTTTCGTCATTTGTTATCGAATCGATTTAAAGCCAGATCGTCACATTGGCCGCTCTTCTCTCTGAAACGGTTACATTTATCGTCTGCAAAGCTATGTCGCGTGTTGCGGTATACGGAAACACTAAAAGCACCACAGTAGAACTCAGAATAAGCTTCTAAGTTGAAGTAATAGCCAGTTAGAAGTAGTACAATTCAAGTTTTAATTATAGATTATTCATATTTTAGCCGGCTTTGGTGGCTTGGATATGACCTAGGACCTTACGAATTTGCTTGAAAGGAGGACTAGCAGCCACGTTGCAACGGGAGAATGTGAAAAGTGTTCATATGTAGTAAAAACCTGAGAATCCGTCCGTTTTCGTCATTTGTTATAGCATCGACTTAAATTCAGATCGACACATTGGCCGCTTTTTCCTCTGAGACGGTTACATTTATCGTCTGCAAAGCTATGTCCCGTGCTGCGGTATGCGGAGACACTAAAAGCACCATAGTAGAACAGAGAAGAAGCTTCTAAGTTGAAGTAATAGCCATTAAGAAGTAGTACAATTCATGTTTTAGTTGTCGATTATTCACTTTTTAGCCGGCTTTGGTGGCTTGGACATGACCTAGGACCTTAAGATTTTGCATGAAAGGAAGACTAGCAGCCGCGTTGCACGGGAGAATGTGAAAAGTGTTCATATGTAGTAAAAACCTGAGAAATCCGTCCGTTTTCGTCATTTGTTATCGAATCGATTTAAAGCCAGATCGTCACAATGGCCGCTCTTCTCTCTGAAACGGTTACATTTATCGTCTGCAAAGCTATGTCGCGTGCTGCGGTATACGGAAACACTAAAAGCACCACAGTAGAACTCAGAATAAGCTTCTAAGTTGAAGTAATAGCCAGTAAGACGTAGTACAATTCAAGTTTTAATTATAGATTATTCACATTTTAGCCGGCTTTGGTGGCTTGGATATGACCTAGGACCTTACGAATTTGCTTGAAAGGAGGAATAGCAGCCACGTTGCACGGGAGAATGTGAAAAGTGTTCATATGTAGTAAAAACCTGAGAATCCGTCCGTTTTTGTCATTTGTTATCGCATCGACTTAAATTCAGATCGACACATTGGCCGCTTTTCTCTCTGAGACGGTTACATTTATCGTCTGAAAAGCTATGTCGCGTGCTGCGGTATGCGGAGACACTAAAAGCACCATAGTAGAACACAGAAGAAGCTTCTAAGTTGAAGTAATAGCCAGTAAGAAGTAGTACAATTCAAGTTTTAGTTGTCGATTATTCACTTTTTAGTCGGCTTTGGTGGCTTGGACATGACCTAGGACCTTAATATTTTGCATGAAAGGAAGACTAGCAGCCGCGTTGCACGGGAGAATGTGAAAAGTGTTCATATGTAGTAAAAACCTGAGAAATCCGTCCGTTTCCGTCATTTGTTATCGAATCGATTTAAAGCCAGATCTTCATATTGGCCGCTCTTCTCTCTGAATCGGTTACATTTATCGTCTGCAAAGCTATGTCGCGTGCTGCGGTATGCGGAGACACTAAAAGCACCATATTAGAACACAGAAGAAGCTAATAAGTTGAAGTAATAGCCAGTAAGAAGTAGTACAATTCAAGATTTAGTTATCGATTAATCTCTTTTTAGCTGGCTTTGGTGGGTTGGACATGACCTTGGACCTTAAGATTTTGCATGAAAGGAAGACTAGCGCCGCGTTGCACGGGAGAATGTGAAAAGTGTTCATATGTAGTAAAAACCTGAGAAATCCGTCCGTTTTCGTCATTTGTTATCGAATCGATTTAAAGCCAGATCGTCACATTGGCCGCTATTCTCTCTGAAACGGTTACATTTATCGTCTGCAAAGCTATGTCGCGTGCTGCGGTATGCGGAAACACTAAAAGCACCATAGTAGAACACAGAAGAAGCTTCTAAGTTGAAGTAATAGCCAGTAAGAAGTAGTATAATTCAAGTTTTAGTTGTCGATTATTCACTTTTTAGCCGGCTTTGGTGGCTTGGACATGACCTAGGACCTTACGATTTTGCATGAAAGGAGGACTAGTAGCCGCGTTGCACGGGAGAATGTGAAAATTGTTCATATGTAGTAAAAACCTGAGAAATCCGTCCGTTTTCGTCATTTGTTATCGAATCGCCTTAAAGCCAGATCGTCATATTGGCCGATTTTTTCTCTCTGAGACGGTTACATTAATCGTCTGCAAAGCTATGTCGCGTGCTGCGGTATGCTGAGACACTAAATGCACCATAGTAGAACACAGAAGAAGCTTCTAAGTTGAAGTAATAGCCAGTAAGAAGTAGTACTATTTAAGTTTTAGTTGTCGATTAATCACTTTTTAACCGGCTTTGGTGGCTTGGACATGTCCTAGGACATTAAGATTTTGCATGAAAGGAGGACTAGCAGCCGCGTTGCACGGGAGAATGTGAAAAGTGTTCATATGTAGTAAATACCTGAGAAATCCGTCCGTTTTCGTCATTTGTTATCGAATCGACTTAAAGCCAGATCGTCATATTGGCCGCTTTTCACTCTGAGACTGTTACATTAATCGTCTGCAAAGCTATGTCGCGTGCTGCGGTATGCGGAAACACTAAAAGCACCATAGTAGAACAGAGAAGAAGCTTCTAAGTTGAAGTAATAGCCAGTAAGAAGTAGTACTATTTTAGTTTTAGTTGTCGTTTAATCACTTTTTAACCAGCTTTGGTGGCTTGGACATGTCCTAGGACCTTAAGATTTTGCATGAAAGGAAAACTAGCAGCCGCGTTGCCCGGGAGAATGTGAAAAGTGTTCATATGTAGTAAAAACCTGAGTAATCCGTCCGTTTTCGTCATTTGTTATCGAATCTATTAAAAGCCAGATCGTCACATTGGTCGCTCTTCTCTCCGAAACGGTTACATTTATCGCCTGCAAAGCTATGTCGCGTGCTGCGGTATGCGGAGACACTATAAGCACCATAGTAGAACACAGAAGAAGCTTCTAAGTTGAAGTAATAGCCAGTAAGATGTAGTACAATTCAAGTTTTAGTTGTCGATTATTCACTTTGTAGCCGGCTTTGATGGCTTGGAAATGAGGAGGTACCTTAAGATTTTGCATGAAAGGAAGACTAGCAGCCGCGTTGCACGAGAGGGTGTGAAAAGTGTTCATATGTAGTAAAAACCTGAGAAATCCGTCCGTTTTCGTCATTTGTTATCGAATCGATTTAAAGCCAGATCGTCAAAATGGCCGCTCTTCTCTCTGAAACGGTTACATTTATCGTCTGCAAAGCTATGTCGCGTGCTGCGGTATACGGAAACACTAAACGCACCACAGTAGAACTCAGAATAAGCTTCTAAGTTGAAGTAATAGCCAGTAAGAAGTAGTACAATTCAAGTTTTAATTATAGATTATTCACATATTAGCCGGCATTGGTGGCTTGGATATGACCTAGGACCTTATGAATTCGCATGAAAGGAGGACTAGCAGCCGCGTTGCACGGGAGAATGTGAAAAGTGTTCATATGTAGTAAAAACCTGAGAATCCGTCCGTTTTCATCATTTGTTATCGAATCGATTTAAAGCCAGATCGTCACATTGGCCGCTATTCTCTCTGAGACGGTTACATTTATCGTCCGCAAAGCTATGTCGCGTGCTGCGGTATGCGGAGACACTAAAAGCACCATATTAGAACAAAGAAGAAGCTTATAAGTTGAAGTAATAGCCAGTAAGAAGTAGTAATATTTAAGATTTAGTTGTCGATTATTCACTTTTTAACTGGCTTTGGTGGCTTGGACATGTCCTAGGACCTTAAGATTTTGCATGAAAGGAAGACTAGCAGCCGCGTTGCACGGGAGAATGTGAAAAGTGTTCATATGTAGTAAAAACCTGAGAAATCCGTCCGTTTTCGTCATTTGTTATCGAATCGACTTAAATTCAGATCGACACATTGGCCGCTTTTCTCTCTGAGACTGTTACATTTATCGTCTGCAAAGCTATGTCGCGTGCTGCGGTATGCGGAGACACTAAAAGCACCATAGTAGAACACAGAAGAAGCTTCTAAGTTGAAGTAATAGCCAGTAAGATGTAGTACAATTCAAGTTTTAGTTGTCGATTATTCACTTTGTAGCCGGCTTTGATGGCTTGGAAATGAGGAGGTACCTTAAGATTTTGCATGAAAGGAAGACTAGCAGCCGCGTTGCACGAGAGGGTGTGAAAAGTGTTCTTATGTAGTAAAAACCTGAGAAATCCGTCCGTTTTCGTCATTTGTTATCGAATCGATTTAAAGCCAGATCGTCAAAATGGCCGCTCTTCTCTCTGAAACGGTTACATTTATCGTCTGCAAAGCTATGTCGCGTGCTGCGGTATACGGAAACACTAAACGCACCACAGTAGAACTCAGAATAAGCTTCTAAGTTGAAGTAATAGCCAGTAAGAAGTAGTACAATTCAAGTTTTAATTATAGATTATTCACATATTAGCCGGCTTTGGTGGCTTGGATATGACCTAGGACCTTATGAATTCGCATGAAAGGAGGACTAGCAGCCGCGTTGCACGGGAGAATGTGAAAAGTGTTCATATGTAGTAAAAACCTGAGAATCCGTCCGTTTTCATCATTTGTTATCGAATCGATTTAAAGCCAGATCGTCACATTGGCCGCTCTTCTCTCTGAATCGGTTACATTTATCGTCTGCAAAGCTATGTCGCGTGCTGCGGTATGCGGAGACACTAAAAGCACCATATTAGAACACAGAAGAAGCTAATAAGTTGAAGTAATAGCCAGTAAGAAGTAGTACAATTCAAGATTTAGTTATCGATTAATCTCTTTTTAGCTACCTTTGGTGGGTTGGATATGACCTTGGACCTTAAGATTTTGCATGAAAGGAAGACTAGCGCCGCGTTGCACGGGAGAATGTGAAAAGCGTTCATATGTAGTAAAAACCTGAGAAATCCGTCCGTTTTCGTCATTTGTTATCGAATCGATTTAAAGCCAGATCGTCACATTGGCCGCTATTCTCTCTGAAACGGTTACATTTATCGTCTGCAAAGCTATGTCGCGTGCTGCGGTATGCGGAAACACTAAAAGCACCATAGTAGAACACAGAAGAAGCTTCTAAGTTGAAGTAATAGCCAGTAAGAAGTAGTATAATTCAAGTTTTAGTTGTCGATTATTCACTTTTTAGCCGGCTTTGGTGGCTTGGACATGACCTAGGACCTTACGATTTTGCATGAAAGGAGGACTAGTAGCCGCGTTGCACGGGAGAATGTGAAAATTGTTCATATGTAGTAAAAACCTGAGAAATCCGTCCGTTTTCGTCATTTGTTATCGAATCGCCTTAAAGCCAGATCGTCATATTGGCCGATTTTTTCTCTCTGAGACGGTTACATTAATCGTCTGCAAAGCTATGTCGCGTGCTGCGGTATGCTGAGACACTAAATGCACCATAGTAGAACAGAGAAGAAGCTTCTAAGTTGAAGTAATAGCCAGTAAGAAGTAGTACTATTTAAGTTTTAGTTGTCGATTAATCACTTTTTAACCGGCTTTGGTGGCTTGGACATGTCCTAGGACATTAAGATTTTGCATGAAAGGAGGACTAGCAGCCGCGTTGCACGGGAGAATGTGAAAAGTGTTCATATGTAGTAAATACCTGAGAAATCCGTCCGTTTTCGTCATTTCTTATCAAATCGACTTAAAGCCAGATCGTTACATTGGTCGCTCTTCTCTCCGAAACGGTTACATTTATCGCCTGCAAAGCTATGTCGCGTGCTGCGGTATGCGGAGACACTATAAGCACCATAGTAGAACACAGAAGAAGCTTCTAAGTTGAAGTATTAGCCAGTAAGATGTAGTACAATTCAAGTTTTAGTTGTCGATTATTCACTTTGTAGCCGGCTTTGATGGCTTGGAAATGACGAGGTACCTTAAGATTTTGCATGAAAGGAAGACTAGCAGCCGCGTTGCACGAGAGGGTGTGAAAAGTGTTCATATGTAGTAAAAACCTGAGAAATCCGTCCGTTTTCGTCATTTGTTATCGAATCGATTTAAAGCCAGATCGTCAAAATGGCCGCTCTTCTCTCTGAAACGGTTACATTTATCGTCTGCAAAGCTATGTCGCGTGCTGCGGTATACGGAAACACTAAACGCACCACAGTAGAACTCAGAATAAGCTTCTAAGTTGAAGTAATAGCCAGTAAGAAGTAGTACAATTCAAGTTTTAATTATAGATTATTCACATATTAGCCGGCATTGGTGGCTTGGATATGACCTAGGACCTTATGAATTCGCATGAAAGGAGGACTAGCAGCCGCGTTGCACGGGAGAATGTGAAAAGTGTTCATATGTAGTAAAAACCTGAGAATCCGTCCATTTTCATCATTTGTTATCGAATCGATTTAAAGCCAGATCGTCACATTGGCCGCTATTCTCTCTGAAACGGTTACATTTATCGTCTGCAAAGCTATGTCGCGTGCTGCGGTATGCGGAGACACTAAAAGCACCATATTAGAACACAGAAGAAGCTTATAAGTTGAAGTAATAGCCAGTAAGAAGTAGTACAATTCAAGTTGTAGTTGTCGATTAATCACTTTTTAGCTGTCTTTGGTGGGTTGGACATGACCTAGGACCTTAAGACTTTGCATGAAAGGAAGAGTAGCGCCGCGTTGCACGGGAGAATGTGAAAAGTGTTCATATGTAGTAAAAACCTGAGAAATCCGTCCGTTTTCGTCATTTGTTATCGAATCGATGTAAAGCCAGATCGTCACATTGGCCGCTCTTCTCTCTGAAACGGTTACATTTATCGTCTGCAAAGCAATGTCGCGTGCTGCGGTATGCGGAAACACTAAAAGCACCATAGTAGAACAGAGAAGAAGCTTCTAAGTTGAAGTAATAGCCAGTAAGAAGTAGTAATATTTAAGATTTAGTTGTCGATTAATCACTTTTTAACTGGCTTTGGTGGCTTGGACATGTCCTAGGACCTTAAGATTTTGCATGAAAGGAAGACTAGCAGCCGCGTTGCACGGGAGAATGTGAAAGGTGTTCATATGTAGTAAAAACCTGAGAAATCCGTCCGTTTTCGTCATTTGTTATCGAATCGACTTAAATTCAGATCGACACATTGGCCGCTTTTCTCTCTGAGACTGTTACATTTATCGTCTGCAAAGCTATGTCGCGTGCTGCGGTATGCGGAGACACTAAAAGCACCATATTAGAACACAGAAGAAGCTTCTAAGTTGAAGTAATAGCAAGTAAAAAGTAGTACTATTTAAGTTTTAGTTGTCGTTGAATCACTTTTTAACCGGCTTTGGTGGCTTGGACATGTCCTAGGACCTTAAGATTTTGCAAGAAATAAGACTAGCAGCCGCGTTGCACGGGAGAATGTGAAAAGTGTTCATATGTAGTAAAAACCTGAGAAATCCGTCCGTTTTCGTCATTTGTTATCGAATCGACTTAAAGCCAGATCGTCACAATGGCCGCTCTTCTCTCTGAAACGGTTACATTAATCGTCTGCAAAGCTATGTCGAATGCTGCGGTATACGGAAACACTAAAAACACCACAGCAGAACTCAGAATAAGTTTCTAAGTTGAAGTAATAGCCAGTAAGAAGTAGTACAATTCAAGTTTTAATTATAGATTATTCACATTTTAGACGGCTTTGGTGGCTTGGATATGGCCTAGGACCTTAAGGATTTGCATGAAAGGAGGACTAGCAGCCACGTTGCACGGGAGAATGTGAAAAGTGTTCATATGTAGTAAAAACCTGAGAAATCCGTCCGTTTTCGTCATTTGTTATCGAATCGACTTACATTCAGATCGACACATTGGCCGCTTTTCTCTCTGAGACGGTTACATTTATCGTCTGCAAAGCTATGTCGCGTGCTGCGGTATGCGGAGACACTAAAAGCACCATAGTAGAACACAGAAGAAGCTTCTAAGTTGAAGTAATAGCCAGTAAGAAGTATAAAAATTCAAGTTTAAGTTGTCGATTATTCACTTTTTAGCCGGCTTTGGTGGCTTGGACATGACCTAGGACCTTAAGATTTTGCATGAGAGGAAGACTAGCAGCCGCGTTGCACTGGAAAATGTGAAAAGTGTTCATATGTAGTAAAAACCTGAGAAATCCGTCCGTTTTCCTCATTTGTTATCGAATCGATTTAAAGCCAGATCGTCACATTGGCCGCTCTTCTCTCTGAAACGGTTACATTTATCGTCTGCAAAGCTATGTCGCGCGCTGCGGTATGCGGAGACACTAAAAGCACCATATTAGGACACAGAAGAAGCTTATAAGTTGAAGTAATAGCAAGTAAGAAGTCGTACAATTCAAGTTATAGTTGTCGATTAATCACTTTTTAGCTGGCTTTGGTGGGTTGGACATGACCTAGGACCTTAAGATTTTGCATGAAGGGAAGACTAGCGCCGCGTTGCACGGGAGAATGTGAAAAGTGTTCATATGTAGTAAAAACCTGAGAAATCCGTCCGTTTTCGTCATTTGTTATCGAATCGACTTACATTCAGATCGACACATTGGCCGCTTTTCTCTCTGAGACGGTTACATTTATCGTCTGCAAAGCTATGTCGCGTGCTGCGGTATGCGGAGACATTAAAAGCACCATAGTAGAGCACAGAAGAAGCTTCTAAGTTGAAGTAATAGCCAGTAAGAAGTATAAAAATTCAAGTTTAAGTTGTCGATTATTCACTTTTTAGCCGGCTTTGGTGGCTTGGAGATGACCTAGGACCTTAAGATTTTGCATGAGAGGAAGACTAGCAGCCGCGTTGCGCTGGAGAATGTGAAAAGTGTTCATATGTTGTAAAAACCTGAGAAATCCGTCCGTTTTCGTCATTTGTTATCGAATCGATTTAAAGCCAGATCGTCACATTGGCCGCTCTTCTCTCTGAAACGGTTACATTTGTCGTCTGCAAAGCTATGTCGCGTGCTGCGGTATGCGGAGACACTAAAAGCACCATATTAGAACACAGAAGAAGCTTATAAGTTGAAGTAATAGCAAGTAAGAAGTCGTACAATTCAAGTTATAGTTGTCGATTAATCACTTTTTAGCTGGCTTTGGTGGGTTGGACATGACCTAGGACCTTAAGATTTTGCATGAAGGGAAGACTAGCGCCGCGTTGCACGGGAGAATGTGAAAAGTGTTCATATGTAGTAAAAACCTGAGAAATCCGTCCGTTTTCGTCATTTGTTATCGAATCGATTTAAAGCCAGATCGTCACATTGGCCGCTCTTCTCTCTGAAACGGTTACATTTATCGTCTGCAAAGCTATGTCGCGTGCTGCGTTATGCGGAAACACTAAAAGCACCATAGTAGAACACAGAAGAAGCTTCTAAGTTGAAGTATGAGCCAGTAAGAAGTAGTACAATTCAAGTTTTAGTTGTCGATTATTCACTTTTTAGCCGGCTTTGGTGGCTTGGACATGACCTAGGACCTTACGATTTCGCATGAAAGGAGGACTAGTAGCCGCGTTGCACGGGAGAATGTGAAAAGTGTTCATATGTAGTAAAAACCTGAGAAATCCGTCCGTTTTCGTCATTTGTTATCGAATCGACTTAAAGCCCGATCGTCATATTGGCCGCTTTTCTCTCTGAGACGGTTACATTAATCGTGTGCAAAGCTATGTCGCGTGCTGCGGTATGCGGAGACACTAAAAGCACCATAGTAGAACACAGAAGAAGCACTAAGTTGAAGTAATAGCCAGTAAGAAGTAGTACAATTCAAGTTTTAGTTATCGATTATTCACTTTTTAGCCGGCTTTGGTGGCTTGGACATGAGGTGGAACCTTAAGATTTTGCATGAAAGGAAGACTAGCAGCCGCGTTGCACGGGAGAATGTGAAAAGTGTTCATATGTAGTAAAAACCTGAGGAATCCGTCCGTTTTCGTCATTTGTTATCGAATCGACTTAAATTCAGATCGACACATTGGCCGCTTTTCTCTCTGAGACGGTTACATTAATCGTCTGCAAAGCTATGTCGCATGCTGCGGTATGCGGAGACACTAAAAGCACCATAGTAGAACACAGAAGGAGCTTCTAAGTCTAAGTAATAGCCAGTTAGAAGTAGTACAATTCAAGTTTTAGTTATCGATTATTTACTTTTTAGCCAGCTTTGGTGGCTTGGACATGAGGTGGAACCTTAAGATTTTGCATGAAAGGAAGACTAGCAGCCGCGTTGCACGGGAGAATGTGAAAAGTGTTCATATGTAGTAAAAACCTGAAAAATCCGTCCGTTTTCGTCATTTGTTATCGAATCGATTTAAAGCCAGATCGTCACAGTGGCCGCTCTTCTCTCCGAAACGGTTACATTTATCGTCTGCAAAGCTATGTCGAATGCTGCGGTATGCGGAGACACTAAAAGCACCATAGTAGAACACAGAAGAAGCTTCTAAGTTGAAGTAATAGCCAGTAAGAAGTAGTACAATTCAAGTTTTGATTATAGATTATTCACATTTTAGACGGCTTTGGTGGCTTGGATATGACCTAGGACCATAAGGATTTGCATGAAAAGAGGACTAGCAGCCGCGTTGCACGGGAGAATGTGAAAAGTGTTCATATGTTGTAAAAACCTGAGAAATCCGTCCGTTTTCGTCATTTGTTATCGAATCGACTTAAATTCAGATCGACACATTGGCCGCTTTTCTCTCTGAGACGGTTACATTTATCGTCTGCAAAGCTATGTCGCGTGCTGCGGTATGCGGAGACACTAAAAGCACCATAGTAGAACACAGAAGAAGCTTCTAAGTTGAAGTAATAGCCAGTAAGAAGTAGAAAAATTCAAGTTTAAGTTGTCGATTATTCACTTTTTAGCCGGCTTTGGTGGCTTGGACATGACCTAGGACCTTAAGATTTTGCATGAGAGGAAGACTAGCAGCCGTGTTGCACGGGAGAATGTGAAAAGTGTTCATATGTAGTAAAAACCTGAGAAATCCGTCCGTTTTCGTCATTTGTTATCGAATCGATTTAAAGCCAGATCGTCACATTGGCCGCTCTTCTCTCTGAAACGGTTACATTTATCGTCTGCAAAGCTATGTCGCGTGCTGCGGTATGCGGAAACACTAAAAGCACCATAGTAGAACACAGAAGAAGCTTATAAGTTGAAGTATGAGCCAGTAAGAAGTAGTACAATTCAAGTTTTAGTTGTCGATTATTCACTTTTTAGCCGGCTTTGGTGGCTTGGACATGACCCAGGACCTTAAGATTTTGCGTGAAAGGAGGACTAGCAGCCGCGTTGCACGGGAGAATGTGAAAAGTGTTCATATTTAGTAAAAACCTGAGTAATCCGTCCGTTTTCGTCATTTGTTATCGAATCGATTAAAAGCCAGATCGTCACATTGGCCGCTCTTCTCTCCGAAACGCTTACATTTATCGTCTGCAAAGCTATGTCGCGTGCTGCGGTATGCGGAGACACTAAAAGCACCATATTAGAACACAGAAGAAGCTTATTAGTTGAAGTAATAGCCAGTAAGAAGTAGTACAATTCAAGTTGTAGTTGTCGATTAATCACTTTTTAGCTGGCTTTGGTGGGTTGGACATGACCAAGGACCTTAAGACTTTGCATGAAAGGAAGAGTAGCGCCGCGTTGCACGGGAGAATGTGAAAAGTGTTCATATGTAGTAAAAACCCGAGAAATCCGTCCGTTTTCGTCATTTGTTATCGAATCGACTTAAATTCAGATCGACACATTGGCCGCTTTTCTCTCTGAGACTGTTACATTTATCGTCTGCAAAGCAATGTCGCGTGCTGCGGTATGCGGAGACACTAAAAGCACCATATTAGAACACAGAAGAAGCTTCTAAGTTGAAGTAATAGCCAGTAAAAAGTAGTACTATTTAAGTTTTAGTTGTCGTTGAATCACTTTTTAACCGGCTTTGGTGGCTTGGACATGTCCTAGGACCTTAAGATTTTGCAAGAAAGGAAGACTAGCAGCCGCGTTGCACGGGAGAATGTGAAAAGTGTTCATATGTAGTAAAAACCTGAGAAATCCGTCCGTTTTCGTCATTTGTTATCGAATCGATTTAAAGCCAGATCGTCACAATGGCCGCTCTTCTCTCTGAAACGGTTACATTTATCGTCTGCAAAGCTATGTCGAATGCTGCGGTATACGGAAACACTAAAAGCACCACAGCAGAACTCAGAATAAGTTTCTAAGTTGAAGTAATAGCCAGTAAGAAGTAGTACATTTCAAGTTTTAATTATAGATTATTCACATTTTAGACGGCTTTGGTGGCTTGGATATGACCTAGGACCTTAAGGATTTGCATGAAAGGAGGACTAGCAGCCGCGTAGCACGGGAGAATGTGAAAAGTGTTCATATGTAGTAAAAACCTGAGAAATCCGTCCGTTTTCGTCATTTGTTATCGAATCGACTTACATTCAGATCGACACATTGGCCGCTTTTCTCTCTGAGACGGTTACATTTATCGTCTGCAAAGCTATGTCACGTGCTGCGGTATGCGGAGACACTAAAAGCACCATAGTAGAACACAGAAGAAGCTTCTAAGTTGAAGTAATAGCCAGTAAGAAGTAGAAAAATTCAAGTTTTAGTTGTCGATTATTCACTTTTTAGCCGGCTTTGGTGGCTTGGACATCACCTAGGACCTTAAGATTTTGCATGAAGGGAAGACTAGCGCCGCGTTGCACGGGAGAATGTGAAAAGTGTTCATATGTAGTAAAAACCTGAGAAATCCGTCCGTTTTCGTCATTTGTTATCGAATCGATTTAAAGCCAGATCGTCACATTGGCCGCTCTTCTCTCTGAAACGGTTACATTTATCGTCTGCAAAGCTATGTCGCGTGCTGCGTTATGCGGAAACACTAAAAGCATCATAGTAGAACACAGAAGAAGCTTCTATGTTGAAGTAATAGCCAGTAAGAAGTAGTACAATTCAAGTTTTAGTTGTCGATTATTCACTTTTTAGCCGGCTTTGGTGGCTTGGACATGACCTAGGACCTTACGATTTTGCATGAAAGGAGGACTAGTAGCCGCGTTGTACGGGAGAATGTGAAAAGTGTTCATATGTAGTAAAAACCTGAGAAATCCGTCCGTTTCCGTCATTTGTTATCGAATCGACTTAAAGCCCGATCGTCATATTGGCCGCTTTTCTCTCTGAGACGGTTACATTAATCGTGTGCAAAGCTATGTCGCGTGCTGCGGTATGCGGAGACACTAAAAGCACAATAGACTAGAACACAGAAGAAGCACTAAGTTGAAGTAATAGCCAGTAAGAAGTAGTACAATTCAAGTTTTAGTTATCGATTATTCACTTTTTAGCCGGCTTTGGTGGCTTGGACATGAGGTGGAACCTTAAGATTTTGCATGAAAGGAAGACTAGCAGCCGCGTTGCACGGGAGAATGTGAAAAGTGTTCATATGTAGTAAAAACCTGAGGAATCCGTCCGTTTTCGTCATTTGATATCGAATCGACTTAAATTCAGATCGACACATTGGCCGGTTTTCTCTCTGAGACGGTTACATTAATCGTCTGAAAAGCTATGTCGCATGCTGCGGTATGCGGAGACACTAAAAGCACCATAGTAGAACACAGAAGAAGCTTCTAAGTCTAAGTAATAGCCAGTAAGAAGTAGTACAATTCAAGTTTTAGTTATCGATTATTCTCTTTTTAGCCAGCTTTAGTGGCTTGGACATGAGGTGGAACCTTAAGATTTTGCATGAAAGGAAGACTAGCAGCCGCGTTGCACGGGAGAATGTGAGAAGTGTTCATATTTAGTAAAAACCTGAGTAATCCGTCCGTTTTCGTCATTTGTTATCGAATCGATTAAAAGCCAGATCGTCACATTGGCCGCTCTTCTCTCCGAAACGCTTACATTTATCGTCTGCAAAGCTATGTCGCGTGCTGCGGTATGCGGAGACACTAAAAGCACCATATTAGAACACAGAAGAAGCTTATAAGTTGAAGTAATAGCCAGTAAGAAGTAGTACAATTCAAGTTGTAGTTGTCGATTAATCACTTTTTAGCTGTCTTTGGTGGGTTGGACATGACCTAGGACCTTAAGACTTTGCATGAAAGGAAGAGTAGCGCCGCGTTGCACGGGAGAATGTGAAAAGTGTTCATATGTAGTAAAAACCTGAGAAATCCGTCCGTTTTCGTCATTTGTTATCGAATCGATGTAAAGCCAGATCGTCACATTGGCCGCTCTTCTCTCTGAAACGGTTACATTTATCGTCTGCAAAGCAATGTCGCGTGCTGCGGTATGCGGAAACACTAAAAGCACCATAGTAGAACAGAGAAGAAGCTTCTAAGTTGAAGTAATAGCCAGTAAGAAGTAGTAATATTTAAGATTTAGTTGTCGATTAATCACTTTTTAACTGGCTTTGGTGGCTTGGACATGTCCTAGGACCTTAAGATTTTGCATGAAAGGAAGACTAGCAGCCGCGTTGTACGGGAGAATGTGAAAAGTGTTCATATGTAGTAAAAACCTGAGAAATCCGTCCGTTTTCGTCATTTGTTATCGAATCGACTTAAATTCAGATCGACACATTGGCCGCTTTTCTCTCTGAGACTGTTACATTTATCGTCTGCAAAGCTATGTCGCGTGCTGCGGTATGCGGAGACACTAAAAGCACCATATTAGAACACAGAAGAAGCTTCTAAGTTGAAGTAATAGCAAGTAAAAAGTAGTACTATTTAAGTTTTAGTTGTCGTTGAATCACTTTTTAACCGGCTTTGGTGGCTTGGACATGTCCTAGGACCTTAAGATTTTGCAAGAAATAAGACTAGCAGCCGCGTTGCACGGGAGAATGTGAAAAGTGTTCATATGTAGTAAAAACCTGAGAAATCCGTCCGTTTTCGTCATTTGTTATCGAATCGACTTACATTCAGATCGACACATTGGCCGCTTTTCTCTCTGAGACGGTTACATTTATCGTCTGCAAAGCTATGTCGCGTGCTGCGGTATGCGGAGACATTAAAAGCACCATAGTAGAGCACAGAAGAAGCTTCTAAGGTGAAGTAATAGCCAGTAAGAAGTATAAAAATTCAAGTTTAAGTTGTCGATTATTCACTTTTTAGCCGGCTTTGGTGGCTTGGACATGACCTAGGACCTTAAGATTTTGCATGAGAGGAAGACTAGCAGCCGCGTTGCACTGGAGAATGTGAAAAGTGTTCATATGTAGTAAAAACCTGAGAAATCCGTCCGTTTTCGTCATTTGTTATCGAATCGATTTAAAGCCAGATCGTCACATTGGCCGCTCTTCTCTCTGAAACGGTTACATTTGTCGTCTGCAAAGCTATGTCGCGTGCTGCGTTATGCGGAGACACTAAAAGCACCATATTAGAACACAGAAGAAGCTTATAAGTTGAAGTAATAGCAAGTAAGAAGTCGTACAATTCAAGTTATAGTTGTCGATTAATCACTTTTTAGCTGGCTTTGGTGGGTTGGACATGACCTAGGACCTTAAGATTTTGCATGAAGGGAAGACTAGCGCCGCGTTGCACGGGAGAATGTGAAAAGTGTTCATATGTAGTAAAAACCTGAGAAATCCGTCCGTTTTCGTCATTTGTTAACGAATCGATTTAAAGCCAGATCGTCACATTGGCCGCTCTTCTCTCTGAAACGGTTACATTTATCGTCTGCAAAGCTATGTCGCGTGCTGCGTTATGCGGAAACACTAAAAGCACCATAGTAGAACACAGAAGAAGCTTCTAAGTTGAAGTATGAGCCAGTAAGAAGTAGTACAATTCAAGTTTTAGTTGTCGATTATTCACTTTTTAGCCGGCTTTGGTGGCTTGGACAGGACCTAGGACCTTACGATTTTGCATGAAAGGAGGACTAGTAGCCGCGTTGCACGGGAGAATGTGAAAAGTGTTCATATGTAGTAAAAACCTGAGAAATACGTCCGTTTTCGTCATTTGTTATCGAATCGACTTAAAGCCCGATCGTCATATTGGCCGCTTTTCTCTCTGAGACGGTTACATTAATCGTGTGCAAAGCTATGTCGCGTGCTGCGGTATGCGGAGACACTAAAAGCACCATAGTAGAACACAGAAGAAGCACTAAGTTGAAGTAATAGCCAGTAAGAAGTAGTACAATTCAAGTTTTAGTTATCGATTATTCACTTTTTAGCCGGCTTTGGTGGCTTGGACATGAGGTGGAACCTTAAGATTTTGCATGAAAGGAAGACTAGCAGCCGCGTTGCACGGGAGAATGTGAAAAGTGTTCATATGTAGTAAAAACCTGAGGAATCCGTCCGTTTTCGTCATTTGTTATCGTATCGACTTAAATTCAGATCGACACATTGGCCGCTTTTCTCTCTGAGACGGTTACATTTATCGTCTGCAAAGCTATGTCGCGTGCTGCGGTATGCGGAGACACTAAAAGCACCATAGTAGAACACAGAAGAAGCTTCTAAGTTGAAGTAATAGCCAGTAAGAAGTAGAAAAATTCAAGTTTAAGTTGTCGATTATTCACTTTTTAGCCGGCTTTGGTGGCTTGGACATGACCTAGGACCTTAAGATTTTGCATGAGAGGAAGACTAGCAGCCGTGTTGCACGGGAGAATGTGAAAAGTGTTCATATGTAGTAAAAACCTGAGAAATCCGTCCGTTTTCGTCATTTGTTATCGAATCGATTTAAAGCCAGATCGTCACATTGGCCGCTCTTCTCTCTGAAACGGTTACATTTATCGTCTGCAAAGCTATGTCGCGTGCTGCGGTATGCGGAAACACTAAAAGCACCATAGTAGAACACAGAAGAAGCTTATAAGTTGAAGTATAAGCCAGTAAGAAGTAGTACAATTCAAGTTTTAGTTGTCGATTATTCACTTTTTAGCCGGCTTTGGTGGCTTGGACATGACCCAGGACCTTAAGATTTTGCGTGAAAGGAGGACTAGCAGCCGCGTTGCACGGGAGAATGTGAAAAGTGTTCATATTTAGTAAAAACCTGAGTAATCCGTCCGTTTTCGTCATTTGTTATCGAATCGATTACAAGCCAGATCGTCACATTGGCCGCTCTTCTCTCCGAAACGCTTACATTTATCGTCTGCAAAGCTATGTCGCGTGCTGCGGTATGCGGAGACACTAAAAGCACCATATTAGAACACAGAAGAAGCTTATAAGTTGAAGTAATAGCCAGTAAGAAGTAGTACAATTCAAGTTGTAGTTGTCGATTAATCACTTTTTAGCTGGCTTTGGTGGGTTGGACATGACCAAGGACCTTAAGACTTTGCATGAAAGGAAGATTAGCGCCGCGTTGCACGGGAGAATGTGAAAAGTGTTCATATGTAGTAAAAACCCGAGAAATCCGTCCGTTTTCGTCATTTGTTATCGAATCGACTTAAATTCAGATCGACACATTGGCCGCTTTTCTCTCTGAGACTGTTACATTTATCGTCTGCAAAGCAATGTCGCGTGCTGCGGTATGCGGAGACACTAAAAGCACCATATTAGAACACAGAAGAAGCTTCTAAGTTGAAGTAATAGCCAGTAAAAAGTAGTACTATTTAAGTTTTAGTTGTCGTTGAATCACTTTTTAACCGGCTTTGGTGGCTTGGACATGTCCTAGGACCTTAAGATTTTGCAAGAAAGGAAGACTAGCAGCCGCGTTGCACGGGAGAATGTGAAAAGTGTTCATATGTAGTAAAAACCTGAGAAATCCGTCCGTTTTCGTCATTTGTTATCGAATCGATTTAAAGCCAGATCGTCACAATGGCCGCTCTTCTCTCTGAAACGGTTACATTTATCGTCTGCAAAGCTATGTCGAATGCTGCGGTATACGGAAACACTAAAAGCACCACAGCAGAACTCAGAATAAGTTTCTAAGTTGAAGTAATAGCCAGTAAGAAGTAGTACAATTCAAGTTTTAATTATAGATTATTCACATTTTAGACGGCTTTGGTGGCTTGGATATGACCTAGGACCTTAAGGATTTGCATGAAAGGAGGACTAGCAGCCGCGTAGCACGGGAGAATGTGAAAAGTGTTCATATGTAGTAAAAACCTGAGAAATCCGTCCGTTTTCGTCATTTGTTATCGAATCGATTTAAAGCCAGATCGTCACATTGGCCGCTCTTCTCTCTGAAACGGTTACATTTATCGTCTGCAAAGCTATGTCGCGTGCTGCGTTATGCGGAAACACTAAAAGCATCATAGTAGAACACAGAAGAAGCTTCTATGTTGAAGTAATAGCCAGTAAGAAGTAGTACAATTCAAGTTTTAGTTGTCGATTATTCACTTTTTAGCCGGCTTTGGTGGCTTGGACATGACCTAGGACCTTACGATTTTGCATGAAAGGAGGACTAGTAGCCGCGTTGTACGGGAGAATGTGAAAAGTGTTCATATGTAGTAAAAACCTGAGAAATCCGTCCGTTTCCGTCATTTGTTATGGAATCGACTTAAAGCCCGATCGTCATATTGGCCGCTTTTCTCTCTGAGACGGTTACATTAATCGTGTGCAAAGCTATGTCGCGTGCTGCGGTATGCGGAGACACTAAAAGCACAATAGACTAGAACACAGAAGAAGCACTAAGTTGAAGTAATAGCCAGTAAGAAGTAGTACAATTCAAGTTTTAGTTATCGATTATTCACTTTTTAGCCGGCTTTGGTGGCTTGGACATGAGGTGGAACCTTAAGATTTTGCATGAAAGGAAGACTAGCAGCCGCGTTGCACGGGAGAATGTGAAAAGTGTTCATATGTAGTAAAAACCTGAGGAATCCGTCCGTTTTCGTCATTTGATATCGAATCGACTTAAATTCAGATCGACACATTGGCCGGTTTTCTCTCTGAGACGGTTACATTAATCGTCTGCAAAGCTATGTCGCATGCTGCGGTATGCGGAGACACTAAAAGCACCATAGTAGAACACAGAAGAAGCTTCTAAGTCTAAGTAATAGCCAGTAAGAAGTAGTACAATTCAAGTTGTAGTTGTCGATTAATCACTTTTAAGCTGGCTTTGGTGGGTTGGACATGACCAAGGACCTTAAGACTTTGCATGAAAGGAAGAGTAGCGCCGCGTTGCACGGGAGAATGTGAAAAGTGTTCATATGTAGTAAAAACCCGAGAAATCCGTCCGTTTTCGTCATTTGTTATCGAATCGACTTAAATTCAGATCGACACATTGGCCGCTTTTCTCTCTGAGACTGTTACATTTATCGTCTGCAAAGCAATGTCGCGTGCTGCGGTATGCGGAGACACTAAAAGCACCATATTAGAACACAGAAGAAGCTTCTAAGTTGAAGTAATAGCCAGTAAAAAGTAGTACTATTTAAGTTTTAGTTGTCGTTGAATCACTTTTTAACCGGCTTTGGTGGCTTGGACATGTCCTAGGACCTTAAGATTTTGCAAGAAAGGAAGACTAGCAGCCGCGTTGCACGGGAGAATGTGAAAAGTGTTCATATGTAGTAAAAACCTGAGAAATCCGTCCGTTTTCGTCATTTGTTATCGAATCGATTTAAAGCCAGATCGTCACAATGGCCGCTCTTCTCTCTGAAACGGTTACATTTATCGTCTGCAAAGCTATGTCGAATGCTGCGGTATACGGAAACACTAAAAGCACCACAGCAGAACTCAGAATAAGTTTCTAAGTTGAAGTAATAGCCAGTAAGAAGTAGTACAATTCAAGTTTTAATTATAGATTATTTACATTTTAGGCGGCTTTGGTGGCTTGGATATGACCTAGGACCTTAAGGATTTGCATGAAAGGAGGACTAGCAGCCGCGTAGCACGGGAGAATGTGAAAAGTGTTCATATGTAGTAAAAACCTGAGAAATCCGTCCGTTTTCGTCATTTGTTATCGAATCGACTTACATTCAGATCGACACATTGGCCGCTTTTCTCTCTGAGACGGTTACATTTATCGTCTGCAAAGCTATGTCACGTGCTGCGGTATGCGGAGACACTAAAAGCACCATAGTAGAACACAGAAGAAGCTTCTAAGTTGAAGTAATAGCCAGTAAGAAGTAGAAAAATTCAAGTTTTAGTTGTCGATTATTCACTTTTTAGCCGGCTTTGGTGGCTTGGACATGACCTAGGACCTTAAGATTTTGCATGAAGGGAAGACTAGCGCCGCGTTGCACGGGAGAATGTGAAAAGTGTTCATATGTAGTAAAAACCTGAGAAATCCGTCCGTTTTCGTAATTTGTTATCGAATCGATTTAAAGCCAGATCGTCACATTGGCCGCTCTTCTCTCTGAAACGGTTACATTTATCGTCTGCAAAGCTATGTCGCGTGCTGCGTTATGCGGAAACACTAAAAGCATCATAGTAGAACACAGAAGAAGCTTCTATGTTGAAGTAATAGCCAGTAAGAAGTAGTACAATTCAAGTTTTAGTTGTCGATTATTCACTTTTTAGCCGGCTTTGGTGGCTTGGACATGACCTAGGACCTTACGATTTTGCATGAAAGGAGGACTAGTAGCCGCGTTGTACGGGAGAATGTGAAAAGTGTTCATATGTAGTAAAAACCTGAGAAATCCGTCCGTTTCCGTCATTTGTTATCGAATCGACTTAAAGCCCGATCGTCATATTGGCCGCTTTTCTCTCTGAGACGGTTACATTAATCGTGTGCAAAGCTATGTCGCGTGCTGCGGTATGCGGAGACACTAAAAGCACCATAGACTAGAACACAGAAGAAGCACTAAGTTGAAGTAATAGCCAGTAAGAAGTAGTACAATTCAAGTTTTAGTTATCGATTATTCACTTTTTAGCCGGCTTTGGTGGCTTGGACATGAGGTGGAACCTTAAGATTTTGCATGAAAGGAAGAGTAGCAGCCGCGTTGCACGGGAGAATGTGAAAAGTGTTCATATGTAGTAAAAACCTGAGGAATCCGTCCGTTTTCGTCATTTGATATCGAATCGACTTAAATTCAGATCGACACATTGGCCGGTTTTCTCTCTGAGACGGTTACATTAATCGTCTGCAAAGCTATGTCGCATGCTGCGGTATGCGGAGACACTAAAAGCACCATAGTAGAACACAGAAGAAGCTTCTAAGTCTAAGTAATAGCCAGTAAGAAGTAGTACAATTCAAGTTGTAGTTGTCGATTAATCACTTTTAAGCTGGCTTTGGTGGGTTGGACATGACCAAGGACCTTAAGACTTTGCATGAAAGGAAGAGTAGCGCCGCGTTGCACGGGAGAATGTGAAAAGTGTTCATATGTAGTAAAAACCCGAGAAATCCGTCCGTTTTCGTCATTTGTTATCGAATCGACTTAAATTCAGATCGACACATTGGCCGCTTTTCTCTCTGAGACTGTTACATTTATCGTCTGCAAAGCAATGTCGCGTGCTGCGGTATGCGGAGACACTAAAAGCACCATATTAGAACACAGAAGAAGCTTCTAAGTTGAAGTAATAGCCAGTAAAAAGTAGTACTATTTAAGTTTTAGTTGTCGTTGAATCACTTTTTAACCGGCTTTGGTGGCTTGGACATGTCCTAGGACCTTAAGATTTTGCAAGAAAGGAAGACTAGCAGCCGCGTTGCACGGGAGAATGTGAAAAGTGTTCATATGTAGTAAAAACCTGAGAAATCCGTCCGTTTTCGTCATTTGTTATCGAATCGATTTAAAGCCAGATCGTCACAATGGCCGCTCTTCTCTCTGAAACGGTTACATTTATCGTCTGCAAAGCTATGTCGAATGCTGCGGTATACGGAAACACTAAAAGCACCACAGCAGAACTCAGAATAAGTTTCTAAGTTGAAGTAATAGCCAGTAAGAAGTAGTACAATTCAAGTTTTAATTATAGATTATTTACATTTTAGACGGCTTTGGTGGCTTGGATATGACCTAGGACCTTAAGGATTTGCATGAAAGGAGGACTAGCAGCCGCGTAGCACGGGAGAATGTGAAAAGTGTTCATATGTAGTAAAAACCTGAGAAATCCGTCCGTTTTCGTCATTTGTTATCGAATCGACTTACATTCAGATCGACACATTAGCCGCTTTTCTCTCTGAGACGGTTACATTTATCGTCTGCAAAGCTATGTCACGTGCTGCGGTATGCGGAGACACTAAAAGCACCATAGTAGAACACAGAAGAAGCTTCTAAGTTGAAGTAATAGCCAGTAAGAAGTAGAAAAATTCAAGTTTTAGTTGTCGATTATTCACTTTTTAGCCGGCTTTGGTGGCTTGGACATGACCTAGGACCTTAAGATTTTGCATGAAGGGAAGACTAGCGCCGCGTTGCACGGGAGAATGTGAAAAGTGTTCATATGTAGTAAAAACCTGAGAAATCCGTCCGTTTTCGTAATTTGTTATCGAATCGATTTAAAGCCAGATCGTCACATTGGCCGCTCTTCTCTCTGAAACGGTTACATTTATCGTCTGCAAAGCTATGTCGCGTGCTGCGTTATGCGGAAACACTAAAAGCATCATAGTAGAACACAGAAGAAGCTTCTATGTTGAAGTAATAGCCAGTAAGAAGTAGTACAATTCAAGTTTTAGTTGTCGATTATTCACTTTTTAGCCGGCTTTGGTGGCTTGGACATGACCTAGGACCTTACGATTTTGCATGAAAGGAGGACTAGTAGCCGCGTTGTACGGGAGAATGTGAAAAGTGTTCATATGTAGTAAAAACCTGAGAAATCCGTCCGTTTCCGTCATTTGTTATCGAATCGACTTAAAGCCCGATCGTCATATTGGCCGCTTTTCTCTCTGAGACGGTTACATTAATCGTGTGCAAAGCTATGTCGCGTGCTGCGGTATGCGGAGACACTAAAAGCACCATAGTAGAACACAGAAGAAGCACTAAGTTGAAGTAATAGCCAGTAAGAAGTAGTACAATTCAAGTTTTAGTTATCGATTATTCACTTTTTAGCCGGCTTTGGTGGCTTGGACATGAGGTGGAACCTTAAGATTTTGCATGAAAGGAAGACTAGCAGCCGCGTTGCACGGGAGAATGTGAAAAGTGTTCATATGTAGTAAAAACCTGAGGAATCCGTCCGTTTTCGTCATTTGATATCGAATCGACTTAAATTCAGATCGACACATTGGCCGGTTTTCTCTCTGAGACGGTTACATTAATCGTCAGAAAAGCTATGTCGCATGCTGCGGTATGCGGAGACACTAAAAGCACCATAGTAGAACACAGAAGAACCTTCTAAGTCTAAGTAATAGCCAGTAAGAAGTAGTACAATTCAAGTTTTAGTTATCGATTATTCACTTTTTAGCCAGCTTTAGTGGCTTGGACATGAGGTGGAACCTTAAGATTTTGCATGAAAGGAAGACTAGCAGCCGCGTTGCACGGGAGAATGTGAAAAGTGTTCATATGTAGTAAAAACCTGAGAAATCCGTCCGTTTTCGTCATTTGTTATCGAATCGATTTAAAGCCAGATCGTCACAGTGGCCGCTCTTCTCTCCGAAACGGTTACATTTATCGTCTGCAAAGCTATGTCGCGTGCTGCGGTATGCGGAAACACTAAAAGCACCATAGTAGAACAGAGAAGAAGCTTCTGAGTTGAAGTAATAGCCAGTAAAAAGTAGTACTATTTAAGTTTTAGTTGTCGTTGAATCACTTTTTAACCGGTTTTGGTGGCTTGGACATGTCGTAGGACCTTAAGATTTTGCAAGAAAGGAAGACTAGTAGCCGCGTTGCACGGGAGAATGTGAAAAGTGTTCATATGTAGTAAAAACCTGAGAAATCCGTCCGTTATCGTCATTTGTTATCGAATCGATTTAAAGCCAGATCGTCACAATGGCCGCTCTTCTCTCTGAAACGGTTACATTTATCGTCTGCAAAGGTATGTCGAATGCTGCGGTATACGGAAACACTAAAAGCACCACAGTAGAACTCAGAATAAGTTTCTAAGTTGAAGTAATAGCCAGTAAGAAGTAGTACAATTCAAGTTTTAATTATAGATTATTCACATTATAGACGGCTTTGGTGGCTTGGATATGACCTAGGACCTTAAGGATTTGCATGAAAGGAGGACTAGCAGCCGCGTTGCACGGGAGAATGTGAAAAGTGTTCATATGTAGTAAAAACCTGAGAAATCCTTCCGTTTTCGTATTTTGTTATCGATTCGACTTAAATTCAGATCGACACATTGGCCGCTTTTCTCTCTGAGACGGTTACATTTATCGTCTGCAATACTATGTCGCGTGCTGCGGTATGCGGAGACACTAAAAGCACCATAGTAGAACACAGAAGAAGCTTCTAAGTTGAAGTAATAGCCAGTAAGAAGTAGAAAAATTCAAGTTTAAGTTGTCGATTATTCACTTTTTAGCCGGCTTTGGTGGCTTGGACATGACCCAGGACCTTAAGATTTTGCATGAAAGGAGGACTAGCAGCCGCGTTGCACGGGAGAATGTGAAAAGTGTTCATATGTAGTAAAAACCTGAGAAATTCGTCCGTTTTCGTCATTTGTTATCGAATCGACTTAAAGCCAGATCGTCATATTGCCCGCTTTTCTCTCTGAGACGGTTACATTAATCGTCTGCAAAGCTATGTCGCGTGCTGCGGTATGCGGAGACACTAAAAGCACCATAGTAGAACAGAGAAGAAGCTTCTAAGTTGAAGTAATAGCCAGTAAGAAGTAGTAATATTTAAGATTTAGTTGTCGATTAATCACTTTTTAACCGGCTTTGGTGGCTTGGACATGTCCTAGGACCTTAAGATTTTGCATGATAGGAAGACTAGCAGCCGCGTTGCACGGGAGAATGTGAAAAGAGTTCATATGTAGTAAAAACCTGAGAAATCCGTCCGTTTTCGTCATTTGTTATCGAATCGACTTAAATTCACATCGACACATTGGCCGCTTTTCTCTCTGAGACGGTTACATTAATCGTCTGCAAAGCTATGTCGCATGCTGCGGTATGCGGAGACACTAAAAGCACCATAGTAGAACACAGAAGAAGCTTCTAAGTTGAAGTAATAGCCAGTAAGAAGTAGTACAATTCAAGTTTTAGTTATCGATTATTCACTTTTTAGCCGGCTTTGGTGGCTTGGACATGAGATGGAACCTTAAGATTTTGTACGAAAGGAGGACTAACAACCGCGTTGCACGGGAGAATGTGAAAAGTGTTCATATGTAGTAAAAACCTAAGAAATCCATGGGTTTTCGTCATTTGTTATCGTATCGAATTAAAGCCAGATCGTCACATTGGCCGCTTTTCTCTCTGAGACTGTTACATTTATCGTCTGCAAAGCTATGTCGCGTGCTGCGGTATGCGGAGACACTAAAAGCACCATATTAGAACACAGAAGTAGCTTCTAAGTTGAAGTAATAGCCAGTAAAATGTAGTACTATTTAAGTTTTAGTTGTCGTTGAATCACTTTTTAACCGGCTTTGGTGGCTTGGACATGTCCTAGGACCTTAAGATTTTGCAAGAAAGGAAGACTAGCAGCCGCGTTGCACGGGAGAATGTGAAAAGTGTTCATATGTAGTAAAAACCTGAGAAATCCGTCCGTTTTCGTCATTTGTTATCGAATCGATTTAAAGCCAGATCGTCACAATGGCCGCTCTTCTCTCTGAAACGGTTACATTTATCGTCTGCAAAGCTATGTCGCGTGCTGCGTTATGCGGAGACACTAAAAGCACCATAGTAGAACACAGAAGAAGCTTCTAAGTTGAAGTAATAGCCAGTAAGAAGTAGAAAAATTCAAGTTATAGTTGTCGATTAATCACTTTTTAGCCGGCTTTTGTGGCTTGGACATGACCTAGGACCTTACGATTTTGCATGAGAGGAAGACTAGCAGCCGCGTTGCACTGGAGAATGTGAAAAGTGTTCATTTGTAGTAAAAACCTGAGAAATCCGTCCGTTTTCGTCATTTGTTATCGAATCGATTTAAAGCCAGATCGTCACATTGGCCGCTCTTCTCTCTGAAGCGGTTACATTTATCGTCTGCAAAGCTATGTCGCGTGCTGCGGTATTCGGAGACACTAAAAGCACCATATTAGAACACAGAAGAAGCTTATAAGTTGAAGTAATAGCAAGTAAGAAGTAGTACAATTCAAGTTATAGTTGTCGATTAATCACTTTTTAGCTGGCTTTGGTGGGTTGGACATGACCTAGGACCTTAACATTTTGCATGAAAGGAAGACTAGCGCCACGTTGCACGGGAGAATGTGAAAAGTGTTCATATGTAGTAAAAACCTGAGAAATCCGTCCGTTTTCGTCATTTGTTATCGAATCGATTTAAAGCCAGATCGTCACATTGGCCGCTCTTCTCTCTGAAGCGGTTACATTTATCGTCTGCAAAGCTATGTCGCGTGCTGCGGTATTCGGAGACACTAAAAGCACCATATTAGAACACAGAAGAAGCTTATAAGTTGAAGTAATAGCAAGTAAGAAGTAGTACAAGTCAAGTTATAGTTGTCGATTAATCACTTTTTAGCTGGCTTTGGTGGGTTGGACATGACCTAGGACCTTAACATTTTGCATGAAAGGAAGACTAGCGCCACGTTGCACGGGAGAATGTGAAAAGTGTTCATATGTAGTAAAAACCTGAGAAATCCGTCCGTTTTCGTCATTTGTTATCGAATCGATTTAAAGCCAGATCGCCACATTGGCCGCTCTTCTCTCTGAAACGGTTACATTTATGGTCTGCAAAGCTATGTCGCGTGCTGCGTTAGGCGGAAACACTAAAAGCACCATAGTAGAACACAGAAGAAGCTTCTAAGTTGAAGTAATAGCCAGTAAGAAGTAGTACAATTCAAGTTTTAGTTGTCGATTATTCACTTTTTAGCCGGCTTTGGTGGCTTGGACATGACCTAGGACCTTAAGATTTTGCATGAGAGGAAGACTAGCAGCCGCGTTGCACTGGAGAATGTGAAAAGTGTTCATATGTAGTAAAAACCTGAGAAATCCGTCCGTTTTCGTCATTTGTTATCGAATCGATTTAAAGCCAGATCGCCACATTGGCCGCTCTTCTCTCTGAAACGGTTACATTTATGGTCTGCAAAGCTATGTCGCGTGCTGCGTTATGCGGAAACACTAAAAGCACCATAGTAGAACACAGAAGAAGCTTCTAAGTTGAAGTAATAGCCAGTAAGAAGTAGTACAATTCAAGTTTTAGTTGTCGATTATTCACTTTTTAGCCGGCTTTGGTGGCTTGGACATGGCCTAGGACCTTACGATTTTGCATGAAAGGAGGACTAGTAGCCGCGTTGCACGGGAGAATGTGAAAAGTGTTCATATGTAGTAAAAACCTGAGAAATCCGTCCGTTTTCGTCATTTGTTATCGAATCGACTTAAAGCCCGATCGTCATATTGGCCGCTTTTCTCTCTGAGACGGTTACATTTATCGTCTGCAAAGCTATGTCGCGTGCTGCGGTATGCGGAGACACTAAAAGCACCATAGTAGAACACAGAAGAAGCACTAAGTTGAAGTAATAGCCAGTAAGAAGTAGTACAATTCAAGTTTTAGTTATCGATTATTCACTTTTTAGCCGGCTTTGGTGGCTTGGACATGAGGTGGAAACTTAAGATTTTGCATGAAAGGAAGACTAGCAGCCGCGTTGCACGGGAGAATGTGAAAAGTGTTCATATGTAGTAAAAACCTGAGAAATCCGTCCGTTTTCGTCATATGTTATCGAATCGACTTTAATTCAGATCGACACATTGGCCGCTTTTCTCTCTGAGACGGTTACATTAATCGTCTGCAAAGCTATGTCGCATGCTGTGGTATGCGGAGACACTAAAAGCACCATAGTAGAACACAGAAGAAGCTTCTAAGTCTAAGTAATCGCCAGTAAGAAGTAGTACAATTCAAGTTTTAGTTATCGATTATTCACGTTTTAGCCAGCTTTGGTGGCTTGGACATGAGGTGGAACCTTAAGATTTTGCATGAAAGGAAGACTAGCAGCCGCGTTGCACGGGAGAATGTGAAAAGTGTTCATATGTAGTAAAAACCTGAGAAATCCGTCCGTTTTCGTCATTTGTTATCGAATCGATTTAAAGCCAGATCTTCACATTGGCCGCTCTTCTCTCTGAAACGGTTACATTAATCGTCTGCAAAGCTATGTCGCATGCTGCGGTATGCGGAGACACTAAAAGCACCATATTAGAACACAGAAGAAGCTTCTAAGTAGAAGTAATAGCCAGTAAGTAGTAGTACTATTTAAGTTTTAGTTGTCGATTAATCACTTTTTAACCGGCTTTGGTGGCTTGGACATGCCTAGGACATTAAGATTTTGCATGACAGGAAGACTAGCAGCCGCGTTGCACGGGAGAATGTGAAAAGTGTTCATATGTAGTAAAAACCTGAGAAATCCGTCCGTTTTCGTCATTTGTTATCGAATCGATTTAAAGCCAGATCGTCACAATGGCCGCTCTTCTCTCTGAAACGGTTACATTTATCGTCTGCAAAAGCTATGTCGAATGCTGCGGTATACGGAAACACTAAAAGCACCACAGTAGATCTCAGAATAAGCTTCTAAGTTGAAGTAATAGCCAGTAAGAAGTAGTACAATTCAAGTTTTAATATAGATTATTCACATTTTAGACGGCTTTGGTGGCTTGGATATGACCTAGGACCTTAAGGATTTGCATGAAAGGAGGACTAGCAGCCGCGTTGCACGGGAGAATGTGAAAAGTGTTCATATGTAGTAAAAACCTGAGAAATCCGTCCGTTTTCGTCATTTGTTATCGAATCGACTTAAATTCAGATCGACACATTGGCCTCTTTTCTCTCTGAGACGGTTACATGTATCGTCTGCAAAGCTATGTCGCGTGCTGCGGTATGCGGAGACACTAAAAGCACCATAGTAGAACACAGAAGAAGCTTCTAAGTTGAAGTAATAGCCAGTAAGAAGTAGAAAAATTCAAGTTTAAGTTGTCGATTATTCACTTTTTAGCCGGCTTTGGTGGCTTGGACATGAGGTGGAACCTTAAGATTTTGCATGAAAGGAGGACTAGCAGCCGCGTTGCACTGGAGAATGTGAAAAGTGTTCATATGTAGTAAAAACCTGAGAAATCCGTCCGTTTTCGTCATTTGTTATCGAATCGATTTAAAGCCAGATCGTCACATTGGCCGCTCTTCTCTCTGAAACGGTTACATTTATCGTCTGCAAAGCTATGTCGCGTGCTGCGGTATGCGGAGACACTAAAAGCACCATATTAGAACACAGAAGAAGCTTATAAGTTGAAGTAATAGCAAGTAAGAAGTAGTACAATTCAAGTTATAGTTGTCGATTAATCACTTTTTAGCTGGCTTTGCTGGGTTGGACATGCCCTAGGACCTTAACATTTTGCATGAAAGGAAGACTAGCGCCGCGTTGCACGGGAGAATGTGAAAAGTGTTCATATGTAGTAAAAACCTGAGAAATCCGTCCGTTTTCGTCATTTGTTATCGAATCGATTTAAAGCCAGATCGCCACATTGGCCGCTCTTCTCTCTGAAACGGTTACATTTATGGTCTGCAAAGCTATGTCGCGTGCTGCGTTAGGCGGAAACACTAAAAGCACCATAGTAGAACACAGAAGAAGCTTCTAAGTTGAAGTAATAGCCAGTAAGAAGTAGTACAATTCTAGTTTTAGTTGTCGATTATTCACTTTTTAGCCGGCTTTGGTGGCTTGGACATGACCTAGGACCTTAAGATTTTGCATGAGAGGAAGACTAGCAGCCGCGTTGCACTGGAGAATGTGAAAAGTGTTCATATGTAGTAAAAACCTGAGAAATCCGTCCGTTTTCGTCATTTGTTATCGAATCGATTTAAAGCCAGATCGCCACATTGGCCGCTCTTCTCTCTGAAACGGTTACATTTATGGTCTGCAAAGCTATGTCGCGTGCTGCGTTATGCGGAAACACTAAAAGCACCATAGTAGAACACAGAAGAAGCTTCTAAGTTGAAGTAATAGCCAGTAAGAAGTAGTACAATTCAAGTTTTAGTTGTCGATTATTCACTTTTTAGCCGGCTTTGGTGGCTTGGACATGGCCTAGGACCTTACGATTTTGCATGAAAGGAGGACTAGTAGCCGCGTTGCACGGGAGAATGTGAAAAGTGTTCATATGTAGTAAAAACCTGAGAAATCCGTCCGTTTTCGTCATTTGTTATCGAATCGACTTAAAGCCCGATCGTCATATTGGCCGCTTTTCTCTCTGAGACGGTTACATTTATCGTCTGCAAAGCTATGTCGCGTGCTGCGGTATGCGGAGACACTAAAAGCACCATAGTAGAACACAGAAGAAGCACTAAGTTGAAGTAATAGCCAGTAAGAAGTAGTACAATTCAAGTTTTAGTTATCGATTATTCACTTTTTAGCCGGCTTTGGTGGCTTGGACATGAGGTGGAAACTTAAGATTTTGCATGAAAGGAAGACTAGCAGCCGCGTTGCACGGGAGAATGTGAAAAGTGTTCATATGTAGTAAAAACCTGAGAAATCCGTCCGTTTTCGTCATATGTTATCGAATCGACTTAAATTCAGATCGACACATTGGCCGCTTTTCTCTCTGAGACGGTTACATTAATCGTCTGCAAAGCTATGTCGCATGCTGCGGTATGCGGAGACACTAAAAGCACCATAGTAGAACACAGAAGAAGCTTCTAAGTCTAAGTAATCGCCAGTAAGAAGTAGTACAATTCAAGTTTTAGTTATCGATTATTCACGTTTTAGCCAGCTTTGGTGGCTTGGACATGAGGTGGAACCTTAAGATTTTGCATGAAAGGAAGACTAGCAGCCGCGTTGCACGGGAGAATGTGAAAAGTGTTCATATGTAGTAAAAACCTGAGAAATCCGTCCGTTTTCGTCATATGTTATCGAATCGACTTAAATTCAGATCGACACATTGGCCGCTTTTCTCTCTGAGACGGTTACATTAATCGTCTGCAAAGCTATGTCGCATGCTGCGGTATGCGGAGACACTAAAAGCACCATAGTAGAACACAGAAGAAGCTTCTAAGTCTAAGTAATCGCCAGTAAGAAGTAGTACAATTCAAGTTTTAGTTATCGATTATTCACGTTTTAGCCAGCTTTGGTGGCTTGGACATGAGGTGGAACCTTAAGATTTTGCATGAAAGGAAGACTAGCAGCCGCGTTGCACGGGAGAATGTGAAAAGTGTTCATATGTAGTAAAAACCTGAGAAATCCGTCCGTTTTCGTCATTTGTTATCGAATCGATTTAAAGCCAGATCTTCACATTGGCCGCTCTTCTCTCTGAAACGGTTACATTAATCGTCTGCAAAGCTATGTCGCATGCTGCGGTATGCGGAGACACTAAAAGCACCATATTAGAACACAGAAGAAGCTTCTAAGTAGAAGTAATAGCCAGTAAGTAGTAGTACTATTTAAGTTTTAGTTGTCGATTAATCACTTTTTAACTGGCTTTGGTGGCTTGGACATGACCTAGGACATTAAGATTTTGCATGACAGGAAGACTAGCAGCTGCGTTGCACGGGAGAATGTGAAAAGAGTTCATATGTAGTAAAAACCTGAGAAATCCGTCCGTTTTCGTCATTTGTTATCGAATCGACTTAAATTCAGATCGACACATTGGCCGCTTTTCTCTCTGAGACGGTTACATTAATCGTCTGCAAAGCTATGTCGCATGCTGCGGTATGCGGAGACACTAAAAGCACCATAGTAGAACACAGAAGAAGCTTCTAAGTTGAAGTAATAGCCAGTAAGAAGTAGTACAATTCAAGTTTTAGTTATCGATTATTCACTTTTTAGCCGGCTTTGGTAGCTTGGACATGAGATGGAACCTTAAGATTTTGTACGAAAGGAGGACTAACAACCGCGTTGCACGGGAGAATGTGAAAAGTGTTCATATGTAGTAAAAACCTAAGAAATCCATGGGTTTTCGTCATTTGTTATCGTATCGAATTAAAGCCAGATCGTCACATTGGCCGCTTTTCTCTCTGAGACTGTTACATTTATCGTCTGCAAAGCTATGTCGCGTGCTGCGGTATGCGGAGACACTAAAAGCACCATATTAGAACACAGAAGAAGTTTCTAAGTTGAAGTAATAGCCAGTAAAAAGTTGTACTATTTAAGTTTTAGTTGTCGTTGAATCACTTTTTAACCGGCTTTGGTGGCTTGGACATGTCCTAGGACCTTAAGATTTTGCAAGAAAGGAAGACTAGCAGCCGCGTTGCACGGGAGAATGTGAAAAGTGTTCATATGTAGTAAAAACCTGAGAAATCCGTCCGTTTTCGTCATTTGTTATCGAATCGATTTAAAGCCAGATCGTCACAATGGCCGCTCTTCTCTCTGAAACGGTTACATTTATCGTCTGCAAAAGCTATGTCGAATGCTGCGGTATACGGAAACACTAAAAGCACCACAGTAGAACTCAGAATAAGTTTCTAAGTTGAAGTAATAGCCAGTAAGAAGTAGTACAATTCAAGTTTTAATATAGATTATTCACATTTTAGACGGCTTTGGTGGCTTGGATATGACCTAGGACCTTAAGGATTTGCATGAAAGGAGGACTAGCAGCCGCGTTGCACGGGAGAATGTGAAAAGTGTTCATATGTAGTAAAAACCTGAGAAATCCGTCCGTTTTCGTCATTTGTTATCGAATCGATTTAAAGCCAGATCGCCACATTGGCCGCTCTTCTCTCTGAAACGGTTACATTTATGGTCTGCAAAGCTATGTCGCGTGCTGCGTTATGCGGAAACACTAAAAGCACCATAGTAGAACACAGAAGAAGCTTCTAAGTTAAAGTAATAGCCAGTAAGAAGTAGTACAATTCAAGTTTTAGTTGTCGATTATTCACTTTTTAGCCGGCTTTGGTGGCTTGGACATGACCTAGGACCTTACGATTTTGCATGAAAGGAGGACTAGTAGCCGCGTTGCACGGGAGAATGTGAAAAGTGTTCATATGTAGTAAAAACCTGAGAAATCCGTCCGTTTTCGTCATTTGTTATCGAATCGACTTAAAGCCCGATCGTCATATTGGCCGCTCTTCTCTCTGAAACGGTTACATTTATCGTCTGCAAAAGCTATGTCGAATGCTGCGGTATACGGAAACACTAAAAGGACCATAGTAGAACACAGAAGAAGCACTAAGTTGAAGTAATAGCCAGTAAGAAGTAGTACAATTCAAGTTTTAGTTATCGATTATTCACTTTTTAGCCGGCTTTGGTAGCTTGGACATGAGATGGAACCTTAAGATTTTGTACGAAAGGAGGACTAACAACCGCGTTGCACGGGAGAATGTGAAAAGTGTTCATATGTAGTAAAAACCTAAGAAATCCATGGGTTTTCGTCATTTGTTATCGTATCGAATTAAAGCCAGATCGTCACATTGGCCGCTTTTCTCTCTGAGACTGTTACATTTATCGTCTGCAAAGCTATGTCGCGTGCTGCGGTATGCGGAGACACTAAAAGCACCATATTAGAACACAGAAGAAGCTTCTAAGTTGAAGTAATAGCCAGTAAAAAGTAGTACTATTTAAGTTTTAGTTGTCGTTGAATCACTTTTTAACCGGCTTTGGTGGCTTGGACATGTCCTAGGACCTTAAGATTTTGCAAGAAAGGAAGACTAGCAGCCGCGTTGCACGGGAGAATGTGAAAAGTGTTCATATGTAGTAAAAACCTGAGAAATCCGTCCGTTTTCGTCATTTGTTATCGAATCGACTTAAATTCAGATCGACACATTGGCTGCTTTTCTCTCTGAGACGGTTACATTTATCGTCTGCAAAGCTATGTCGCGTGATGCGGTATGCGGAGACACTAAAAGCACCATATTAGAACACAGAAGAAGCTTATAAGTTGAAGCAATAGCAAGTAAGAAGTAGTACAATTCAAGTTATAGTTGTCGATTAATCACTTTTTAGCTGGCTTTGGTGGGTTGGACATGACCTAGGACATTAAGATTTTGCATGAAAGGAAGACTAGCAGCCGCGTTGCACGGAGAATGTGAAAAGTGTTCATACGTAGTAACAACCTGAGAAATCCGTCCGTTTTCGTCATTTGTTATCGAATCGTCTTAAAGCCCGATCGTCATATTGGCCGCTTTTCTCTCTGAGACGGTTACATTAATCGTCTGCAAAGCTATGTCGCGTGCTGCGGTATGCGGAGACACTAAAAGGACCATAGTAGAACACAGAAGAAGCACTAAGTTGAAGTAATAGCCAGTAAGAAGTAGTACAATTCAAGTTTTAATTATAGATTATTCACATTTTAGCCGACTTTGGTGGCTTGGATATGACCTAGGACCTTAAGGATTTGCATGAAAGGAGGACTAGCAGCCGCGTTGCACGGGAGAATGTGAAAAGTGTTCATATGTAGTAAAAACCTGAGAAATCAGTCCGTTTTCGTCATTTGTTATCGAATCGATTTAAAGCCAGATTGTCACATTGGCAGCTTTTCTCTCTGAGACGGTTACATTTTTCGTCTGCAAAGCTATGTCGCGTGCTGCGGTATGCGGAGACACTTAAAGCATCATAGTAGAACACAGAAGGAGCTTTTAAGTTGAAGTAATAGCCAGTAAGAAGTAGTACAATTCAAGTTATAGTTGTCGATTAATCACTTTTTAGCTGGCTTTGGTGGGTTGGACATGACCTAGGACCTTAAGATTTTGCATGGAAGGAAGACTAGCAGCCGCGTTGCACGGAGAATGTGAAAAGTGTTCATATGTAGTAACAACCTGAGAAATCCGTCCGTTTTCGTCATTTGTTATCGAATCGTCTTAAAGCCCGATCGTCATATTGGCCGCTTTTCTCTCTGAGACGGTTACATTAATCGTCTGCAAAGCTATGTCGCGTGCTGCGGTATGCGGAGACACTAAAAGGACCATAGTAGAACACAGAAGAAGCACTAAGTTGAAGTAATAGCCAGTAAGAAGTAGTACAATTCAAGTTTTAATTATAGATTATTCACATTTTAGCCGACTTTGGTGGCTTGGATATGACCTAGGACCTTAAGGATTTGCATGAAAGGAGGACTAGCAGCCGCGTTGCACGGGAGAATGTGAAAAGTGTTCATATGTAGTAAAAACCTGAAAAATCAGTCCGTTTTCGTCATTTGTTATCGAATCGATTTAAAGCCAGATTGTCACATTGGCAGCTTTTCTCTCTGAGACGGTTACATTTTTCGTCTGCAAAGCTATGTCGCGTGCTGCGGTATGCGGAGACACTTAAAGCATCATAGTAGAACACAGAAGGAGCTTTTAAGTTGAAGTAATAGCCAGTAAGAAGTAGTAAAATTCAAGATTTAGTTGTCGATTATTCACTTTTTAGCCGGCTTTGGTGGCTTGGACATGACCTAGGACCTTAAGATATTGCATGAAAGGAGGACTAGCAGCCGCGTTGCACGGGAGAATGTGAAAAGTGTTCATATGTAGTAAAAACCTGAGTAATCCTTGGGTTTTCATCATAATGTTATCGTATCGACTTAAAGCCAGATAGTCACATAGGCCGCTTTTCTCTCTGATACGGTTACATTTATCGTCTGCAAAGCTATGTCGCGTGCTGCGGTATGCAGAGACACTAAGAGCACCATATTAGAACACAGAAGAAGCTTCTAAGTTGAAGTAATAGCCAGTAAGAAGTAGTACTATTTAAGTTTTAGTTGTCGATTAATCACTTTTTAACCGACTTTGGTGGCTTGTACATGTCGTAGGACCTTAAGATTTTGCATGAAAGGAAGACTAGCAGCCGCGTTGCACGGGAGAATGTGAAGAGTGTTCATATGTAGTAAAAACCTGAGAAATCCGTCCGTTTTCGTCATTTGTTATCGAATCGATTTAAAGCCAGATCGTCACAGTGGCCGCTTTTCTCTCCGAAACGGTTGCACTTATCTTCTGCAAAGCTATGTCGCGTGCTGCGGTATGCGGAAACACTAAAAGCACCATAGTAGAACAGAGAATAAGCTTCTAAGTTGAAGTAATAGCCAGTAAAAAGTAGTACTATTTAAGTTTTAGTTGTCGTTTAATCACTTTTTAACCGGCTTTGGTGGCTTGGACATGACCTAGGACCTTAAGATTTTGCATGAATGGAGGACTAGCTGCCGCGTTGCATGGGAGAATGTGAAAAGTGTTCATATGTAGTAAAAACCTGAGAAATCTGTCCATTTTCGTCATTTGTTATCGAATCGACTTAAAGCCAGATCGTCACATTGGCCGCTTTTCTCTCTGAGACGATTTATCGTCTGCAAAGCTATGTCGCGTGCTGCGGTATACGGAGACACTAAAAGCACCATATTAGAACACAGAAGAAGCTTCTAAGTTGAAGTAATAGTCAGTAAGATGTAGTACTATTTAAGTTTTAGTTGTCGATTAATCACTTTTTAACCGGCTTTGCTGGCTTGGACATGTCCTAGGACATTAGGATTTTGCATGAAAGGAAGTCTAGCAGCCGCGTTGTACGGGAGAATGTGAAAAGTGTTCATATGTAGTAAAAACCTGAGAAATCCGTCCGTTTTCGTCATTTGTTGTGGAATCGATTTAAAGCCAGATCGTCACATTGGCCACTCTTCTCTCAGAAACGGTTACATTTATCGTCTGCAAAGCTATGTCGCGTGCTGCGGTATGCGGAGACACTAAAAGCACCATAGTAGAACAGAGAAGAAGCTTCTAAGTTGAAGTAATAGCCAGTAAGAAGTAGTACAATTCAAGTTTTAGTTATCGATTATTCACTTTTTAGCCGGCTTTGGTGGCTTGGACATGAGGTGGAACCTTAAGATTTTACATGAAAGGAGGACTAGCAGCCGCGTTGCACGGGAGAATGTGAAAAGTATTCATATGTAGTAAAAACCTGAGAAATCCGTGGGTTTTCGTCATTTGTTATCGTATCGACATAAAGGCAGATCGTCACATTGGCCGGTTTTCTCTCTAAGACGATTTATCGTCTGCAAAGCTATGTCGCGTGCTGCGGTATGCGGAGACACTAAAAGCACCATATTAGAACACAGAAGAAGCTTCTAAGTTGAAGTAATAGCCAGTAAGAGGTAGTACTATTTAAGTTTTAGTTGTCGATTATCAACTTTTTAGCCGGCTTTGGAGGCTTGGACATGACCTAGGACCTTAAGATTTTGCATGAAAGGAAGACTAGCAGCCGCGTTGCACGGGAGAATGTGAAAAGTGTTCATATGTAGTAAAAACCTGAGAAATCCATCCGTTTTCGTCATTTGTGATCGAATCGATTTAAAGCAAGATCGTCAAATTGGCCGCTCTTCTCTCTGAAACGGTTGTACTTATCGTCTGCAAAGCTATGTCGCGTGCTGCGGTATGTGGCGACCCTAAAAGCACCATAGTCGAACACGGATGAAGTTTCTAAGTTGATGTAATAGCCAGTAAGAAGTAATACAATTCAAGTTTTAGGTATCGATTATTGACTTTTTACCCTTCTTTTGTGCCTTGGACATGAGTTAGGATATTAAGATTTTGCATGAAAGGAGGACTAGCAGCCGCGTGTGCACGGGAGAATGTGAAAAGTGTTCATATGTAGTAAAAACCTGAGAAATCTGTCCATTTTCGTCATTTGTTATCGAATCGACTTAAAGCCAGATCGTCACATTGGCCGCATTTCTCTCTGAGACGATTTATCGTCTGCAAAGCTATGTCGCGTGCTGCGGTATACGGAGACACTAAAAGCACCATATTAGAACACAGAAGAAGCTTCTAAGTTGAAGTAATAGTCAGTAAGATGTAGTACTATTTAAGTTTTAGTTGTCGATTAATCACTTTTTAACCGGCTTTGCTGGCTTGGACATGTCCTAGGACATTAGGATTTTGCATGAAAGGAAGTCTAGCAGCCGCGTTGTACGGGAGAATGTGAAAAGTGTTCATATGTAGTAAAAACCTGAGAAATCCGTCCGTTTTCGTCATTTGTTGTGGAATCGATTTAAAGCCAGATCGTCACATTGGCCACTCTTCTCTCAGAAACGGTTACATTTATCGTCTGCAAAGCTATGTCGCGTGCTGCGGTATGCGGAGACACTAAAAGCACCATAGTAGAACAGAGAAGAAGCTTCTAAGTTGAAGTAATAGCCAGTAAGAAGTAGTACAATTCAAGTTTTAGTTATCGATTATTCACTTTTTAGCCGGCTTTGGTGGCTTGGACATGAGGTGGAACCTTAAGATTTTACATGAAAGGAGGACTAGCAGCCGCGTTGCACGGGAGAATGTGAAAAGTATTCATATGTAGTAAAAACCTGAGAAATCCGTGGGTTTTCGTCATTTGTTATCGTATCGACATAAAGGCAGATCGTCACATTGGCCGGTTTTCTCTCTAAGACGATTTATCGTCTGCAAAGCTATGTCGCGTGCTGCGGTATGCGGAGACACTAAAAGCACCATATTAGAACACAGAAGAAGCTTCTAAGTTGAAGTAATAGCCAGTAAGAGGTAGTACTATTTAAGTTTTAGTTGTCGATTATCAACTTTTTAGCCGGCTTTGGAGGCTTGGACATGACCTAGGACCTTAAGATTTTGCATGAAAGGAAGACTAGCAGCCGCGTTGCACGGGAGAATGTGAAAAGTGTTGATATGTAGTAAAAACCTGAGAAATCCATCCGTTTTCGTCATTTGTGATCGAATCGATTTAAAGCAAGATCGTCAAATTGGCCGCTCTTCTCTCTGAAACGGTTGTACTTATCGTCTGCAAAGCTATGTCGCGTGCTGCGGTATGTGGTGACCCTGAAAGCACCATAGTCGAACACGGATGAAGTTTCTAAGTTGATGTAATAGCCAGTAAGAAGTAATACAATTCAAGTTTTAGGTATCGATTATTGACTTTTTACCCTTCTTTTGTGCCTTGGACATGAGTTAGGATATTAAGATTTTGCATGAAAGGAGGACTAGCAGCCGCGTGTGCACGGGAGAATGTGAAAAGTGTTCATATGTAGTAAAAACCTGATAAATCCGTCCGTTTTCGTCATTTGTTATCGAATCGACTTAAAGCCAGATCGTCACATTTGCCGCTATTCTCTCTGGAACGGTTGTACTTATCGTCTGCAAAGCTATGTCGCGTGCTGCGGTATGCGGAGACACTAAAAGCACCATAGTAAAACACAGATGAAGCTTCCAAGTTGATGTAATAGTCAGTATGAAGTAGTACAATTCAAGTTTTTGTTATCGATTATTGACTTTTTCTCTTCTTTGGTGCCTTGGACATGAGCTAGGACCTTAAGATTCTGCATGAAAGGAGGATTAGTAGCCGAGATGCACAGGAGAATGTGAAAAGTGTTCATATGTAGTAAAAACCTGAGAATCCGTCCGTTTTCGTCATTTGTTATCGAATCGACTTAAAGCCAGATCGCCACATTGGCCGCTCTTCTCTCTGAAACGGTTGTACTTATCGTCTGCAAAGCTATGTCGCGTGCTGCGGTATGTGGAGACCCTAAAAGCACCATAGTAGAACACGGATGAAGTTTCTAAGTTGATGTAATAGCCAGTAAGAAGTAGTACAATTCAAGTTTTAGGTATCGATTATTTACTTTTTACCCTTCTTTGGTGCCTTGGACATGAGTTAGGATATTAAGATTTTGCATGAAAGGAGGACTAGCAGCCACGTGTGCATGGGAGAATGTAAAAAGTGTTCATATGTAGTAAAAACCTGAGAAATCCGTCCGTTTTCGTCATTTGTTATCGAATCGACTTAAAGCCAGATCGTCACATTTGCCGCTCTTCTCTCTGAAACGATTGTACTTATCGTCTGCAAAGCTATGACACGTGCTGCGGTATGCGGAGACATTAAATGCACCATAGTAGAACACAGATGAAGCATCTAAGTTGATGTAATAGCTAGTAAGAAATAGTACAATTCAAGTTCTAGGTATCGATTATTGACTTTTTAGCTGGCTTTGGTGCCTTGGACATGAGCTAGGACCTTCAGATTCTGCATGAAAGGAGGACTAGCAGCCGAGTTGCACGGGAGCATATGAAAAGTGTTCATATGTAGTAAAAACCTGAGAAATCCGTCCGATTTCGTCATTTGTTATCGAATCGACTTAAAGCCAGATCGTCACATTGGCCGCTCTTCTCTCTGAAACGGTTTTACTTATCGTCTGCAAAGCTATGTCGCGTGCTGCGGTATGCGGAGACACTAAAAGCACCATAGTAGAACACAGATGAAGCTTCTAAGTTGATGTAATAGTCAGTATGAAGTAGTACAATTCAAGTTTTAGTTATCGATTATTGACTTTTTCCCTTCTTTGGTGCCTTGGACATGAGCTAGGACCTTAAGATTCTGCATGAAAGGAGGATTAGTAGCCGAGTTGCACAGGAGAATGTGAAAAGTGTTCATATGTAGTAAAAACCTGAGAATCCGTCCGTTTTCGTCATTTGTTATCGAATCGACTTAAAGCCAGATCGTCACATTGGCCGCTCTTCTCTCTGAAACGGTTGTACTTATCATCTGCAAAAGTATGTCGCGTGCTGCGGTATGGGGAGACACTAAAAGCACCATAGTAGAACACAGATGAAGCTTATAAGTTGATGTAATAGTCAGTAAGAAGTAGTACAATTCAAGTTTTAGTTGTCGATTATTCACTTTTTAGCCGGCTTTGGTGGCTTGGACATGACCCAGGACCTTAAGATTTTGCATGAAAGGAAGACTAGCAGCCGCGTTGCACGGGAGAATGTGAAAAGTGTTCATATGTAGTAAAAACCTGAGAAATCCGTCCGTTTTCGTCATTTGTTATCGAATCGACTTAAAGCCAGATCGTCACATTTGCCGCTCTTCTCTCTGAAACGGTTGTACTTATCGTCTGCAAAGCTATGTCGCGTGCTGCGGTATGCGGCGACACTAAAAGCACCATAGTAGAACACAGATGAAGCTTCTAAGTTGATATAATAGTTAGTATGAAGTAGTATAATTCAAGTTCTGTTATCGATTGTTGACTTTTTACCCATCTTTGGTGCCTAGGACATGAGCTAGAAACTAAAGATTTTGCATGAAAGGAGGACTAGCAGCCGCGTTGCATGGGACAATGTGAAAAGTGATCATATGTAGTAAAAACCTGAGAAATCCGTCCGTTTTCGTCATTTGTTATCGAATCGACTTAAACCCAGATCGTCACATTGGCCGCTCTTCTGACTGAAACGGTTACATTTATCGTCTGCAAAGCTATGTCGCGTGGTGCGGTACGCGGAGACACTAAAAGCACCATAGTAGAACACAGATGAAGCATCTAAGTTGATGTAATAGCTAGAAAGAAGTAGTAAAATTCAAGTTTTAGGTATTGATTATTGACGTTTTAGCTGGCTTTGGTGTCTTGGACATGAGCTAGGAGCTTAAGATTCTGCATGAAAGGAAGACTAGCAGCAGAGGTGCATGGGAGAATGTGAAAAGTCTTCATATGTAGTAAAATCCTGAGAAATCCGTCCGTTTTCGTTATTTGTTATCGAATCGACTTAAAACCAGATCGTCACATTGGCCGCTCTTCTCTCTGAAACGGTTGTACTTATCGTCCGCAAAGCTATGTCGCGTGCTGCGGTATGCGGAGACACTAAAAGCACCATAGTAGAACACAGATGAAGCTTCTATGTTGAAGTAATAGCCATTAAGAAGTAGTACAATTCAAGTTTTAGGTATCGATTATTGATTTTTTAGCTGGCTTTGGTGCCTTGGACATGAGCTAGGACCTTAAGATTCTGCATGAAAGGAGGACTAGCAGCCGAGTTGCACGGGAGAATGAGAAAAGTGTTCATATGTAGTAAACACCTGAGAAATCTGTCCGTTTTCGTAATTTGTTATCGAATCGACTTAAGGCCAGATCGTCACATTCGCCGCTCTTCTCCTGAAACGGTTGTACTTATCGTCCGCAAAGCTATGTCGCGTGCTGCGATATGCGGAAACAATAAAAGCACCATAGTAGAACACAGATGAAGCTTCTAAGTTGATGTAATAGCCATTAAATAGTAGTACAATTCAAGTTTTAGGTATCGATTATTGACTTTTTAGCTGGCTTTGGTGCCTTCGACATGAGCTAGGAACTTAAGTTTCTTCATGAAAGGAGGACTAGCAGCCGAGTTGCACGGGAGAATGTGAAGAGTGTTGATATGTAGTAAAAACCTGAGAATCCGTCCGTTTTCGTCATTTGTTATCGAATCGACTTAAAGCCAGATCGTCACATTGGCCGCTCTTCTCTCTGAAACGGTTGTACTTATCATCTGCAAAAGTATGTCGCGTGCTGCGGTATGGGGAGACACTAAAAGCACCATAGTAGAACACAGATGAAGTTCTAAGTTGATGTAATAGCCAGTAAGAAGTAGTACAATTCAAGTTTTAGGTATCGATTATTGACTTTTTACCCTTCTTTGGTGCCTTGGACATGAGCTAGGAACTTAAGATTGTGCATGAAAGGAGGACTAGCAGCCGAGTTGCACAGGAGAATGTGAAAAGTGTTCATACGTAGTAAAAACCTGAGAAATCCGTCCGTTTTCGTCATTTCTTATCGAATCGACTTAAAGCCAGATCGTCACATTGGCCGCTCTTCTCTCTGAAACGGTTGTACTTATAGTCCGCAAAGCTATGTTGCGTGCTGCGGTATGCGGAGACACTAAAAGCACCATAGTAGAACACAGATGAAGCTTCTAATTTGAAGTAATAGCCATTAAGAAGTAGTACAATTCAAGTTTTAAGTATCGATTAATGACTTTTTAGCTGGCTTTGGTGCCTTGGACATGAGCTAGGACCTTCAGATTCTGCATGAAAGGAGGACTAGCAGCCGAGTTGCACGGGAGCATATGAATAGTGTTCATATGTAGTAAAAACCTGAGAAATCCGTCCGATTTCGTCATTTGTTATCGAATCGACTTAAAGCCAGATCGTCACATTGGCCGCTCTTCTCTCTGAAACGGTTTTACTTATCGTCTGCAAAGCTATGTCGCGTGCTGCGGTATGCGGAGACACTAAAAGCACCATAGTAGAACACAGATGAAGCTTCTAAGTTGATGTAATAGTCAGTATGAAGTAGTACAATTCAAGTTTTAGTTATCAATTATTGACTTTTTCCCTTCTTTGGTGCCTTGGATATGAGCTAGGACCTTAAGATTCTGCATGAAAGGAGGATTAGTAGCCGAGTTGCACATTAGAATGTGAAAAGTGTTCATATGTAGTAAAAACCTGAGAATCCGTCCGTTTTCGTCATTTGTTATCGAATCGACTTAAAGCCAGATCACCACATTGGCCGCTCTTCTCTCTGGAACGGTTGTACTTATCGTCTGCAAAGCTATGTCGCGTGCTGCGGTATGTGGAGACCCTAAAAGCACCATAGTAGAACACGGATGAAGTTTCTAAGTTGATGTAATAGCCAGTAAGAAGTAGTACAATTCAAGTTTTAGGTATCGATTATTGACTTTTTACCCTTCTTTGGTGCCTTGGACATGAGTTAGGATATTAAGATTTTTCATGAAAGGAGGACTAGCAGCCACGTGTGCATGGGAGAATGTAAAAAGTGTTCATATGTAGTATAAACCTGAGAAATCCGTCCGTTTTCGTCATTTGTTATCGAATCGACTGAAAGCCAGATCGTCACATTTGCCGCTCTTCTCTCTGAAACGATTGTACTTATCGTCTGCAAAACTATGACGCGTGCTGCGGTATGCGGAGACATTAAAAGCACCATAGTAGAACACAGATGAAGCATCTAAGTTGATGTAATAGCTAGTAAGAAATAGTACAATTCAAGTTTTAGGTATCGATTATTGACTTTTTAGCTGGCTTTGGTGCTTTGGACATGAGCTAGGAACTTAAGTTTCTTCATGAAAGGAGGACTAGCAGCCGAGTTGCACGGGAGAATGTGAAAAGTGCTCATATGTAGTAAAAACCTGAGAAATCCTTCCGTTTTCGTCATTAGTTATCAAATCAACTTAAAGACAGATCGTCACATTGGCCACTCTTCTCTCTGAAACGGTTGTACTTATCGTCTGCAAAGCTATGTCGCGTGCTGCGGTATGCGGAGACACTAAAAGCACCATAGTAGAACACAGATGAAGCTTCTAAGTTGATATAATAGTTAGTATGAAGTAGTATAATTCAAGTTCCGTTATCGATTATTGACTTTTTACCCATCTTTGTTGCCTTGGACATGAGCTAGAAACTAAAGATTTTGCATGAAAGGAGGACTAGCAGCCGCGTTGCATGGGACAATGTGAAAAGTGATCATATGTAGTAAAAACCTGAGAAATCCGTCCGTTTTCGTCATTTGTTATCGAATCGACTTAAACCCAGATCGTCACATTGGCCGCTCTTCTGACTGAAACGGTTACATTTATCGTCTGCAAAGCTATGTCGCGTGGTGCGGTACGCGGCGACACTAAAAGCACCATAGTAGAACACAGATGAAGCATTTAAGTTGATGTAATAGCTAGAAAGAAGTAGTAAAATTCAAGTTTTAGGTATCGATTATTGACGTTTTAGCTGGCTTTGGTGACTTGGACATGAGCTAGGAGCTTAAGACTCTGCATGAAAGGAGGACTAGCAGCAGAGTTGCATGGGAGAATGTGAAAAGTGTTCATATGTAGTAAAAACATGAGAAATCCTCTCCGTTTTCGTCATTTGTTATCGAATCGACTTAAAGCCAGATCGTCACATTGGCCGAACTTCTCTCTGAAACGGTTGTACTTATCGTCCGCAAAGCTATGTCGCGTGCTGCGGTTTGCGGAGACACTAAAAGCACCATAGTAGAACACAGATGAAGCTTCTAATTTGAAGTAATAGCCATTAAGAAGTAGAACAATTCAAGTTATAGGTATCGATTATTGACTTTTTAGCTGGCTTTGGTGCCTTGGACATGAGCTAGGACCTTCAGATTCTGCATCAAAGGAGGACTAGCAACCGAGTTGCTCGGGAGAATGTGAAAAGTGTTCATATGTAGTAAAAACCTGAGAAATTCTTCCGTTTTCGTCATTTGTTATCGAATCGACTTAAAGCCAGATCGTCACATTGGCTGCTCTTCTCTCTGAAACGGTTGTCCTTATCGTCCGTAAGGCTATGTCGCGTGCTGCGGTATGCGGAGACACTAAAAGCACCATAGTAGAACACAGATGAAGCTTCTAAGTTGATGTAATAGCCAGTAAGAAGTAGTACAATTCAAGTTTTAGGTATCGATTATTGACTTTTTACCCTTCTTTGGTGCCTTGGACATGAGCTAGGAACTTAAGATTGTGCATGAAAGGAAGACTAGCAGCCAAGTTGCACAGGAGAATGTGAAAAGTGTTCATACGTAGTAAAAACCTGAGAAGTCCGTCCGTTTTCGTCACTTCTTATCGAATCGACCTAAAGCCAGATCGTCACATTGGCCGCTCTTCTGACTGAAACGGTTACATTTATCGTCTGCAAAGCTATGTCGCGTGGTGCGGTACGCGGAGACACTAAAAGCACCATAGTAGAACACAGATGAAGCATCTAAGTTGATGTAATAGCTAGAAAGAAGTAGTAAAATTCAAGTTTTAGGTATCGATTATTGACTTTTTAGCTGGCTTTGGTGCCTTGGACATGAGCTAGGACCTTCAGATTCTGCATCAAAGGAGGACTGCAGCCGAGTTGCTCGGGAGAATGTGAAAAGTGTTCATATGTAGTAAAAACCTGAGAAATCCTTCCGTTTTCGTCATTTGTTATGAAATCGACTTAAATTCAGATCGTCACATTGGCTGCTCTTCTCTCTGAAACGGTTGTACTTATCGTCTGCAAAGCTATGTCGCATGCTGCGGTATCCGGAGACACTGAAAGCACCATAGTAGAACACAGAAGAAGCTTCTATGTTGATGTAATAGCCAGTAAGAAGTAGTACAATTCAAGTTTTAGTTGTCGATTATTCACTTTTTAGCCGACTTTGGTGGCTTGGACACGACCTAGGACCTTACGATTTTGCATGAAAAGGGGACTAGCAGCCGCGTTGCACGGGAAAATGTGAAAAGTGGTCATATGTAGTAAAAACCTGAGAAATCCGTCCGTTTTCGTCATTTGTTATCGAATCGACTTAAAGCCAGATCATCACATTGGCCGCTTTTCTCTCTGAGACGGTTACATTTATCGTCTGCAAAGCTATTTCGCGTGCTGCGGTCTGCGGAGAGACTAAAAGCACCATAGTAGAACACAGAATAAGCTTCTAAGTTGAAGTAATAGCCAGTAAGAAGTAGTACAATTCAAGTTTCAGTTGTCGATTATTCACTTTTTAGCCGGCTTTGGTGGCTTGGACATGACCTAGGACCTTAAGATTTTGCATGAAATGAGGGACTAGCAGCCGCGTTGCACGGGAGAATGTGAAAAGTGTTCATATGTAGTAAAAACCTTAGAAATCCGTCCGTTTTCGTCATTTGTTATCAAATCGACTTAAAGCCAGATCGTCACATTGGAAGCTCTTCTGTCTGAAACGGTTACATTTATCGTCTGCAAAGCTATGTCGCGTGCTGCGGTATGCGGAGACACTAAAAGCACCATAGTAGAAGACAGATGGAGCTTCTAAGTTGATGTAATAGCCAGTAAGAAGTAGTACAATTCAAGTTTCAGTTGTCGATTATTCACTTTTTGGCCGGCTTTGGTGGCTTGGACATGACCTAGGACCATAACATTTTGCATGAAAGGAGGACTAGCAGCCGCGTTGTACGGGAGAATGTAAAAAGTGTTCATATGTAGTAAACACCTGAGAAATCCGTCCGTTTTCGTCATTTGATATCGAAACGACTTAAAGCCAGATCGTGACATTGGCCGCACTTCTGTCTGAAACGGTTACATTTATCGTCTGCAAAGCTATGTCGCGTGCTGCGGTATGCGCAGACACTAAAAGCACAAAGTATAACACAGAAGAAGCTTCTAAGTTGAAGTAATAACCAGTAAGAAGTAGTACAATTCAAGTTTTAGTTGTCGATTATTCACTTCTTAGCCGGCTTTGGTGCCTTGGACATGACCTAGGACCTTAAGATTTTGCATGAAAGGAGGACTAGCAGCCGCGTTGCACGGTAGAATGTGAAAAGTGTTCATATGTAGTAAAAACCTGAGAAATCCGTCCGTTTTCGTCATTTGTTATCGAATCGACTTAAAGCCAGATCGTCATATTGGCGCTTTTCTCTCTGAGACGGTTACATTAATCGTCTGCAAAGCTATGTCGCGTGCTGCGGTATGCGGAGACACTAAAAGCACCATAGTAGAACACAGAAGAAGCTTCTAAGTTGAAGTAATAGCCAGTAAGAAGTAGTACAATTCAAGTTTTAGTTATCGATTATTCACTTTTTAGCCGGCTTTGGTGGCTTGGACATGAGGTGGAACCTTAAGATTTTACATGAAAGGAGGACTAGCAGCCACGTTGCACGGGAGAATGTGAAAAGTGTTCATATGTAGTAAAAACCTGAGAAATCCGTGGGTTTTCGTCATTTGTTATCGTATCGACTTAAAGCCAGATCGTCACATTGGCCGCTTTTCTCTCTGAGGCGATTTATCGTCTGCAAAGCTATGTCGCGTGCTGCGGTATACGGAGACACTAAGAGCACCATATTAGAACACAGAAGAAGCTTCTAAGTTGAAGTAATAGCCAGTAAGAAGTAGTACTATTTAAGTTTTAGTTGTCGATTAATCACTTTTTAACCGGCTTTGCTGGCTTGGACATGTCCTAGGACATTAGGATTTTGCATGAAAGGAAGTCTAGCAGCCGCGTTGCACGGGAGAATGTGAAAAGTGTTCATATGTAGTAAAAACCTGAGAAATCCGTCCGTTTTCGTCATTTTTTGTGGAATCGATTTAAAGCCAGATCGTCACATTGGCCGCTCTTCTCTCTGAAACGGTTGTACTTATCGTCTGCAAAGCTATGTCGCGTGCTGCGGTATGTGGTGACCCTAAAAGCACCATAGTAGAACACGGATGAAGTTTCTAAGTTGATGTAATAGCCAGTAAGAAGTAATATAATTCAAGTTTTAGGTATCGATTATTCACTTTTTACCCTTCTTTTGTGCCTTGGACATGAGTTAGGATATTAAGATTTTGCATGAAAGGAGGACTAGCAGCCGCGTGTGCACGGGAGAATGTGAAAAGTGTTCATATGTAGTAAAAACCTGAGAAATCCGTCCGTTTTCGTCATTTGTTATCGAATCGACTTAAAGCCAGATCGTCACATTTGCCGCTATTCTCTCTGGAACGGTTGTACTTATCGTCTGCAAAGCTATGTCGCGTGCTGCGGTATGCGGAAACACTAAAAGCACCATAGTAAAACAGAGATGAAGCTTCCAAGTTGATGTAATAGTCAGTATGAAGTAGTACAATTCAAGTTTTTGTTATCGATTATTGACTTTTTCTCTTCTTTGCTGCCTTGGACATGAGCTAGGACCTTAAGATTCTGCATGAAAGGAGGATTAGTAGCCGAGTTGCACAGGAGAATGTGAAAAGTGTTCATATGTAGTAAAAACCTGAGAATCCGTCCGTTTTCGTCATTTGTTATCGAATCGACTTAAAGCCAGATCGCCACATTGGCCGCTCTTCTCTCTGAAACGGTTGTACTTATCGTCTGCAAAGCTATGTCGTGTGCTGCGGTATGTGGAGACCCTAAAAGCACCATAGTAAAACACGGATGAAGTTTCTAAGTTGATGTAATAGCCAGTAAGAAGTAGTACAATTCAAGTTTTAGGTATCGATTATTGACTTTTTACCCTTCTTTGGTGCCTTGGACATGAGTTAGGATATTAAGATTTTGCATGAAAGGAGGACTAGCAGCCACGTGTGCATGGGAGAATGTAAAAAGTGTTCATATGTAGTAAAAACCTGAGAAATCCGTCCGTTTTCGTCATTTGTTATCGAATCGACTTAAAGCCAGATCGTCACATTTGCCGCTCTTCCCTCTGAAACGATTGTACTTATCGTCTGCAAAGCTATGACGCGTGCTGCGGTATGCGGAGACATTAAAAGCACCATAGTAGAACACAGATGAAGCATCTAAGTTGATGTAATAGCTAGTAAGAAATAGTACAATTCAAGTTTTAGGTATCGATTATTGACTTTTTAGCTGGCTTAGGTGCTTTGGACATGAGCTAGGAACTTAAGTTTCTTCATGAAAGGAGGACTAGCAGCCGAGTTGCACGGGAGAATGTGAAAAGTGTTCATATGTAGTACAAACCTGAGAAATCCGTCCGTTTTCGTCATTAGTTATCAAATCAACTTAAAGCCAGATCGTCACATTGGCCACTCTTCTCTCTGAAACGGTTTTACTTATCGTCTGCAAAGCTATGTCGCGTGCTGCGGTATGCGGAGACACTAAAAGCACCATAGTAAAACACAGATGAAGCTGCTAAGTTGATGTAATAGCCATTAAGTAGTAGTACAATTCAAGTTTTAGGTATCGATTATTGACTTTTTAGCTGGCTTTGGTGCCTTGGACATGAGCTAGGAACTTAAGTTTCTTCATGAAAGGAGGACTAGCAGCCGAGTTGCACGGGAGAATGTGAAGAGTGTTGATATGTAGTAAAAACCTGAGAAATCCGTCCGTTTTCGTCATTTGTTATAGAATCGACTTAAAGCCAGATCGTCACATTTGCCGCTCTTCTCTCTGAAACGGTTGTACTTATCGTCTGCAAAGCTATGTCGCGTGCTGCGGTATGCGGAGACACTAAAAGCACCATAGTAAAACACAGATGAAGCTTCTAAGTTGATGTAATAGTCAGTATGAAGTAGTATAATTCAAGTTATGTTATCGATTATTGACTTTTTACCCATCTTTGGTGCCTTGGACATGAGCTAGAAACTAAAGATTTTGCATGAAAGGAGGACTAGCAGCCGCGTTGCATGGGACAATGTGAAAAGTGATCATATGTAGTAAGAACCTGAGAAATCCGTCCGTTTTCGTCATTTGTTTTCAAATCGACTTAAAGCCAGATCGTCACATTGGCCGCTCTTCTCTCTGAAACGGTTGTACTTATCATCTGCAAAAGTATGTCGTGTGCTGCGGTATGGGGAGACACTAAAAGCACCATAGTAGAACACAGATGAAGTTCTAAGTTGATGTAATAGCCAGTAAGAAGTAGTACAATTCAAGTTTTAGGTATCGATTATTGACTTTTTACCCATCTTTGTTGCCTTGGACATGAGCTAGAAACTAAAGACTTTGCATGAAAGGAGGACTAGCAGCCGCGTTGCATGGGACAATGTTAAAGTGATCATATGTAGTAAAAACCTGAGAAATCCGTCCGTTTTCGTCATTTGTTATCGAATCGACTTAAACCCAGATCGTCACATTGGCCGCTCTTCTGACTGAAACGGTTACATTTATCGTCTGCAAAGCTATGTCGCGTGGTGCGGTACGCGGAGACACTGAAAGCACCATAGTAGAACACAGATGAAGCATTTAAGTTGATGTAATAGCTAGAAAGAAGTAGTAAAATTCAAGTTTTAGGTATCGATTATTGACGTTTTAGCTGGCTTTGGTGACTTGGACATGAGCTAGGAGCTTAAGACTCTGCATGAAAGGAGGACTAGCAGCAGAGTTGCATGGAAGAATGTGAAAAGTGTTCATATGTAGTAAAAACCTGAGAAATCCGTCCGTTTTCGTTATTTGTTATCGAATCGACTTACACCCAGATCGTCACATTGGCCGCTCTTCTCTCTGAAACGGTTGTACTTATCGTCCGCAAAGCTATGTCGCGTGCTGCGGTATGCGGAGACACTAAAAGCACCATAGTAGAACACAGATGAAGCTTCTAATTTGAAGTAATAGCCATTAAGAAGTAGTACAATTCAAGTTTTAGGTATCGATTGTTGACGTTTTAGCTGGCTTTGGTGCCTTGGACATGAGCTAGGACCTTAAGATTCTGCATGAAAGGAGGACAAGCAGCCGAGTTGCACGGGAGAATGAGAAAAGTGTTCATATGTAGTAAACACCTGAGAAATCTGTCCGTTTTCGTAATTTGTTATCGAATCGACTTAAAGCCAGATCGTCACATTCGCCGCTCTTCTCCTGAAACGGTTGTACTTATCGTCCACAAAGCTATGTCGCGTGCTGCGATATGCGGAGACACTAAAAGCACCATAGTAGAACACAGATGAAGCTTCTAAGTTGATGTAATAGCCATTAAGTAGTAGTACAATTCAAGTTTTAGGTATCGATTATTGACTTTTTAGCTGGCTTTGGTGCCTTGGACATGAGCTAGGACCTTCAGATTCTGCATCAAAGGAGCACTACAGCCGAGTTGCTCGGGAGAATGTGAAAAGTGTTCATATGTAGTAAAAACCTGAGAAATCCTTCCGTTTTCGTCATTTGTTATAAAATCGACTTAAATTCAGATCGTCACATTGGCTGCTCTTCTCTCTGAAACGGTTGTCCTTATCGTCCGCAAGGCTATGTCGCGTGCTGCGGAATGCGGAGACACTAAAAGCACCATAGTAGAACACAGATGAAGCCTCTAATTTGAAGTAATAGCCATTAAGAAGTAGTACAATTCAAGTTGTAAGTATCGATTATTGACTTTTTAGCTGGCTTTGGTGCCTTGGACATGAGCTAGGACCTTAAGATTCTGCATGAAAGGAGGACAAGCAGCCGAGTTGCACGGGAGAATGAGAAAAGTGTTCATATGTAGTAAACACCTGAGAAATCTGTCCGTTTTCGTAATTTGTTATCGAATCGACTTAAAGCCAGATCGTCACATTCGCCGCTCTTCTCCTGAAACGGTTGTACTTATCGTCCGCAAACCTATGTCGCGTGCTGCGATGTACGGAGACACAAAAAGCACCATAGTAGAACACAGATGAAGCTTTTAAGTTGATGTAATAGCCAGTAAGAAGTACTACAATTCAACTTTTAGGTATCGATTATTGACTTTTTAGCTGGCTTTGGTGCCTTGGACATGAGCTAGGACCTTCAGATTCTGCATGAAAGGAGGACTAGCAGCCGAGTTGCACGGGAGAATGAGAAAAGTGTTCATATGTAGTAAACACATGAGAAATATGTCCGTTTTCGTAATGTGTTATCGAATCGACTTAAAGCCAGATCGTCACATTCGCCGCTCTTCTCCTGAAACGGTTGTACTTATCATCCGCAAAGCTATGTCGCGTGCTGCGATATGCGGAGACACTATAAGCACCATAGTAGAACACAGATGAAGCTTCTAAGTTGATGTAATAGCCAGTAAGAAGTAGTACAATTCAAGTTTTAGGTATCGATTATTGACTTTTTACCCTTCTTTGGTGCCTTGGACATGAACTAGGAACTTAAGATTGTGCATGAAAGGAAGACTAGCAGCCGAGTTGCACAGGAGAATGTGAAAAGTGTTCATACGTAGTAAAAACCTGAGAAATCCGTCCGTTTTCGTCACTTCTTATCGAATCGACCTAAAGCCAGATCGTCACATTGGCCGCTCTTCTGACTGAAACGGTTACATTTATCGTCTGCAAAGCTATGTCGCGTGGTGCGGTACGCGGAGACACTAAAAGCACCATAGTACAACACAGATGAAGCATCTAAGTTGATGTAATAGCTAGAAAGAAGTAGTAAAATTCAAGTTTTAGGTATCGATTATTGACGTTTTAGCTGGCTTTGGTGCCTTGGACATGAGCTAGGAACTTAAGATTCTGCATGAAAGGAGGACTAGCAAGAGAGTTGCATGGGAGAATGTGAAAAGTGTTCATATGTAGTAAAAACATGAGAAATCCTGTATGTTTTCGTCATTTGTTATCGAATCGACTTAAAGCCAGATCGTCACATTGGCCGCTCTTCTCTCTGAAACGGTTGTACTTATCGTCCGCAATGCTATGTCGCGTGCTGCGGTTTGCGGAGACACTAAAAGCACCATAGTAGAACACAGATGAAGCTTCTAATTTGAAGTAATAGCCATTAAGAAGTAGTACAATTCAAGTTGTAAGTATCGATTATTGACTTTTTAGCTGGCTTTGGTGCCTTGGACATGAGCTAGGACCTTAAGATTCTGCATGAAAGGAGGACTAGCAGCCGAGTTGCACGGGAGAATGAGAAAAGTGTTCATATGTAGTAAAAAAAATGAGAAATCTGTTTGTTTTCGTAATTTGTTATCGAATCGACTTAAATCCAGATCGTCACATTGGCCGCTCTTCTTTCTGAAACGGTTGTCCTTATCATCCGCAAGGCTATGTCGCGTGCTGCGGTATGCGGAGACACTAAAAGCACCTTAGTAGAACACAGATGAAGCTTCTAAGTTGATGTAATAGCCAGTAAGAAGTAGTAAAATTGAAGTTTTAGCTATCGATTATTGAACTTTTACCCTTTTTTGGTGCCTTGGACATGAGCTAGGAATTTAAGATTCTGCATGAACGGAGGACTAGCAGCCGAGTTGCACGGGAGAATGAGAAAAGTGTTCATATGTAGTAAAAACATGAGAAATCCTGTAAGTTTTCGTCATTTGTTATCGAATCGACTTAAGGCCAGATCATCACATTGGCCGCTTTTCTCTCTGAGACGGTTGTACTTATCGTCTGCAAAGCTATGTCGCATGCTGCGGTATCCGGAGACACTAAAAGCTCCATAGTAGAACACAGAAGAAAGTTCTAAGTTGATGTAATAGCCAGTAAGAAGTAGTACAATTCAAGTTTTAGGTATCGATTATTGACTTTTTACACTTTTTTGTTTCCTTGGACATGAGCTAGGAACTTGAGATTTTGCATGGAAGGAGGACTAGCAGCTGCGTTGCACTGGAGAATGTGAAAAGTGTTCATATGTAGTAAATACCTGAGAAATCAGTCCGTTTTCGTCATTTGTTATCGAATCGACTTAAAGCCAGATCATCACATTGGCCGCTTTTCTCACTGAGACGGTTACATTTATCGTCTGCAAAGCTATTTCGCGTGCTGCGGTCTGCGGAGAGACTAAAAGCACCATAGTAGAACACAGAATAAGCTTCTAAGTTGAAGTAATAGCCAGTAAGAAGTAGTACAATTCAAGTTTCAGTTGTCGATTATTCACTTTTTAGCCGGCTTTGGTGGCTTGGACATGACCTAGGACCTTAAGATTTTGCATGAAATGAGGGACTAGCAGCCGCGTTGCACGGGAGAATGTGAAAAGTGTTCATATGTAGTAAAAACCTTAGAAATCCGTCCGTTTTCGTCATTTGTTAACAAATCGACTTAAAGCCAGATCGTCACATTGGAAGCTCTTCTGTCTGAAACGGTTACATTTATCGTCTGCAAAGCTATGTCGCGTGCTGCGGTATGCGGAGACACTAAAAGCACCAAAGTATAACACAGAAGAAGCTTCTATGTTGATGTAATAGCCAGTAAGAAGTAGTACAATTCAAGTTTTAGTTGGCGATTATTCACTTTTTAGCCGACTTTGGTGGCTTGGACATGACCTAGGACCTTACGATTTTGCATGAAAAGAGGACTAGCAGCCGCGTTGCACGGGAGAGTGTGAAAAGTGTTCATGTGTACTAAAAACCTGAGAAATCCGTCCGTTTTCGTCATTTGTTATCGAATCGACTTAAAGCCAGATCATCACATTGGCCGCTTTTCTCTCTGAGACGGTTACATTTATCGTCTGCAAAGATATGTCGCATGCTGCGGTATGCGAAGACACTAAAAGCACCATAGTAGAACACAGAAGAAGCTTCTAAGTTGAAGTAATAGCCAGTAAGAAGTAGTACAATTCAAGTTTTAGTTGTCGATTATTCACTTTTTAGCCGACTTTGGTGGCTTGGACATGACCTAGGACCTTACGATTTTGCATGAAAAGAGGACTAACAATAGCGTTGCACTGGAGAATGTGAAAAGAGTTCATATGTAGTAAAAACCTGAGAAATCCGTCTGTTTTCGTCATTTGTTATCAAATCGACTTAAAGCCAGATCATCACATTGGCCGCTTTTCTCTCTGAGACGGTTACATTTATCGTCTGCAAAGCTATGTCGCGTGCTACGGTATGCGAAGACACTATAATAGTAGAACACAGAAGAAGCTTCTAAGTTGAAGTAATAGCCAGTAAGAAGTAGTACAATTCTACTTTTAGTTGTCGATTATTCACATTTTAGCCGCCTTTGGTGGCTTGGACATGACATAGGACCTTAAGATTTTGCATGAGAGGAGGACTAGCAGCCGCGTTGCATGGGAGAATGTGACAAGTGCTCATATGTAGTAAAAACCTGAGAAAGCCGTCCGGTATCGTCATTTGTCATCGAATCGACTTAAAGCCAGATTGTCACATTGGCCGCTCTTCTCTCTGAAACAGTTACATTTATCGTCTGCAAAACTATTTCGCGTGCTGCGGTCTGCGGAGAGACTAAAAGCACCATAGTAGAACACAGAATAAGCTTCTAAGTTGAAGTAATAGCTAGTAAGAAATAGTACAATTCAAGTTTTAGGTATCGATTATTGACTTTTTAGCTGGCTTAGGTGCTTTGGACATGAGCTAGGAACTTAAGTTTCTTCATGAAAGGAGGACTAGCAGCCGAGTTGCACGGGAGAATGTGAAAAGTGTTCATATGTAGTACAAACCTGAGAAATCCGTCCGTTTTCGTCATTAGTTATCAAATCAACTTAAAGCCAGATCGTCACATTGGCCACTCTTCTCTCTGAAACGGTTTTACTTATCGTCTGCAAAGCTATGTCGCGTGCTGCGGTATGCGGAGACACTAAAAGCACCATAGTAGAACACAGATGAAGCTGCTAAGTTGATGTAATAGCCATTAAGTAGTAGTACAATTCAAGTTTTAGGTATCGATTATTGACTTTTTAGCTGGCTTTGGTGCCTTGGACATGAGCTAGGAACTTAAGTTTCTTCATGAAAGGAGGACTAGCAGCCGAGTTGCACGGGAGAATGTGAAGAGTGTTGATATGTAGTAAAAACCTGAGAAATCCGTCCGTTTTCGTCATTTGTTATAGAATCGACTTAAAGCCAGATCGTCACATTTGCCGCTCTTCTCTCTGAAACGGTTGTACTTATCGTCTGCAAAGCTATGTCGCGTGCTGCGGTATGCGGAGACACTAAAAGCACCATAGTAAAACACAGATGAAGCTTCTAAGTTGATGTAATAGTCAGTATGAAGTAGTATAATTCAAGTTATGTTATCGATTATTGACTTTTTACCCATCTTTGGTGCCTTGGACATGAGCTAGAAACTAAAGATTTTGCATGAAAGGAGGACTAGCAGCCGCGTTGCATGGGACAATGTGAAAAGTGATCATATGTAGTAAGAACCTGAGAAATCCGTCCGTTTTCGTCATTTGTTTTCAAATCGACTTAAAGCCAGATCGTCACATTGGCCGCTCTTCTCTCTGAAACGGTTGTACTTATCATCTGCAAAAGTATGTCGTGTGCTGCGGTATGGGGAGACACTAAAAGCACCATAGTAGAACACAGATGAAGTTCTAAGTTGATGTAATAGCCAGTAAGAAGTAGTACAATTCAAGTTTTAGGTATCGATTATTGACTTTTTACCCATCTTTGTTGCCTTGGACATGAGCTAGAAACTAAAGACTTTGCATGAAAGGAGGACTAGCAGCCGCGTTGCATGGGACAATGTTAAAGTGATCATATGTAGTAAAAACCTGAGAAATCCGTCCGTTTTCGTCATTTGTTATCGAATCGACTTAAACCCAGATCGTCACATTGGCCGCTCTTCTGACTGAAACGGTTACATTTATCGTCTGCAAAGCTATGTCGCGTGGTGCGGTACGCGGAGACACTGAAAGCACCATAGTAGAACACAGATGAAGCATTTAAGTTGATGTAATAGCTAGAAAGAAGTAGTAAAATTCAAGTTTTAGGTATCGATTATTGACGTTTTAGCTGGCTTTGGTGACTTGGACATGAGCTAGGAGCTTAAGACTCTGCATGAAAGGAGGACTAGCAGCAGAGTTGCATGGAAGAATGTGAAAAGTGTTCATATGTAGTAAAAACCTGAGAAATCCGTCCGTTTTCGTTATTTGTTATCGAATCGACTTACACCCAGATCGTCACATTGGCCGCTCTTCTCTCTGAAACGGTTGTACTTATCGTCCGCAAAGCTATGTCGCGTGCTGCGGTATGCGGAGACACTAAAAGCACCATAGTAGAACACAGATGAAGCTTCTAATTTGAAGTAATAGCCATTAAGAAGTAGTACAATTCAAGTTTTAGGTATCGATTGTTGACGTTTTAGCTGGCTTTGGTGCCTTGGACATGAGCTAGGACCTTAAGATTCTGCATGAAAGGAGGACAAGCAGCCGAGTTGCACGGGAGAATGAGAAAAGTGTTCATATGTAGTAAACACCTGAGAAATCTGTCCGTTTTCGTAATTTGTTATCGAATCGACTTAAAGCCAGATCGTCACATTCGCCGCTCTTCTCCTGAAACGGTTGTACTTATCGTCCACAAAGCTATGTCGCGTGCTGCGATATGCGGAGACACTAAAAGCACCATAGTAGAACACAGATGAAGCTTCTAAGTTGATGTAATAGCCATTAAGTAGTAGTACAATTCAAGTTTTAGGTATCGATTATTGACTTTTTAGCTGGCTTTGGTGCCTTGGACATGAGCTAGGACCTTCAGATTCTGCATCAAAGGAGCACTACAGCCGAGTTGCTCGGGAGAATGTGAAAAGTGTTCATATGTAGTAAAAACCTGAGAAATCCTTCCGTTTTCGTCATTTGTTATAAAATCGACTTAAATTCAGATCGTCACATTGGCTGCTCTTCTCTCTGAAACGGTTGTCCTTATCGTCCGCAAGGCTATGTCGCGTGCTGCGGAATGCGGAGACACTAAAAGCACCATAGTAGAACACAGATGAAGCCTCTAATTTGAAGTAATAGCCATTAAGAAGTAGTACAATTCAAGTTGTAAGTATCGATTATTGACTTTTTAGCTGGCTTTGGTGCCTTGGACATGAGCTAGGACCTTAAGATTCTGCATGAAAGGAGGACAAGCAGCCGAGTTGCACGGGAGAATGAGAAAAGTGTTCATATGTAGTAAACACCTGAGAAATCTGTCCGTTTTCGTAATTTGTTATCGAATCGACTTAAAGCCAGATCGTCACATTCGCCGCTCTTCTCCTGAAACGGTTGTACTTATCGTCCGCAAACCTATGTCGCGTGCTGCGATGTACGGAGACACTAAAAGCACCATAGTAGAACACAGATGAAGCTTTTAAGTTGATGTAAAAGCCAGTAAGAAGTACTACAATTCAACTTTTAGGTATCGATTATTGACTTTTTAGCTGGCTTTGGTGCCTTGGACATGAGCTAGGACCTTCAGATTCTGCATGAAAGGAGGACTAGCAGCCGAGTTGCACGGGAGAATGAGAAAAGTGTTCATATGTAGTAAACACATGAGAAATATGTCCGTTTTCGTAATGTGTTATCGAATCGACTTAAAGCCAGATCGTCACATTCGCCGCTCTTCTCCTGAAACGGTTGTACTTATCATCCGCAAAGCTATGTCGCGTGCTGCGATATGCGGAGACACTATAAGCACCATAGTAGAACACAGATGAAGCTTCTAAGTTGATGTAATAGCCAGTAAGAAGTAGTACAATTCAAGTTTTAGGTATCGATTATTGACTTTTTACCCTTCTTTGGTGCCTTGGACATGAACTAGGAACTTAAGATTGTGCATGAAAGGAAGACTAGCAGCCGAGTTGCACAGGAGAATGTGAAAAGTGTTCATACGTAGTAAAAACCTGAGAAATCCGTCCGTTTTCGTCACTTCTTATCGAATCGACCTAAAGCCAGATCGTCACATTGGCCGCTCTTCTGACTGAAACGGTTACATTTATCGTCTGCAAAGCTATGTCGCGTGGTGCGGTACGCGGAGACACTAAAAGCACCATAGTACAACACAGATGAAGCATCTAAGTTGATGTAATAGCTAGAAAGAAGTAGTAAAATTCAAGTTTTAGGTATCGATTATTGACGTTTTAGCTGGCTTTGGTGCCTTGGACATGAGCTAGGAACTTAAGATTCTGCATGAAAGGAGGACTAGCAAGAGAGTTGCATGGGAGAATGTGAAAAGTGTTCATATGTAGTAAAAACATGAGAAATCCTGTATGTTTTCGTCATTTGTTATCGAATCGACTTAAAGCCAGATCGTCACATTGGCCGCTCTTCTCTCTGAAACGGTTGTACTTATCGTCCGCAATGCTATGTCGCGTGCTGCGGTTTGCGGAGACACTAAAAGCACCATAGTAGAACACAGATGAAGCTTCTAATTTGAAGTAATAGCCATTAAGAAGTAGTACAATTCAAGTTGTAAGTATCGATTATTGACTTTTTAGCTGGCTTTGGTGCCTTGGACATGAGCTAGGACCTTAAGATTCTGCATGAAAGGAGGACTAGCAGCCGAGTTGCACGGGAGAATGAGAAAAGTGTTCATATGTAGTAAAAAAAATGAGAAATCTGTTTGTTTTCGTAATTTGTTATCGAATCGACTTAAATCCAGATCGTCACATTGGCCGCTCTTCTTTCTGAAACGGTTGTCCTTATCATCCGCAAGGCTATGTCGCGTGCTGCGGTATGCGGAGACACTAAAAGCACCTTAGTAGAACACAGATGAAGCTTCTAAGTTGATGTAATAGCCAGTAAGAAGTAGTAAAATTGAAGTTTTAGCTATCGATTATTGAACTTTTACCCTTTTTTGGTGCCTTGGACATGAGCTAGGAATTTAAGATTCTGCATGAACGGAGGACTAGCAGCCGAGTTGCACGGGAGAATGAGAAAAGTGTTCATATGTAGTAAAAACATGAGAAATCCTGTAAGTTTTCGTCATTTGTTATCGAATCGACTTAAGGCCAGATCATCACATTGGCCGCTTTTCTCTCTGAGACGGTTGTACTTATCGTCTGCAAAGCTATGTCGCATGCTGCGGTATCCGGAGACACTAAAAGCTCCATAGTAGAACACAGAAGAAAGTTCTAAGTTGATGTAATAGCCAGTAAGAAGTAGTACAATTCAAGTTTTAGGTATCGATTATTGACTTTTTACACTTTTTTGTTTCCTTGGACATGAGCTAGGAACTTGAGATTTTGCATGGAAGGAGGACTAGCAGCTGCGTTGCACTGGAGAATGTGAAAAGTGTTCATATGTAGTAAATACCTGAGAAATCAGTCCGTTTTCGTCATTTGTTATCGAATCGACTTAAAGCCAGATCATCACATTGGCCGCTTTTCTCACTGAGACGGTTACATTTATCGTCTGCAAAGCTATTTCGCGTGCTGCGGTCTGCGGAGAGACTAAAAGCACCATAGTAGAACACAGAATAAGCTTCTAAGTTGAAGTAATAGCCAGTAAGAAGTAGTACAATTCAAGTTTCAGTTGTCGATTATTCACTTTTTAGCCGGCTTTGGTGGCTTGGACATGACCTAGGACCTTAAGATTTTGCATGAAATGAGGGACTAGCAGCCGCGTTGCACGGGAGAATGTGAAAAGTGTTCATATGTAGTAAAAACCTTAGAAATCCGTCCGTTTTCGTCATTTGTTAACAAATCGACTTAAAGCCAGATCGTCACATTGGAAGCTCTTCTGTCTGAAACGGTTACATTTATCGTCTGCAAAGCTATGTCGCGTGCTGCGGTATGCGGAGACACTAAAAGCACCAAAGTATAACACAGAAGAAGCTTCTATGTTGATGTAATAGCCAGTAAGAAGTAGTACAATTCAAGTTTTAGTTGGCGATTATTCACTTTTTAGCCGACTTTGGTGGCTTGGACATGACCTAGGACCTTACGATTTTGCATGAAAAGAGGACTAGCAGCCGCGTTGCACGGGAGAGTGTGAAAAGTGTTCATGTGTACTAAAAACCTGAGAAATCCGTCCGTTTTCGTCATTTGTTATCGAATCGACTTAAAGCCAGATCATCACATTGGCCGCTTTTCTCTCTGAGACGGTTACATTTATCGTCTGCAAAGATATGTCGCATGCTGCGGTATGCGAAGACACTAAAAGCACCATAGTAGAACACAGAAGAAGCTTCTAAGTTGAAGTAATAGCCAGTAAGAAGTAGTACAATTCAAGTTTTAGTTGTCGATTATTCACTTTTTAGCCGACTTTGGTGGCTTGGACATGACCTAGGACCTTACGATTTTGCATGAAAAGAGGACTAACAATAGCGTTGCACTGGAGAATGTGAAAAGAGTTCATATGTAGTAAAAACCTGAGAAATCCGTCTGTTTTCGTCATTTGTTATCAAATCGACTTAAAGCCAGATCATCACATTGGCCGCTTTTCTCTCTGAGACGGTTACATTTATCGTCTGCAAAGCTATGTCGCGTGCTACGGTATGCGAAGACACTATAATAGTAGAACACAGAAGAAGCTTCTAAGTTGAAGTAATAGCCAGTAAGAAGTAGTACAATTCTACTTTTAGTTGTCGATTATTCACATTTTAGCCGCCTTTGGTGGCTTGGACATGACATAGGACCTTAAGATTTTGCATGAGAGGAGGACTAGCAGCCGCGTTGCATGGGAGAATGTGACAAGTGCTCATATGTAGTAAAAACCTGAGAAAGCCGTCCGGTATCGTCATTTGTCATCGAATCGACTTAAAGCCAGATTGTCACATTGGCCGCTCTTCTCTCTGAAACAGTTACATTTATCGTCTGCAAAACTATTTCGCGTGCTGCGGTCTGCGGAGAGACTAAAAGCACCATAGTAGAACACAGAATAAGCTTCTAAGTTGAAGTAATAGCCAGTAAGAAGTAGTACAATTCAAGTTTCAGTTGTCGATTATTCACTTTTTAGCCGGCTTTGGTGGCTTGGACATGACCTAGGACCTTAAGATTTTGCATGAAATGAGGACTAGCAGCCGCGTTGCACGGGAGAATGTGAAAAGTGTTCACATGTAGTAAGAACCTTAGAAATCCGTCCGTTTTCGTCATTTGTTATCAAATCGACTTAAAGCCAGATCGTCACATTGGAAGCTCTTCTGTCTGAAACGGTTACATTTATCGTCTGCAGAGCTATGTCGCGTGCTGCGGTATGCGGAGACACTAAAAGCACCATAGTAGAAGACAGATGAAGCTTCTAAGTTGATGTAATAGCCAGTAAGAAGTAGTACAATTCAAGTTTCAGTTGTCGATTATTCACTTTTTAGCCGGCTTTGGTGGCTTGGACATGACCTAGGACCTTACGATTTTGCATGAAAAGAGGACTAGCAGAAGCGTTGCACGGGAGAATGTGAAAAGTGTTCATATGTAGTAAAAACCTGAGAAATCCGTCCGTTTTCGTCATTTGTTATCGAATCGACCTAAAGCCAATTCGTCACATTGGGCGCACGTCTGTCTGAAACGGTTACATTTATCGTCTGCAAAGCTATGTCGCGTGCTGCGGTATGCGGAGACACTAAAAGCACCATAGTAGAAGACAGATGAAGCTTCTAAGTTGATGTAATAGCCAGTAAGAAGTAGTACAATTCAAGTTTTAGTTATCAACTATTGACTTTTTAGCTGGTTTTGGTGCCTTGGACATGAGCTGGGACCTTAACATTTTGCATGAAAGGAGGACTAGCAGCCGCGTTGTACGGGAGAATGTGAAAAGTGTTCATATGTAGTAAAAACCTGAGAAATCCATCCGTTTTCGTCATTTGTTACCGAATCGACTTAAAGCCAAATCGTCACATTGGCCGCACTTCTGTCTGAAACGGTTACATTTATCGTCTGCAAAGCTATGTCGCGTGCTGCGGTATGCGAAGATACTATAAGCACCATAGTAGAACACAGAAGAAGCTTCTATGTTGATGTAATAGCCAGTAAGAAGTAGTACAATTCAAGTTTTAGGTATCGATTATTGACTTTTTACCCTTTTTTGGTGTCTTGGACATGCGCTAGGAACTTAAGATTTTGCATGCAAGGAGGACTAGCAGCTGCGTTGCACGGGAGAATGTGAAATGTGTTCATATGTAGTAAACACCTGAGAAATCCGTCCGTTTTCGTCATTTGTTATCGAATCGACTTAAAGCCAGATCGTTACATTGGAAGCTCTTCTCTCTGAGACGGTTACATTTATCGTCTGCAAGGCTATGTCGCGTGCTGCGGTATGCGAAGACACTATAAGCACCATAGTAGAACACAGAAGAAGCTTCTAAGTTGATGTAATAGCCAGTAAGAAGTAGTACAATTCAAGTTTCAGTTGTCGATTATTCACTTTTTAGCCGGCTTTGGTGGCTTGGACATGACCTAGGACCTTAAGATTTTGCATGGAAGGAGGACTAGCATCCGCGTTGCACGGGAGAATGTGAAAAGTGTTCATATGTAGTAAGAACCTTAGAAATCCGTCCGTTTTCGTCATTTGTTATCAAATCGACTTAAAGCCAGATCGTCACATTGGAAGCTCTTCTGTCTGAAACGGTTACATCTATCGTCTGCAAAGCTATGTCGCGTGCTGCGGTATGCGGAGACACTAAAAGCACCATAGTAGAAGACAGATGAAGCTTTTAAGTTGATGTAATAGCCAGTAAGAAGTAGTACAATTCAAGTTTCAGTTGTCGATTATTCACTATTTAGCCGGCTTTGGTGGCTTGGACATGACCTAGGACCTTAAGATTTTGCATGAAAGGAGGACTTGCAGCCGCGTTGTACGGGAGAAGTAAAAAGTGTTCACATGTAGTAAACACCTGAGAAATCCGTCCGTTTTCGTCATTTGATATCGAAACGACTTAAAGCCAGATCGTCACATTGGCCGCACTTCTGTCTGAAACGGTTACATTTATCGTCTGCAAAGCTATGTCGCGTGCTGCGGTATGCGAAGACACTATAAGCACCATAGTAGAACACAGAAGAAGCTTCTATGTTGATGTAATAGCCAGTAAGAAGTAGTACAAATCAAGTTTTAGTTGGCGATTACTCACTTTTTAGCCGACTTTGGTGGCTTGGACATGACCTAGGACCTTACGATTTTGCATGAAAAGAGGACTAGCAGCCGCGTTGCACGGGAGAATGTGAAAAGTGTTCATATGTGGTAAAAACCTGAGAAATCCGTTCGTTTTCGTCATTTGTTATCGAATCGACTTAAAGCCAGATCATCACATTGGCCGCTTTTCTCTCTGAGACGGTTACATTTATCGTCTGCAAAGATATGTCGCGTGCTGCGGTATGCGAAGACACTAAAAGCACCATAGTAGAACACAGAAGAAGCTTATAAGTTGAAGTAATAGCCAGTAAGATGTAGTACAATTCAAGTTTTAGTTGTCGATTATTCACTTTTTAGCCGACTTTGGTGGCTTGGACATGACCTAGGACCTTACGATTTTGCATGAAAAGAGGACTAACAATAGCGTTGCACTGGAGAATGTGAAAAGAGTTCATATGTAGTAAAAACCTGAGAAATCCGTCTGTTTTCGTCATTTGTTATCGAATCGACTTAAAGCCAGATCATCACATTGGCCGCTTTTCTCTCTAAGACGGTTACATTTATCGTCTGCAAAGCTATGTCGCGTGCTGCGGTATGCGAAAACACTATAAGCACCATAGTAGAACACAGAAGAAGCTTCTAAGTTGAAGTAATAGCCAGTAAGAAGTAGTACAATTCTACTTTTAGTTGTCGATTATTCACATTTTAGCCGCCTTTGGTGGCTTGGACATGACCTAGGACCTTAAGATTTTGCATGAAAGGAGGACTAGCAGCCGCGTTGCACGGGAGAATGTGAAAAGTGTTCATATGTAGTAAAAACCTGAGAAAGCCGTCCGGTATCGTCATTTGTCATCGAATCGACTTAAAGCCAGATTGTCACATTGGCCGCTCTTCTCTCTGAAACAGTTACATTTATCGTCTGCAAAGCTATTTCGCGTGCTGCCGTCTGCGGAGAGACTAAAAGCACCATTGTAGAACACATAATAGGCTTCTAAGTTGAAGTAATAGCCAGTAAGAAGTAGTACAATTCAAGTTTCAGTTGTCGATTATTCACTTTTTAGCCGGCTTTGGTGGCTTGGACATGACCTAGGACCTTAAGATTTTGCATGAAATGACGACTAGCAGCCACGTTGCACGGGAGAATGTGAAAAGTGTTCATATGTAGTAAGAACCTTAGAAATCCGTCCGTTTTCGTCTTTTGTTATCAAATCGACTTAAAGCCAGATCGTCACATTGGCCGCTCTTCTCTCTGAAACGGTTACATTTATCGTCTGCAAAGCTATGTCGCGTGCTGCGGTATGCGGAGACACTAAAAGCACCATAGTAGAAGACAGATGAAGCTTCTAATTTGATGTAATAGCCAGTAAGAAGTAGTACAATTCAAGTTTTAGTTATCAATTATTGACTTTTCAGCTGGTTTTGGTGCCTTGGACATGAGCTAGGACCTTAACATTTTGCATGAAAGGAGGACTAGCAGCCGCGTTGTACGGGAGAATGTAAAAAGTGTTCATATGTAGTAAACACCTGAGAAATCCGTCCGTTTTCGTCATTTGATATCGAAACGACTTAAAGCCAAATCGTCACATTGGCCGCACTTCTGTCTGAAACGGTTACATTTATCGTCTGCAAAGCTATGTCGCGTGCTGCGGTATGCGAAGATACTATAAGCACCACAGTAGAACACAGAAGAAGCTTCTATGTTGATGTAATAGCCAGTAAGAAGTAGTACAATTCAAGTTTTAGTTGGCGATTATTCACTTTTTAGCCGACTTTGGTGGCTTGGACATGACCTAGGACCTTACGATTTTGCATGAAAAGAGGACTAGCAGCCGCGTTGCACGGGAGAATGTGAAAAGTGTTCATATGTAGTAAAAACCTGAGAAATCCGTCCGTTTTCGTCATTTGTTATCGAATCGACTTAAAGCCAGATCATCACATTGGCCGCTTTTCTCTCTGAGACGGTTACATTTATCGTCTGCAAAGATATGTCGCGTGCTGCGGTAAGCGAAGACACTAAAAGCACCATAGTAGAACACAGAAGAAGCTTCTAAGTTGAAGTAATAGCCAGTAAGAAGTAGTACAATTCAAGTTTTAGTTGTCGATTATTCACTTTTTAGCCGACTTTGGTGGCTTGGACATGACCTAGGACCTTACGATTTTGCATGAAAAGAGGACTCACAATAGCGTTGCACTGGAGAATGTGAAAAGAGTTGATATGTAGTAAAAACCTGAGAAATCCGTCTGTTTTCGTCATTTGTTATCGAATCGACTTAAAGCCAGATCATCACATTGGCCGCTTTTCTCTCTAAGATGGTTACATTTATCGTCTGCAAAGCTATGTCGCGTGCTGCGGTATGCGAAAACACTATAAGCACCATAGTAGAACACAGAAGAAGCTTCTAAGTTGAAGTAATAGCCAGTAAGAAGTAGTACAGTTCTACTTTTAGTTGTCGATTATTCACATTTTAGCCGCCTTTGGTGGCTTGGACATGACCTAGGACCTTAAGATTTTGCATGAAAGGAGGACTAGCAGCTGCGTTCCACGGGAGAATGTGAAAAGTGTTCATATGTAGTAAACACCTGAGAAATCCGTCCGTTTTAGTAATTTGTTATCGAATCGGCTTAAAGCCAGATCGTCACATTGACCGCTTTTCTCTCTGAGACGGTTGTACTTATCGTCTGCAAAGCTATGTCGCGTGCTGCGGTATCCGGAGACACTAAACGCTCCATAGTAGAACATAGATGAAACTTCTAAGTTGATGTAATAGGAAGTAAGAAGTAGTACAATTCAAGTTTTAGGTGTCGATTATTGACTTTTTACCCTTTTTTGGTGCCTTGGACATGAGCTAGGAACTTAAGATTTTGCATGGAAGGAGGACTAGCAGCTGCGTTCCACGGGAGAATGTGAAAAGTGTTCATATGTAGTAAACACCTGAGAAATCCGTCCGTTTTCGTCATTTGTTATCGAAACGGCTTAAAGCCAGATCGTCACATTGGCCGCTCTTCTCTCTGAAACGGGTACATTTATCGTCTGCAAAGCTATGTCGCGTGCTGCGGTATGCGGAGACACTAAAAGCACCATAGTAGAAGACAGATGAAGCTTCTAAGTTTATGTAATAGCCAGTAAGAAGTAGTACGATTCAAGTTTTAGTTATCAATTATTGACTTTTTAGCTGGCTTTGGTGCCTTGGACATGAGCTAGGACCTTAACATTTTGCATGAAAGGAGGACTAGCAGCCGCGTTGTACGGGAGAATGTGAAAAGTGTTCATATGTAGTAAAAACCTGAGAAATCCGTCCGTTTTCGTCATTTGTTATCGAATCGGCTTCAAGCCAGATCGTCACATTGGCCGCTCTTCTCTCTGAATCGGTTACATTTATCGTCAGCAAAGCCATGTCGCGTGCTGCGGTATGCGGAAACACTAAAATCACCATAGTAGAACACAGAAGAAGCTTCTAAGTTGAAGTAATAGCCAGTAAGAAGTAGTACAATTCAAGTTTTAGGTATCGATTATTGACTTTTTACCCTTTTTTGGTGTCTTGGACATGAGCTAGGAACTTAAGATATTGCATGGAAGGAGGACTAGCAGCTGCATTGCACGGGAGAATGTGAAAAGTGTTCATATGTAGTAAACACCTGAGAAATCCGTCCGTTTTCGTCATTTGTTATCGAATCGACTTAAAGCCATATCGTCACATTGGCCGCTTTTCTCTCTGAGACGGTTGTACTTATCGTCTGCAAAGCTATGTCGCGTGCTGCGGTATCCGGAGACACTAAAAGCTCCATAGTACAACACAGATGAAACTTCTTAGTTGATGTAATAGCCAGTAAGAAGTAGTACAATTCAAGTTTTAGGTATCGATTATTGACTTTTTACCCTTTTTTGGTGCCTTGGTCATGAGCTAGGAACTTAAGATATTGCATGGAAGGAGGACTAGCAGCTGCATTGCACGGGAGAATGTGAAAAGTGTTCATATGTAGTAAACACCTGAGAAATCCGTCCGTTTTCGTCAGTTGTTATCGAATCGGCTTAAATCCAGATCGTCACATTGGCCGCTCTTCTCTCTGAAACGGTTACTTTTATCGACTGCAAAGCTATGTCGCGTGCTGCGGTATGCGGAAACACTAAAATCACCATAGTAGAAAACAGAAGAAGCTTCTAAGTTGATGTAATAGCCAGTAACAACTAGTACAATTCAAGTTTTAGTTGTCGATTATTCACTTTTTAGCCGACTTTGGTGGCTTGGACATGACCTAGGACCTTACGATTTTGCATTAAAAGAGGACTAGCAGCCGCGTTGCACGGGAGAATGTGAAAAGTGTTCGTATGTAGTAAGAACCTTAGAAATCCGTCCGTTTTCGTCATTTGTTATCGAATCGACTTAAAGCCAATTCGTCACATTGGCCGCACTTCTGTCTGAAACGGTTGCATTTATCGTCTGCAAAGCCATGTCGCGTGCTGCTGTATGCGGAGACACTAGAAGCACCATAGTATAACACAGAAGAAGCTTCTAAGTTGAAGTAATAGCCAGTAAGAAGTAGTACAATTCAAGTTTTAGTTGTCGATTATTCACTTTTTAGCCGGCTTTGGTGGCTTGGACGTGACCTAGGACCTTAAGATTTTGCATGAAAGGAGGACTAGCAGCCGCGTTGCACGGGAGAATGTGAAAATGTTCATATGTAGTAAAAACCTGAGAAATCCGTCCGTTTTCGTCATTTGTTATCAAATCGACTTAAAGCCAGATCGTCACATTGGGCGCTCTTCTGTCTGAAACGATTACATTTATCGTCTGCAAAGCTATGTCGCGTGCTGCGGTATGCGGAGACACTAAAAGCACCATAGTAGAAGACAGATGAAGCTTCTAAGTTGATGTAATAGCCAGTAAGAAGTAGTACTATTCAAGTTTTAGTTATCAATTATTGATTTTTTAGCTGGCTTTGGTGCCTTGGACATGAGCTAGGACCTTAACATATTGCATGAAAGAAGGACTAGCAGCTGCGTTGTACGGGAGAATGTGAAAAGTGTTCATATGTAGTAAAAATCTGAGAAATCTGTCCGTTTTCGTCATTTGTTATCGAATCGACTTAAAGCCAGATCGTCACATTGGCCGCTCTTCTCTCTGAAACGGTTACATTTATCGTCTGCAAAGCTATGTCGCGTACTGCGGTATGCGGAGAGACTAAAAGCACCATAGTAGAACACAGAAGAAGCTTCTAAGTTGAAGTAATAGCCAGTAAGAAGTAGTACAATTCATATTTTAGTTGTCAATTATTCACTTTTTAGCCGACTTTGGTGGCTTGGACATGACCTAGGACCTTAAGATTTTGCATGAAAGCAGGACTAGCAGCCACGTTGCACGGGAGAATGTGAAAAGTGTTCATATGTAGTAAAAACCTGAGAAATCCGTCCGTTTTCGTCATTTGTTATCGAATCGACTTAAAGCCAGATCGTCACATTGGCCGCACTTCTCTCTGAAACGGTTACATTTATCGTCTGCAAAGCTATGTCCCGTGCTGCGGTGTGCGGAGAGAATAAAAGCACCATAGTAGAACACAGAAGTAGCTTCTAAGTTGAAGTAATAGCCAGTAAGAAGTAGTACAATTCAAGTTTTAGCTGTCGATTATTCACTTTTTAGCCGGCTTTGGTGGCTTGGACATGACCTAGGACCTTAAGATTTTGCATGAAAGGAGGACTAGCAGCCGCGTTGCACGGGAGAATGTGAAAAGTGTTCATATGTAGTAAAAACCTGAGAAATTCGTCCGTTTTCGTCATTTGTTATCGAATCGACTTAAAGCCAGATCGTCACATTAGCCGCTCTTCTCTCTGAAACGGTTACATTTATCGTCTGCAAAGCTATGTCGCATGCTGCGGTATGCGGAAACACTAAAATCACCATAGTAGAACACAGAAGAAGTTTCTAAGTTGAAGTAATAGCCAGTAAGAAGTAGTACAATTCAAGTTTTAGTTGTCGATTATTCACTTTTTAGCCGGCTTTGGTGGCTTGGACGTGACCTAGGACCTTAAGATTTTGCATGAAAGGAGGACTAGCAGCCGCGTTGCACGGGAGAATGTGAAAAGTGTTCATATGTAGTAAAAACCTGAGAAATCCGTCCGTTTTCGTCATTTGTTATCGAAACGACTTAAAGACAGATCGTCACATTTTCCGCATTTCTCTGTGAGACGGTTATATTTATCGTCTGCAAAGCTATGTCGCGTGCTGCGGTATGCGGAGACACTAAAAGCACCATAGTAGAACACAGAAGAAGCTTATAAGTTGAAACAATAGCCAGTAAGAAGCAGT